>NC_057861.1:449344516-449649204 GCF_019393635.1 Dromiciops gliroides | reverse complement strand
TGCTTTAGCAAACCAAATACATTAGGACTGTACATTCTTTATATCTCTAGCAACTGTGTGATGGCAAAAATGTGGCCTACTACTGTGAAAGGTCAATTGAAAAAATTCTGCCTATTCCCCCACTAATATCCTCATCTAGGAAGCCCTTGATGCATTCATAGATTATTTTCATTAAAATTCATTAAAGAACTACCAAAGAAACTTGGTATGGCAGTTTAAAAACTCAACCACTCCACATGGGGATTTTGCAAAATATTTTTCCTTCTCTACACCCTGTACACACAGGAGGAAACATCACCATGCCCTCTCAGAGACAAGGAAAGAATCAAGCACATTATTACTAGCTGAGGCTAATTTTATCCTTGATGTCCTGGGGCTACTTAACAACAATCCAGTTATCCGCTTGTGGCACTAACCAATAACAGGAAAGAATATCCGTGGCAAATCCATTGTACTTAGTCTGTGTGATGCCAAAAACAATTCAGAGATTTTAGGTCCCTTCATAATGATCAGATATCTCTGAGGTGTCAACATTTGAAGAGCTAAAAAGCTTCTGGTCATTTCCTTGGTAAATATGCTGAAACTGAAGGATCAAATAACTTGTTCAATTTATAATGTCTTATTACAAAATTTTAATTTTTTACAAATGAATTATTAAAGTCACAAGTGATAGTGGCTCCCTTTGAAGAATTATTTAACACCTTCCTTTAGAAATCAGCTTAATTCAGCACTTAAAAGATAGTAAAAAATTCCAAAAAAAAAAAAAAAACCCTTGTGTGATCTCTGAAGTGTCAAGGTGCATGTGATGGTGAATACAATGGAAAATTTGCCAGGTGACTTCAATCAAGCTATATGACATGACTTATATTCAATGCATAGGGGAAGTTATCAGAGGCATAGAATAGTTAGCCAATGTACCAAATGGTAAAAGATCTCCTGGTCTAAAACATGAGTAGCAAAAATGAGTTTCTTATTCACTTAAGGGAATCAAGAGGACACATTATAGTTCTAACTGAGCTGGCTTACTCCTGGAGGAAGCTCTGAATAAATCAGTTTCCCAGTCTTTAAAATAAGAATTATCATCCCATGGATACTGTCAAGATTAATCGGGATTATTTTGAGAGAATAGAGACCTCTGAGCTTATCTGGAAATTGTGGTTGTATAAATTTATATACCCCTGTGTGTCTAAGGGAAGAATTATTAAATGGAAATCAGAAGGAGAGAAAGCATCCAACTTAGAGTCATAACATCTGGTTTGAGTCTTGGTTTATATGAAGTCAGTCATAACTATAAAGTGCTATGTAAATATGAACAATGTCTCACAGAAGAGATGTTATGAAAAGCAGTGTAGCATATTGTAGCTGGCTGCGGAGTCAGAAAATCCTGGGTTCAAGATAAATACTGCTGCCTAGCCCGGGGCAATCATCTACTTTCTCGGTGCCCTAGACCATTCTCTCTCTCTGACTTTAAATTGCAAAGATGTCACTCTAAATTGGTAGAAGTTCCTCACTGGAAGTTTCCTATACTGACCAAATTGCATGTTCTTTCAAAAGAAGATGCAGAAGGAAGAGGAGAACTAATAATAGTAACAGAAAAGAAGGATTAAATTGTTCTACTTAGTCTCAGAAGGCAGAAGTAAAAACAATAGATCAGAGCTTCTTAAACTTTTTTCACAGGCAACCCCTTTTCACCTGAGAAATTTTTGTGATTCCATGTATATATGTATATATAATAGGCATACATAACCTTTTGCTGTTGTCAAATTTTTCACATCCCCTGCATTCAGTTACATAACCCCATATGGGGTGGCAACCCACAGTTTAAGAAGCTTTGCAATAGATGAAAGTTTTAGAGAGGATGATTTCAAAACAATGTGAGGAAAGACTTCCTAAACAAATAGAGCTGTCCAAAGGTGGAATTGTCTTGTGAATCAGTTTATTCCCTGACACTGAAGGTATTCAAAATTATTACCAAATTGTGGGGCTATTGTAGGAGAGATTCATGCCTTGAGTGTGGGTTGGACTAGGAGATTTCACAAGTCCTCGACAACTACACATTGTATGATACTTGAAGGCTATTAATTCCATTTATAGAAAGCTATGCATTGCTCACTGTGGAGAAATGATCTGCTCAATTTGGGGCTCAGATTCCTCAATGGTTAAGAAGAGAGGTCCCACTAAGCCTTTAATGTTCACAATACATACATGGGGGCATCTAGGTGGTGCTCTGGATAGCGCACTGGCCCTGGATTCAGGAGGACTTGAGTTCAAATCCGGCCTCAGACCCTTGACACTCACTAGCTGTGTGACCCTGGGCAAGTCACTTAACCCCAATTGCCTCACCAAAAAAAAAGTAGATTACATATCTTGCATGGCCAGGGGTAGGACATATATTCTCATATATTCTTAACCAAACAAGGGATAAAGGCAAATTAAAAAAGAGATAACTGTGATTACATGTAACTGAAAACCTTCTGCACAAACCAAATTAATATAACTGGATGAGAAGAAAAGCAGTTTAATGGAGAAAAAGTCTTTATATAAAATTTTTGAGAAGAGTTTGGTACTCAATGTTATAAATAAAAAATTAACTTCTGTGAGTATATATGTTTGTATGAAGAGAGAGATTCTTATATCTATATCTAGCTATACTAAAGTCATTCTCAGATAGATAAGTGACCAAAGGATGAGTGAACAGTTCTCAAAAGATGAATTACAAACTATTAATGACCTTAGGAAATAATTCTCCATATATTTAATAATAAGAGAAATGTAAGTCAAAATAACCCTGAGGACCAGGACATTGGGAGGTAACATCATGACTTATACTGAATTGGATTTAAGTGAGGGAAAGCTGTGCAAGGTCACCAACCTCACAATCTCCTCCAGAGCCATCTGAGTCCAGTGACAAGATATATATCAGGATTACTGGAGATGACCCTGGATGTTTAAGATAACTGGGGTTAAGTGACTTGCCCGGGGTCACACAGCTAGTAAGTGTATGAAGTGAAATTTGAACTCAGGTCCTCCCCACTTTAGGGCCAGTGCTCTTTCTACTGAACCACCTAGCTGCCCCACAACAATGCTTATGAAAAAAAAAACACACAAAAAAAGCAAAAGTGAATGTTGCAAAATTAGAAAGAAAAAGCATGATTCAAAAGGAGACACAAGGGATATCCTTTTGCAAAGGTAGAAGTTCCACAAGTGTAATATATTTCCCATATTTTCTGATTTTTTAAAACTTTTTTATCTTTTAAATTTTTTCTTCTACAGAATGGCTCTCTGGAAGGGAAAGAGATGTACTAGGGAAAATGGTGGTGATGCAAAAAGTAAAACATACAACAATAAAAACTAAATATGCAGGGAGGATATTGATACTGGAGAGGAAATAATTTTTATGATATCAAGGGATCAGTTCACAAAGTGTATGAAATAGGGAAGGCCACAAAAGGCTTAGAAAAAAATCTTGCAACTTACTATTTTTTTAAAAAGTGACCAAGAATAACTACTGTCCTGTGTCTGCTTTCCTATCTCTAAAAAAATTTGAGACTAATCTACACATGAATT
This sequence comes from Dromiciops gliroides, assembly GCF_019393635.1. NCBI lineage: Eukaryota > Metazoa > Chordata > Mammalia > Microbiotheria > Microbiotheriidae > Dromiciops > Dromiciops gliroides. The sequence goes on along the minus strand of NC_057861.1, from coordinate 449,645,637 downwards.
GAGGAAATCCTTGATAAAGGTTTGAGAGGCTGGCTTTGGCAAGATTTTACAACATACTATGTATTTATAGTCACAGAATTTACTGAAAGGTCTAAAGAGCATATGATATTGCTGTGCTTCGAAGACTATTACAAAAGCATTTGATTTGGCAGAGCTAAAATCTGGCTTAAAAGCTCTCATTGAACATGTTGTCCCTTATACATATGTTGAAATCACAGGAAACCATATTGATTCCTCAAAAGATGTTACAGACATAACTTTTTCCACTATTATCGGCTCAAGTATCCCCAGATGTTTTTGCCACCCTCATGAAAGAAATTCAGTTAAAAGTCAAAATAGTACAGAGATTCTTTATCAATGGTAAGAGATTCAAAATATTCCTTCATATATATATACACATACATACATATATGTATATATATATAATATTCTAATTGTATCAAACCTCAGAATATGACCAAGCATCTTAAATGGCATCCATAATTACTCAAAAGCTCTTGGACAAATTATATACACAGGAAAAACCAAATGAATGAAGAATGTCTATCGTCAGACTATGATATGGAGTTGGATAAGCAACCCATAAAAACAATTTTTCACCACATATATCCTGAACATACAGTGCAAAGGGAAAGTGAACTAGACCTAGAATTGAATGAGAGAAAGAAGCAGGATAGATTGTCTTTGGGAAATTGTTAAGTTTTTTTAATGACCTCAAGTTTCTTCCTTAATCAAAAGCCCAAAAGTATTCTTCTAATGATGCTATTTGGCAATGATTCATGAAATGCTACAAAAATTAAAGTTGAGAATCATTAGTAAAGCAATAGAGAGTTTCATACTGGTTTTGGACAGGCTATAACACATCGCAAATGAAGAATTATACAGGAAAACCAGGACAAAAAAAGGATTCAGAGAGATATATTATTGGGAAAAGATTATATCAGATAGAGTGAAAGACAAAAAATAGTCAACCTGTATGCTCCACTGGTAATTCATACCATATGAATTAGATAAAGGCCTCTAATAGTTTAGGGGTACTGCCTTTAGAGAATTTAGGGAGGACATGTACAAGAATCACAAAAAAGATGGACAAGAATGGTGGGGTTATCAAATCCCTTGAAGGCATACACCACAAGACCACATATCCATTGAAGTTTCTATTTATTTATTTATTTATTTATTTATTTATTTATTTATTTATTTTTTTTTTTTTTAGTGAGGCAATTGGGGTTAAGTGACTTGCCCAGGGTCACACAGCTAGTAAGTGTTAAGTGTCTGAGGCCGGATTTGAACTCAGGTACTCCTGACTCCAGGGCCGGTGCTCTATCCACTGCGCCATCTAGCTGCCCCTCTATTTATTTTTAACATTTTACATTATGATATAGTCTTCCTGAGAGGAACTATTGCATCTGAGATTGGTCTGCTCATAAGCCCCACCCCCCAAAAAAAGCTTTGAATTAAAAGGTTTGATCATGGATGGTAAAATTTTCCTGTCTCTCCTTTGGCAAAAGATAGCAATAGGATGATACTTCACCTCTTATGATCTCTGGGAAATATGGCAGTCATGAGAGAGTGGTTTGCATAAATGCCTTGGAAATTCTCAAAGAAACCCTGAAACAATAGGGAGCCACTAAACAATTTGTAATAGAAGAATGATGTGATCAAAGTGCGGTATTACCTATTACTTTAGCACTGATATGAATGTGGATTGTAGAAGATTGGTATCCTATATAAAAATAGCCTATGGGGAAAGAGATAAAGGCCTAAATAAGGGTAGTTAAGGTAGTAAAATTGACGTAGCTTGGTAACTTATTATATGTGGATGTGAAGAAAGAGAAGTTTCAAAGATGACTCCAAAGTTATAAACCTCAGTCTCTGGAAGGATGTGGTTTCATCAATAGAAATATAAGAATTAAGGGGATACAGGACTGTGGGGGGCCAAGATGGCAGAGAGAAGCTAGGAACTTTCCTGAGCTTTCCCATATTTCCCTCAAAAATAACATTAAATCAAGCCTCTAAACAGATTATGGAACTACAGAACTTACAAAAAGGGAGACAAAATCCTGCTACATGAGATAAGACTTCAGAAAAGGTCAGTCTCACCTCAGTAAAAGGGGAGGGCGGCTCAGCTGGCAGCTCACCTCAGCAAAGCTTGGCTTACTGGGCAGCTCTCTAAGTGAGCAGCTCAACACTGTTGCAACTCGACACAGCTGAGAGTGGAGCAGCTGAGAGCAGTAAGAAGCTTACAACCATGAACTCTGTGCCCCAGGAGCAGACTTCAACTTGATAAGTTTAAAAATAGCCAACAACATGAGCAAGAAACAAAAAAGGACCCTTACCATTGACAACTTCTATGGTGAAAAGGAAGACCAAAACTCAAACGCAGATGAGTTAGTCAAAGTGAAGACTCAAGAGGGAAGATGATCTTGTCTCAAGACCAAAAATCCTTCTTTGAAGAGCTCAAAAAGGCTTTTAAAAACCAAATAAAAGAGGTAGAAGAAAAAATGGAAAAAGAAATAAGAGAAATGAGAGTTACACTGCAAAAAGAAGCAGAAAAAATGACTAAGGAAAACAATTCCTTAAAAAATACAATTGGCCAAATGAGAGAAATAATTAGCCAAACAGAAAAAGAAATGCAAAAGCTTACTGTGGAAAATAAGGTCTTAAAAATTAAAATTGAGCAGATGGAAGCAGATAACTCCATGAGACAACAAGAATCTGACAAGCAGAATCAAAAGACTGAAAAAATAGAAGAAAATGTGAAATACCTCATTGGAAAAACAACTGACCTGGAAAATAGGTCCAGGAGAGATAATCTGAGAATTATTGGACTACCTGAAAGCCATGATCAAGAAAAGAGTCTAGACACCATATTCCAGGAAATTATTAAGGAGAACAGCCCTGAAATTGTAGAATCAGAGGATAAAATCATCATTGAAAGAATCCACCGAACACCTCCTGAAAGAGACCCCAAAAGGAACACTTCAAGGAATATTGTAGCCAAACTCCAGAATTATCAGGTGAAGGAGAAAATACTCCAAGCAGCCAGAAAGAAATCATTTAAATACTGTTAAGGGCTAAAATTCTAGCTAAACTGTCTAAAATATCTAATGAGTGGTCGCCAATCAATTACAAGCTTTAGCAAGAGTTAGACTTTTAAGCATTTATTAAGGAGAATAAGAATTTGGTAAAGAGAGAGAGAAAGGCCTAGATTCCTATCTATTAAAGGGAGAGCACATTTTTAAAAGGTCCATTCGAAAAAATTTAAAGGGAAAACACAGCCAGTGCGCCAGTACTTAGCAGTTTAAAGGGTAGGGGAAATTTCTTACCCAACCGGAAGATCAGAAGTGAGGTTCAGCTTTCCTCTTCGTGGTCAGCCATCTGTTAAACATGTAGATTCATAGGGAATCGATGAAATTATCATAGCCGGATTTGCGACTATAGAATGTCTAGGAATAACATAATTATTAATCGCTCTAAGATCTTGCACAAAGCGATAAACAGGTTTACCATCTGGCCCAGGCTTGGGTTTTTTAACTGGCAAAATGGGAGTATTGCATGGAGAGTGATGACATGGAATAATAATACCCTGGCTTTTCAAAGCCTCAATTATAGGGGTGATCCCTTCTTCTGCTTCCCTAGACAATGGATACTGTGGAATGGAGGGGGGTGGCCCCCCCTTAACTTTAAAGGTAACAGGCATGGCAGACTTAAGGAGCCCCACCTCATTAGGGGATGAGGCCCATAAAGACTCAGGAATGTCAGAGGGGATTTTGGATACCTCCCCTGCTGTTCCTTGAGCTTCTGTAAGTAAAATTGGTAATAAATGAACAGTATCCTCTGGCAATTGTAGGGAAACAGCCCCATCTGGAGCACAAGATATGGTTGCTCTAAGCTTGCAAAGGAGATCACGACCTAATAAATTTACAGGGGCATCAGGCATGAGTAAAAATGAATGTTCTACTGTTAAGGGCCCCATAGATACCATGCGAGGATTCAATTTTGCCACTCTCTGGCTCTTTCCTGAGACTCCCACTACATTCAAAAATCCTACAGGTCTACACCCAGCATCTGGTTTGCTTACTAATACTGATTTCACCAAAAGAGGGTATCCATTGTCTACAGTACTCTCTGCCCCCACTACTAAGAGGCAGTTGAGAGCCATTCTGGGAGCAGCTGGGTACTGTAGACAACGGATACCCTCTTTTGGTGAAATTACTAAACCCCTCATAGCTCTTACAAAAAGTTCTGTTCCAGACATTTTACAGTTGGATCCCCAGCATCTCTCAGCCATAAAAGAATTAAAACGGGCCTTGTTATCAGCACCTGCCCTAGGACTGCCAGATTATAGTAAGCCTTTCACTCTCTTTGTGCATGAACAAAGGGGGGTGGCTTCTGGAGTCCTGACTCAGTCACTGGGGCCTAACCAACGTCCTATAGCCTACTATTCAATTCAGCTGGACCCTGTAGCGGCTGGAGCGCCACCTTGCCTTAGAGCAGTGGCAGCCACAGCGCTTTTGGTAGAAAAAGCCTCTGATTTGGTCCTAGGTAACCCTCTAACTGTGCAATGCCCTCACGAAGTGGAGGCTCTCTTACTACGTCACAGGACACAAGCCTTTTCAGATCAAAGGCTGGCTAAGTATGAAATAACCCTGTTAGGTAATGAGAATATCACTTTAAAACGCTGCACAGTTCTTAATCCAGCAACACTACTCCCTAACTTACCATTCTCGGGGGAACCGTTGCATGACTGTGCTTCTTTAGTTGATATGGCTGAAAAACCCCGTGACGATCTTTTTGATACACCTTTAGAAAATCCTGATCTTGTCCTCTATACAGATGGTTCCTCATTTATGAGAGAGGGAACCCGTTTTACTGGAGCTGCTGTAGTTTCTGATTATGACACCCTCTGGGCAGCTTCTCTGCCTTGCCATTTTAGTGCACAGGCTGCTGAACTTGTGGCTCTTACACAGGCCTGTAATATAGCTAAAGATAAGAGTGCCACCATTTTTACTGACTCGAAATATGGCTTTGGCATATGCCACTTTATTGGTATGATTTGGCATCAACGAGGCTTCCTAACATCCTCAGGCAAGGCTATTGCCAATGGGGACCTTATCAAGGACCTCTTAGATGCCCTAAAACTGCCTTCTTCCCTAGCCGTTGTACATTGCCCTGCCCACACAGGGAATAGTGACCCTGTTTCAAAGGGAAATGCATGAGCCGATTCTGCAGCCAAGCTTGCTGCATTAGAAGCTCCTGAACATGTATTTAACCTTTCACCTTCTGAGGATATTCCTTCCAACCTAACCTATGACGATTCTGAAGTAGAAAAGTGGAAAAAGAAATTTAAGGCGAAACAGATCAATGGCATCTGGGTGTCTCCGGAAGGTAAGCCCTTTCTTCCCCGGAAATTCTACCACCAGGTATGCCTCTCTGTTCACAGAAAAGGCCATTTTGGTACACAAGGCATTGTAGACTCTATTAAGAGAACCTGGATAGCACCAGGTGTGACTAATACAGCATCTCGAATCTGCTCGGGCTGCTCCACATGTCAGTCTTATAATCAGTATGCTTTTAAGGCCAAAAATCATCTCAGACACAGACAAGAAGCTGCTTCTTATATGATTAACCATAGACAAGAGTTTGAGTCTTTTATAGTAAACTGATGCTAGAGAACTTGTAGCATTTGCTAAGCAGCATCAGCTGAATGTTGTGGTTCATCAATTAAATCAGCCTTTTGCCTGCTTGGCAGGACTCCTGACGGCGCGGCACAGACTCTCTCTCCAAAGGTGGCCTTGTCGGTTAGGTGAGTTTTTATAAGGAATATAGACTAAGCTTAGACTTAAGACGATTTGTATTGTGTTTCTACTTTCCTATCCTTCTAATCAACATCACCTTGTGACTATCATAACTATAAATAAAAAGGTCTATCTAGAAAACCAAAAGCTGCTTCCATTTACTAGTTTGGGAGATAAATTAAGGGAAAGGTTAAGTAGGGGAGATTTATGATCTAATATCCAATTTTAAATCTCACAATACCATGGAGCCACAGTCAGGATTGCACAGGACCTGGCAGCTTCAACATTAAAGGATCGCAGGGCTTGGAATATAATATACAGGAAGGCAAAGGAGCTTGGATTATAACCCAGGATCAACTACCCAACAAAACTGAGCATCCTCTTTCAGAGGAAAAGATGGACAATCAATGAACTAGGGGACTTCCAAGGCTTCCTGAGAAAAAGACCAGAAATGAGCAGAAACTTTGATCTCCAAATACAAGACTCTAGAGAAATATAAAGAGGTAAACAAGGGGGAGAAATAGGTTGTTCAATGATGTTAAACTGCTTGAGTCCCTATGAGGGAGGATAATACTTTTAATTCTTGAGATCTGTATCTCTGTAAAGGTATTGTTATTAAATCAACTTTGATGTGATGATATAAAGAAACTTAAGGGGCAGAATAAAAGAAGGCTGGGGGAGGAGAAGAAGGGAGAGGTGGAATGGGGTTAATTATATCAAAGGAAGAGGCACAAAAAGAGCCCATTACAACAAAGGGAAATAAGGGAGGGGTGGGCATTGTTGCAACCTTACTCTCATCAGACTTGGTTCAGGGAGGGAATAAAATACACTCCCATTTGTATAAAGAAACTTTGCTTACTCTGTAAGGAAACAAAAGGGGGAGGGGAAATGGATGGTATTGATAGAATGGAGGGCACGAATGGGGGAAAAAGGGGCAAGAAAAAGAAGGGCAGCTGATAAAAGGGAGGGCAGATTGAGGGAGGCAGGGGTCAGAAGCAAAACACTGGTCAAGTGGAATAGGGGGAAAGAAGGGTAAAAAAGAGTATAAAAGAGGGGCAGCTAGGTGGCGCAGTGGATAGAGCACTGGCTCTGGAGTCAGGAGTACCTGAGTTCAAATCCAGCCTCAGACACATAACACTTACTAGCTGTGTGACCCTGGGCAAGTCACTTAACCCCAATTGCCTCACTAAAAAAACAAAAAACAAAAAAAAGAGTATAAAGGGGAAAAGAAGATGGAGGGAAATAAACAGTTAATAATTTTAGCTGTGAATGTGAATGGGATGAACTCTCCCATAAAATGGAAGCGAATTGCAGAGTGGATTAAAAACCAGAATCCTACAATATGCTGTTTACAAGAAACACATTTGAAGCAGAGTAAAGGTAAAAGGATGGAGCAGAATATATTATGCTTTAGCTAAAGTAAAAAAAGCAGGTGTAACAATCCTTATCTCAGACAAAGCAAAAGGCAAAAATAGATCTAATTAAAAGAGGTAAGAAAGGAAACTATATCTTGCTAAAAGGTACCATAGAAAATGAAGTAATAGCAATATTAAACATGTATGCACCAAGTCGTATAGTATCCAAATTCTTAGAGGAGAAGTTAAATGAGTTACAAGAGGAAATAGCCTGTAATACTATACTAGTGGGGGATCTGAATCTCCCCCTCTCAGAATTAGATAAATCTAGCCAAAAAATAAATAAGAAAGAAGTGAAAGAGGTGAATAGAATACTAGAAAAGTTAGACATGATAGATGTCTGGAGAAAATTGAATGGGGATAGAAAAGAATATACCTTTTTCTCAGCAGTACATGGCACATTTTCAAAAAATGACCATGTATTAGGGCACAAAACAGCAGAGTCAAATGTAGAAAGGCACAAATAGTAAATGCATCCTTCTCAGATCATGATGCAACAAAAATTACATGTAATAAAGAGCCATGGAAAGGTAGACTGAAAATCAATTGGAAACTAAATAATTTCATTCTAAAAAATGAGTGGGTCAAACAACAAATCATAGAAACAATCAATAGCTTTATCCAAGAAAATGACAATAATGAGACAACATAGCAAAATCTATGGGATACAGCCAAAGCAGTGCTTAGGGGAAATTTTATAGCTCTGACTGTTTACATGAATAAAAAAGAGAAAGAGGAGATCAATGAATTGGGCATGCAACTTAAAAGGCTAGAAAAAGAACAAGTTAGAAATCCCCAATTAAATACTAAATTAGAAATCCTGAAAATTAAAGGAGAAATTAATAAAATTGACAGCAAGAACACTATAGAATTAATCAATAAAACTAAGAGTTGGTTTTATGAAAAAACCAATCAAATAGATAAAATATTGGTTAATTTGATTTAAAAAAGAAAGAAGAAAACCAAATTACCAGTTTCAGAAATGAAAAGGCTGATCTTACCACCAATGAAGTGAAAATTAAAGCAATAATTAGGAACTATTTTGCCCAACTCTATGCCAATGAATTTAACAATCTAAATGAAATGGATAAATATTTACAAAAATACAAGCTACCCATGTTAATTGAAGAGGAAATAAAATCCTTAAATATGTCTATATTAGAAAAAGATATTGAACAAGCCATTAATGAACTCCCTAAGATAAAATCCCCAGGGCCAGATGGATTTACAGGTGAATTCTACCAAACATTTAATGAACAATTTATTCCAATATAATACAAACTATTTGGAAAAATAGGTGAAGAAGGAGTTCTATCAAATTTGTTTTATGACACAAATATGGTGGTGATACCAAAACCAGGCAGAGCCAAAACAGAGAAAGAAAATTATAGACCAATTTCCCTAATGAATATTGATGCTAAAATCTTAAATAAGATATTAGCAAGGAGATTACAGCAAGTGATCACCAGGATAATACACTATGACCAGGTGGGATTTATACCAGGAATGCAGGGATGGTTCAACATTAGGAAAAGAATTAGCATAATCAATCACATCAATAAGAAAACTAACCAAAATCATATGATTATCTCAATAGATGCAGAAAAAGCTTTTGACAAAGTACAACACCCATTCCTAATAAAAACACTAGAGAGTTTAGGAATAGGTGGAGCTTTCCTTCAAATAATAAGCATTATCTACCTAAAACCATCAGCAAGCATTATATGTAATGGAGATAAGTTAGAGGCCTTCCCAATAAGATCAGGGGTGAAACAGGGATGTCCATTATCACCTCTATTATTTAATATTGTATTAGAAATGTTGGCTTTAGGAATCAGAGGAGAAAAAGGAATTAAAGGAATTAGAATAGGCAAGGAGGAAACAAAACTATATTCTTTGCAGATAATATGATGGTGTACTTAGAGAATCCTAGAGAATCAAGTCAAAAATTACTTGAAAGAATTAACAACTTTAGCAAAGTAGCAGGATATAAAATAAATCCACATAAATCATCAGCATCTCTATACATGACCAACAAAGTCCAGCAGCAAGAAATAGAAAGAGAAATTCCATTTAAAGTAGTGGTAGATAATATAAGATACTTGGGAGTCTACTTGCCAGGAACTCTATGAACACAATTACAAAACACTTTTCACACAAATCAAATCAGATCTAAATAATTGGAAAGATATCAATTCTCATGGATAGGCAGAGCTAATATAATAAAAATGGCAATTCCACCTAAATTAATGTACTTATTTAGTGCCATACCAATCAGTCTACCTAAAAATTATTTTATAGAGCTAGGAAAAATAATAACAACATTCGTCTGGAAAAACAAAAAATCAAGAATATCCAGGGAAATAATGAAAAAAATGCACAGGAAGGTGGGTTAGAGGTACCAAATCTGGAGCTCTACTATAAAGCGGCAGTCATCAAAACTATCTGGTACTGGCTAAGAAATAGAGTGGAGGACCAATGGAATAGGCTAGGCACAGGAGACACAGTAGTAAATGACATTAGTAATGTACTGTTTGATAAACCCAAACACCCCAGCTTCTGGGATAGGAATTCAGTATTTTACAAAAACTGCTGGGAAAACTGGAAGATAGTATGGCAGAAATTAGGCATAGACCAACATCTTACACCTTATACTAAAATAAGGTCAAAATGGATTAGACATAAGAGGTGATACCATAGGTCAATTAGTAGAAAAGGGAATAGTCTTCCTTTCAGATCTTTGGAAAGGAGAGCAGTTTATGACCAAACAAGAGATAGAGAATATTATGAAATGCAAAAAGGATGATTTTGATTACATTAAATTCAAAAGGTTTTGTACAAACAGAATCAATGCATCCAAAATTAGAAGGGATGCAGAAAGCTGGGAAAAAATTTTTATGGCTAATACTTCAAATAAAGGCCTCATTTCTAAAATATATAGGAACTAAATCAAATTTATATGAATCCAAGTCATTCCCCAATTGAGAAATGGTCAAAAGATATGAACAGGTAGTTTTCTGACGAAGAAATCAAGGCTATCTATTGCCATATGAAAAAATGCTCTAAATCACTATTTATTAGAGAGATGCAAATTAAAACAACTCTGAGGTACCACCTGACATCTATCAGATTGGCTAATATGACAAAAAGGGAAATTAATAAATTTTGGAGACACTGGAAAAATTGGAACACTAATGCATTGTTGGTGGAACTCTGAACTGATCCAACCATTCTGGAGAGCAATTTGGAATTATTCCCAAAGGGCAATAAAGCTGTCCATACCCTTTGACCCAGCAATACCACTTTTGGGTCTTTTCCCCAAAGAGATCATAAAAAAGGGGAAAGGACCCACATGTACAAAAATATTTATAACTGCTCTTTTTGTGGTGGCAAGGAATTGGAAATTGAGGGGATGTCCATCAATTGGGGAATAGTTGAACAAGTTGTGGTATATGTATGTAATAGAATTCTATTGTGCTGTAAGAAATGATGAGCAGGGGGCAGCTAGATGGCGCAGTGGATAGAGCACCAGCCCTGGAGTCAGGAGTACCTGAGTTCAAATCCGGTCTCAGACACTTAACACTTACTAGCTGTGTGACTCTGGGCAAGTCACTTAACCCCAGTTGCCTCACTAAAAAAAAAAAAAAAGAAATGATGAGCAGGTAGAGTTCAGAGAAAGCTAGAAGGACTTGTATGAACTGATGATGAGTGAGAGGAGCAGAACCAGAATAACATAGTACACAGTATCATCAACATTATGTGTTGATCAACAGTGATAGACTAGATTCTTCTCACCAATCCATGGAACAAGAAAATTCCAAAGGACTCATGATGGAAAAGGCTCTCCAAATCCAGGAAAAAAAAGAACTGTGGAATATGGATGCTGATTAGACCATACTATTTCTTTTTTTTTTTTTTTGGTGTTGTTGGTTTTCTGATTTGAGGTTTTTCCTTTGTGCTCTGATTCTTCTCATATAACATGATTAATGCAGAAAGATGTTTAATGTTATTATGTATACATAAAATATATCAGATTGTCTGCTTTCTAGGGGAGGGGCGGAGGGAGGTGAGGAAGGGAGAAAAATTTGAAATTGGAAATCTTATATAAGCAAATGTTTAAAACTAAAAAAAAGAAAGAATTAAGGGGATAGTTGGGGTGGGAATAAGTTTAGTTTTGTGTGTGTTGAGTTTGAGGAATTTGTGGGACATCTATTTGGAGATATTCTATCTAACATGTAGTTGGAAATGCAGTACTAGAATGCAGAGGAGAAGTCAAGGTTGAAATTATAGATTTAGAAGCCATTCATATAAAGATGATAATTGAAGTTATAGGAGAAAATGAACAAAGGAGATACTGTGGATAAAGACACCCCTGGGACCTTGGAAAACACCCATCTTTAGGATGGTAGAGAAAGATGATGAGTTATCAGAGAAAACAGAAAAGGGAGTGATCAGAAATGTATAAAGGAATCCATGAATATACATCTTGGAAGCCAAGGAAGGAGAGGCTAAATTTATGTTTGTCTGTCTGTCTATCTATCTATCTATCTAATCATATACATTTGTTCACTGTTTTACCAAGATGACTATGTTAGCCTTAAAAGCGGAAAAACCTATAACCATATCTCCCTCCAACTCCACTTCTAGTGTCACCTCCCACCCCTCCACCATTCACAGGACATTCTGTTCTTTTGGTCTCTTAGAAAGTACACAGGAAGACAGAAGAAAAGGTGTGAATCAGTCAGTAGTAGGCTGATGATCTTTCTGTCATTCTAAAATGTGATTCTTTGTCCTCCAAAATTCTACTTCACTAGAGCAGGCCCCATGCAATTGGGAAGAAATGATGTAACCCAGAAATAGGAGGAAGTTATCTCTACATCCCTTAAAAACCTCACATAAACATTTTTTTCCCCAGGGAGTCATTGGATTTCACAAAAACCTCTAGATTTCTTTATTTCAAACCTCAGCCTTAATTATCATTTTTGAGATTTGTGAGACACATAATTTTCCCTTAATTTAAACCTTTCTTTTTCTAGCAGGATTTCAGTTTTTGTAACTCAATGAAAGCCTGTACATGTAAAAAATAAAATTATTGGTTAGAAAGTTATTCTTGCCATGTTTCCAAGAATCCAAGACATGTAAATTTAAAACAAAACAAAACACACTGTGATTTGCTTAGACAAAATGGCCTCAAGGGGGAAAAATGGTTCTAGTTCTCTATGAGTTTAATCAAGAACAAGTGTCTAAATTGGGAAAATTATTTTTCCTTCTTTCTGTTCACTAACTAGCTTTACACTCTTCAAGTGACTTAGCTTTTCTAATATCTCCAATATTATTGCTAATAACATATCCATACCATTTTGTATTTGAAATTGTTTGTTTTATTTTTTCCAGTAACCCTATAAAGTTGACAAATATTATTGTCATTAAGGGAGTGAGGAAATTAAGACAACATCACTGTTTACAAAGGGACTTCAGTGTCAAACTTAATATGTTTTATACTCATTCCAATGGTGGGAAATGAATGAGTCATGTTGGAAGAAAAGGCTCACTTAGTCTGCTTAGGAGGAGCAGAATGCTGAGTTACAAGGAGGTTTGGGTTCTAGTTACAGCTTCAGCATTAACTATTTGGGAGATGTACACAGTTCAATACTTATTTGAATTTGACAATTCAGAAATACAAGTTAGAGTCCTTCACTTGGTGATACTCTCTTCTCCCTGGGCTTTCACAGCTCTATTCTGAGCTACATGTATGACAACTTGCTCTAAGTCTCCTTTGCTGGCTCTTCATCCAGCATGCACCATAACAGTTGTGGTACCATAGGGTTCATTCCTCAGCCCTTTTCTTTCTATATATTCTCCATCTTGGTGACATCATTGACTCCCATGAGTCTTTGCAGACAATTCATATATTTATCTAAAGTCTTTCATAACCCAGCAACTGCTAGTCCCCTTTATCCCTAGCTACCTTGTATTTCATTTGCATTTATTCTGTTCATATTTATTTTGGAAACACTTATAAATGGATATAAATGGATCATCCAAATTTTAATATTCATTGAAAGTTGGAATTTTTGATTTTTTTTTTGTTCAGTATCCTTAGAACCTAGCACAGTGCCTGGTACCTAGATGTTTGTTAATTGATAGGTTGATGATTCTTAAATTTTGCAATGAGATAATGCAGTAAGACATATTTTTGGAAGTAGTGAAAATATGTAACAAGAGACTTCTGACTTGTAGCATTACAAAGGCCACTTTACTTATTGTAGAGAAAGCTAATAGACTAGAAAATAATGCATAAATTTTCTGAGGATCCTTGTAGCTCAGGATATGGCAAAATGAAAAACTGTGTAATTCAATAAATCCAAATAAGCACTGGAAAATTAAAGGGAGTATTCAGCACAACTTCTGACAGCTGCTGTCACTCCTGACTTTCCTGGACTTTCTCTACAATGCCCAGAAACCTCTTTACCCTAGAAGTTCTCTCTACTCCAGGACTTTACACACTGGAAGTATCCTCCACCTCTATGACCTCTCCTTCTGATCAGCTGGTTTTGAGCAGAACCGCCATTTTAGGGCTATAACCAGTACAGCCACGTCTTAATTCTTCTCCAGGCTACAATTTTGACTCTGCAGGACTTCCTCTCCAAGGCCCCCATACTAGGTATCTTTATCTCTTCTCTTTTCCCCTGTAGCCTTTTCAGATTCCTTTTTATGTTGTCTTCCCCATTAGAATTGTAAGCTCCTTCAGGGCAGGGACTTTCTTTTCATTTTTGTGATCCCAGAACTTAGCAGAGTTCCTAGCACATAGCAAGTGCTTAATAAATGCTTACTATTTTGATTTGATTTGACCAGACTCAAATGGATATATGTTCTCTTGGATTTGGGAACTCCCTCTAACAATACAGATTGTAATTCATGCATGGCTGACTATCATATGGAATTCTTACTATTAGCCTTCCATAAATTCTCCAAAGGGAGTCTACACAATGTGCTTGAGGCTTTACTGTTTTTCTCCTTATTTATCATCTCTTCTCCTTGTCTTTGCCCTTGCCATGTGACTAAACCATCTTCTTTTTTTATCATACATTTCCTAGGCAATTTTTTTTCTCCTCTTGCTCTTGAGAGTTCCTAATTGGTCACATGTTGAAGGCTGTCCTGTTCACAAAATGACTCTCTCCATTTTCTTCTGTCTTATATTAATTTTTAGTTTTTCAGAGATTATTGTGTTCTTTGTTTCGATGTCATACAGTAACAGTGGTAAAATGTAGGGTGCTAAAAGTATGGGCCTTTGTTTCCTTGAGAATCTTAGGGTCATTGACGGAGTTTGACAACATTTGTGTCAACTCCTTTAAGTGATTTTAGCTCCATGCTAAGAAGCTCTATAATTGCCTGAGGTTAAATGCAATCCTAAAAATGCCATCTGGAGGACTTCACTATCTACGTAGAATTCCAATTCAGCTGGCACTCTACACAGGATCCCTTTCATTGCGATACAAACAATTTTGGCTAACATGTTTTGAGCCTCATCTGATATTTATGATCAGTGTCATTGACCTGAGTGATTTCTAAAAGAAAGAAGAAAACATTTATTACATCTGTACTATGTGCCAGGTATTGTGCTAAGCACTTTACAAATATTATCTCATTTGATCCTCACAACAACTCTGCTATTATTATCTAGGTTTTATAACTGAGGAGTATGAGGCAGGCAGAGGTTGAATGATTTACCCAGGGACTTCTTGTTGTCATTCAGTCATTTCAGTCACATCTGATTTTTCTTCATGACTTCATATAGGATTTTCTTGACAGAGATACTGGAGTGATTTGCCATTCCCTTCTCCAGTTTATTTTACAGATAAGGAAACTGAGGCAAAGAGGGTTAAGTGACTTGCCCACAATCACACAGTTAGTTAGGGTCTGAGGTCAAATTTGTATTCAGAGAATTAGGCAGAGCAGTGAATAGAATACTGGGTTTGGAATCAGGAAGACTCATCTTTATGATCCAAAATAGAGTCACAAAGAGTCAGACACAACTACAACAACTCAACAGCAAACAAAAACTTCCTGCCTCCAGGTCCAGCACTCTATTCACTGAGCTACTGAGCTGCCCTTGCCCAGGGACACACAGCTAGTAAATGACAGGTCAATTTCTAACTCAGGTTTCTTGACTCCAGGCCTAGCACTCTATCCACTGTACCCTCTCAGCCACCTCTAAAGTTACAATTTTCAAAGGATATTGAATGATTTTGATATGTGGGTGGGAGATGTCTTATTGGAAAAGAGTCTCCAGGATAACATTTTCGTCTTTTATGTTAATTTTTTGGTAATAAAAAAATGAGTACAATGTAATCTCATATTCTCTACATTTTTCATTCAAGCAAAAGTTGTGAAGAATAAGTATACTATTTTTGTTTGTTTTTTGGAGAGCAATTGGGGTTAAGTGACTTGCCTAGGGTCACAAAGATATTAAGTGTCAGGAATCTGAGGCCACATTTGAACTTTGGTCCTGCTAACTCCAAAGCTGGTGCTCTATCCACTGTGCCATCTAGCTTCAGTGCACTATTAAATATTACTTTCAAAAATCTACTTGTCAACACAGAAAACCAAAATGGCCCCTAAAATGTCAGTTTCTTTCATCAATCCACTTCACTTTGCCAGAGTTCAGTGAGACATGTAGCAAAGTCTCTGGATTTCAGATGCACTTACTACCTTTTCTAATTTATAGCATTTTGTGGTATAGCAGAGAAAGCACTGAATTTGGAGTCAAAATGATTAGGAGATCTTTAAAGTCTTTTCCAGACCAATAACCTCATGATGTTATGATCTATCTTCCAATTCCTGACAGTAATTTCTGAGTTGGTGATTGAGAGAGTGAAGCAAGATCATGCTACTTCTATCCAAAGGAAGCTGAACAGATTTCCAAGATGTAGACATGGCATTAGATACACTCTCCAGGTGCAGATGTTGCTGTTCCTTTGTTTCCCCACTTTTTTCCTTCCCCCTTGACAAACATACAAAAAAAAGAGCAAGATCCAGACAGCACCCAGATAATCACTAACATTTCTTAAGTGTCTACCATATGCCAGACACTATGCTAGACACTGTGGATACAGAGACAAAAAGAAAACCGCCCCCGTCCCCATTCTATTAGGAGAGACATATGCATATAGTTATATACAAATACCTGTATTAAAGAAATTCTTGGGAATTGGGAGAGGGGATCACTAACAGCTGAAAAGGGTTTCTTTTGGAAGTTGGTCTTTGACTTGAGTTTTGAAGGAAGAAAGGGGACTCTAAGAGGCAGAGGGGAAGGGGGTGTACGTTTCAGAGGGGGAATAAGCAGTGTAAAGGTGTGGAGAAGGGAAATGGAGTGGTGTATGTAAAGAACGGCAAGAAGGCCAACTTGGCCAGCTTATTTATTATCCTTTAGCAAAGCCTGACTCTGGGCTAAGAGTCTGCTTAGGGAAATATTCCTCAACTTGTACTTCATGTGCTTCTTTCCATTGTATCCGTGGATATCTGGCAATAAACATGCCGCCCAATGATCACATACTTCAAAGGCACAGCCAAAATTGGGAGAATGGGCTAACTCTGACAGCATCTGATAAGATCAGGCCTCACCAAGGAAGTCACATCCCTCTGTAGGGAGTTTAAAAGACCTATAATTAAAGTCCACAGGCATTGAACTTCTGATTTGCTGTTTAAATCGCTCAATAAGCTTCATGATGACCTCCAATAATCTAGGCAATTATCAATATGGGAGAAGCCATCAAACAGTTAATCTTCAAACATAACTATGTTAATATTTTATTGGTTACATTTCATTTTAATTGTAGCATGGCTAAAACTCCATTGAGATAAACACCTTCCTTTATGTGAGTACCCCAGAGTATGGTAGCAATGAAACATCACAGAAACAAACACAGCATAAAAATGTCTGTCGTTGGCCAGCCCAGTGTAATACTACATCTAAAAATCAATGATATCCATCAAACTTTGAGGAAAGAGCATAATTCTGTAAGTAGACAGAATATTCCAGATCTGGAGAGTGAGCTGAGAAAAAAAAAAAACGCCCCTCCACTGCTGTTCGTTTAAACTCTTGACATTTTGATAACAACCTGATCCTATGATCTATAGTTCAAGCATATTGTCGAAACCAGAGTATAAGTATTTATTTTTCTATTTAACCCAATATCTGACAAGCTTTTGAATACATTTATGGAATTAAAAGGGCCTACATTTTCTCTTCAAAAGGCAGTAGAGTGACTATGAGAAAGGGAGCAGTGCATTGTAGCCTTAGTGAGTTACTGACCATTCCCAACTAAACCATTTCAAAGAGTTAAATACTAAAATCACTACTTGAAGCTCCTTGTAAATAGGGATTTATTTCTACACTGGCTTTGTATTCTCAGCCTAGCACAGTACCTGGCACATGGGCCTGCGTGTTGACTGATTGAGCCTAAGTTTTCCTGTGTCATTAATTCCAATCATGGGAAGTAATGTTGTTAGGTTGACTTTCCATTCACTGTCTCCTTCACCCCATGTATTGATTCTGTGCTCTTTTGTCATATTTCTTTTGCTGATACTAGGCAGGTAGAAGTCTTTAACAAACAAACAAAAGCCCCACAGCCCTTTCTTCATTACAGATGATTAGAGTCAGATTCCAGAGTCCAAATTGAGTCTATTCTTACAAATTTCAAGAACAAATGTTATTGGATTTGATGACTATGGGCCCAGAATGGGATTCATAATACAGGACCAAGACTTTTTTTCCTCTTCTCATAAAGACCTTGCTTTAATTCCTCCTCCATACTTCTTGTATTCTGCCTTAGCAAAGTATTGCATCTCTTGCTAGATGCTCAAGGTTTTCTGGTAAAATGGAATTAATATCCAAATAATCAGTTTCTTCTTTATCTAGCTTCTGCCTGATTATCTTACTTGTGTATTATACATTCCTGAATTGCCTCTTTCTCCTTTTTTTCTGCCTCTTGAAAGGAATTACATATAACCCATTAGCATATCCAGTAGAAAGAGACATAGGGAAAGAGAAAAGGAGAAATGTAAGGTTAAATCACTCAAAAAAAAGTGATTTGTGAATAGTCCTGAAAAAAATACTTAGTGTAAGAGGAAATGAAAATTATTAGTTAAAATAAAGTTTATAGATTATTTTTCATGAGCACAAAGAGATGGCTATATAAGAATCTAAAGTGAAAGTATTTTAATAGTCTAGAGCATAGATATGTGATTCTCTTGGTTCAGGGAATTCCTAGGTAAGGAAACTATTGATAGACATCTTCTGTTAAACTTACTTGATGCATACTTGCTGTTTATAGTCATAGAAAATTGCCAAGGGCATTAAGAGATTAAGTGACTTACTCAGGTTCACTCAGTTCTTATGTGTCCAAGGTACAACTTGAATCCAAGTCTTCCTGACAAACTTCTATACTTCTGTAGTCATCCACATTGAGTATAATTGTCATCCACTTGAATGTCCCACCAAAGTCTTAGATACTATAGCAAAGACTGAATTTATCATTTCTCTCCCCATACACCCAAGCTCCTTCTTAAAATTTCCTGTGTTGTCAGTATAACCATCCTGTTCCCAGCTCCCACACAAAGTTATGACTCTGATGTATCTTTAATTATACCCTTCCTTTTATCCTCCATACCCTCCTAAATTTCTCATTGAGACCTGTCAATACTTCCTTGGCAATATCAAATTCCACCCTCTCTCTCTGCTTTCATATCTACCACTCTTATCTAGGGCCTCATCACCACAATTCCAGCACTGAAGCAGATTCTTAGCTCTTTATTCTGACTCAATATTATTTTCCATCAAATACAGTTGCCAGAATAATCTTTTCAAATGCTGTTCTCCTCAATGAAATCTCCTACACATTTTTTTTTTACTTCAAAACAAAAAATATATATCTGACTTTGGTAATGTCCATGATCCTTCCATGGAGAACAGCTTTCAACCCCTTTACAACTTAATAATTAGTCTTTGAGAATTTCTGTGGCAAACTGGGTTAGGCTGGTCCTCAGACAACCAGTATCCTTTTTATCACTGTGGCAGGGTCAGCTTTTTGGCCCCTGCTTTGGCCTTAATTACCATGGAATAGATCAGAATGATAGATCTAGAGGGAAAAGTGTGATATTGACCAAGGACTGTTCCTTTTCTCTTATGGATCACAATATATTTTTAATCATTTTTCATACAAACTTTCCTTCCTCAGCTTTTCTCCTTATAAAGAAGTACTTCTAGTTTGTTTTGCCATTTCCATTTAATTTAATTGCCTTTTAATTTGTCATTAGAGTGCTCTTGATGGAAAGAGTGATGATGATGACAGCTAGTCTTTATATAGTGCTTTAAGGTTTCAAAAAAAAGTTAACATCTCATTTGATTCCTATAAGACAGGTGCTATTATTAATCCCATTTTACAGATGAGAAAACAAGTTGAGAGAAGTTAAATAATCTGCCTAGGGTCACATAGCTAATGAGTTTCTGAGGAAGGATTTGAATTCAGTTGTTTTCGACTCCAGGTCCACCCTTTATCTAATCTACTGTGCCACCTAACTGACATAGATACAGTTTTGACCAATTTGTGACTTCCTTATTTTATTATCTCTACCTCTCAGTACATAAAACCAAAGTGCTAAGGATAATCATCATAAAATTTATATTGTGCTTATGGTTTGCAAAAGATAAAGAAATTTACTTTTTGCCATAGGATCACTTAACTATATCAAATCTTAAATAGGTCTATTTCATTCTTAGTGGTTTGGAAGAACTTTTTCTCTTAACCTAACCTAGACTCTCTAGAGGTGTTTCTGATGCCCCCTTAATCATTCCTCCAATATTTAGTATTACATTCTAACTTGCTTTTGAAGTGGTGCTTTGTACAACTGCACCGTTAGGCAAACAACTAAGACAATGAGTTGGTCTTTGAACTAGAAAGGGAACATGATTAAATGTAACCTAAAGTTAATAGAATTAATACCAGTTAATAATACCAGTCATGATTATATAAGAGAGAAGTATGATCATCAGACAAGTGCCATTGGGATCAGGAAAACCTAAGCCCAAGTTCTGAGCTCAGACCTGCCTGTGACACATAACAGTTGGGCACCCTGGGCAAGTTACTTAAATTTCTCTACCAAGCAGTTCTCTAAAACTATAAATTACATATAAGTTGCTGCTCTTCATCAGGAAAAGAAGTTTCCCCAGTGGGATTTTTTCACACTGATGAAATCATAGATCTGAAATAGAAAAAGAAGTTAAATAAATGTTTGACGGATAGGATGTAATTTTAGTATCTACCAATTGCATAGAGCCTAACAAGTCCTAAATTTTTTCAAGAATTTTATTAAAGGCAGAGTAAGTTTTTTTTCTTTTACTGACTATAAAGATTCAGTCTTTGAGACTTTAAATATAAAAAAAGACTGTACCCTTAACTTTGTATTCAGGGAAAATATTGCAGGTGCAAATAATAGAGTTTGAGCTGCCCCTCCCCCAATTCCTATTATTATTATTATTATTATTATTATTATTATTATTATTAAATAATTTCTCCATAGTCCTAAAGGCCAAGTTCTGGACAGAATTTCCATATAAGTGTTTTTGATGAGTAATTCTGGGTGTAGAAAGAATTCATTATTGAGAATAAATTGACTTCTCTAGGGTTAGCAGCTACTAAGTGATACAGGTATGAGGGATGGGCAGATTACCAAAATGACTCCTAGAGAGGAACAGAATCATTTCAATCCTGATGCCAAGAATAGGTCAAAAGGAAAGATAAAATAATCATCTTTGACCTCACAAATAGACCAGGCCATCAATCAATCAGTGATTCTTATGGTTGATTCCATTAAGTCCTAATAAGGATAGAATTTATTAACTATTCATATACTAAAAGGCACATATATTAAGAGGTTTAAAGAAGGCAGCATTGTGTAGATGATAGAGAACTGGCCTCAAAAACAGGAAGACCTGAGTTCAAGTCCTACTTCTGACACATACTAGCTGTATTAACCTAGACAAGTCACCTGGCCTCTCAGTGCTCTAGGCCAGGCCTTCTTAAACCTTTTCCACTTGCAACCCCTTTTTGCCCGAGAAAATTTTACTTGACCCAAGGTACAGGTATATAAAGACCCACAGTTTAAGAAGCTAGGCTCTAGACAGTTAAGACCATAATTTGAAAAGAAGGGCTCACCTAAAGAAGCAGTTTCCTCATCTTGGAGTTTCCTGCATCAATGATATCACAAGTGTAATGTCTATCCTTTACCATGTATTAAGATTCAACTTGGCATAGTGCTGGGCTTAGAATTAGGAAAATGTGGGTTCAGATCCCAACTCTGACATTCAGTAGCTCTGGAATCTTTGGTAAGTGATTTAACTTTAACGTATTTCAGACAATTTCTTAGGATAAAAAATGATTATGTTAAATAAGCAACAAAGGTACTATTTGTCAGTTATCTGGTTTTTATAACATTTTTAATGGATTATTATAATTTTCACCATTACATATTATAATCTTCAATTCTCAAATTTGTTGAGCTTATAAAATTTGTATTGCATATCTTAAGTGGCTAACTTTCCACAAGATTCTGAATGAAATCTACCCCAGATTTCATCTATCAACTTCTTACTGCCTTTATCTCAAATATACTACTTATTCTGTATACCTCTTGTAGGTATACATAGTTCTTTGCATGTTGTTTTCTTCCTTTTAAAATGTGAGCTCCTTGAAAGGAGGGACTGTGTTTTTGTCCTTCTTTGTATGCCTGTATTGACTGTGCATGGTACACAATAAGAATTCAAAAAATGCTTGTTGACTGACTGTGCATCCAAAATCACTTTGTGGTTTTATTTTGCTAGTCTTTGAAATTGACAAGTATTAATTTGTTCTGTATACTTAAAACTACCAGCTAAAAAAAACCTTCTTACAATAACAATAGATCATGTTCAATGGATCTTAGCCATTCCTTTCTTTGTACAGCACAACATTGAAACTATTTCTTTATGCTAATTTGTAGAGTTGCAGTGGCTAACTCCCCGGGACCAGAAGGTCCTAGATTTAGAGTTGATTAAGCATTTTAAAGTTCATCTTATCCAATCCCTTATTTTTATATGTGGTAACTGATGGCCAGAGAAGTAAGCAGTAGAGTCAGGATCTGATTCCAAAGCATGTGGCTCTACATTCAGTATTCTTTCAACTAAAGCATTTTGAATTTGTTTAGGAGGATGATCTCAGTCATGGTCAACATAGATAGTGTGATACAATTGGAAACACCACTGATTCTGGAGCAATGGGACCTTGGTTCAAACCAACTCTTGGGGCAGCTAGGTGGTGCAGTGGATGGAGCACCCATCGGCCCTGGATTCAGGAGGACCTGAGTTCAGGTCCGGCCTCAGACACTTTACACACTTACTAGCTGTGTGACCCTAGGCAAGTCACTTAACCCCAATTGCCTTCCCAAAAAAACAAACAAACAAAAAAGAACAACAACAACAAAAAATTCCAACTCTGATGTTTATTAGCTTGTGACCCTGGGTAGCAGTGTAATAGATAGAGCATTGAACTTGGAATCATGACGACCTGGAATGAAATCTCACCTTTGACACTTATTAGCCAAGTGTTCCCAGGCAATTAATTGGCACTCACTGGACTTCTAGTTTTTTGACTGAGGCTCCTTTTGTGTCCATATGTCCATGACCCTGTGAAAGGCTGGTTCTGCAAGCCCAATTGTTGAGATGCAGGTGAGATCCTATGGAAAAACCCAACAGTTTAAAATATTAACAGGAGGCATCATAAATGTTATATAATATTAAATCTATTAATTAATTAATTAATATTAACTCTCACTTCTGAGATAAAGGGAAACCAGGAAAGATCTATTACTAGTTACAGTTCAAAAATAGGTACAGCCCCACTCCTAGAGAAAAAAATCCAGTAAAACAAAACAAAACAAAATAAAGCCCACACTTCTCAAAAGATTAAAATTCACTAATCAGAAGAAAAGCCAGTTCCAGGAGGACAGGAGGAGCTCTGCTTAATTTGCATTTCCATGAACAGCAGGGCTTTACCTCTCTATATTCATTTCCACCTGGCGTCATTTGAATCCTTTCCCAACTTTATGGGTGATTGGGATTGAAGATAGGGGGAGGATCTTTTTGACTTCTATTACTTCATAGTATCATAAAGTAGTATGTGGTTAATGCTAGAACTGTGGGTGATAGTAGAACCCTAAATGCTAAGAGAAACAAAACCAAATGAGCCAAAGAAATAATGTTCTTTTTCCTGGTCTTTTTTTGTCCTGGGTAGAGTCAGGAAATAGTTATGGGACCTTGCCAAAATGTACCTGAAACTACAGTATGTGACAATGTCCTGCTCTATTCCTGTGGTGAAAACAACAGCAGGGACCCAGCATAACAGAAGAAATTGGTATTGACTCAGTAGCAAACAAGGAGAGGGCAAAGAGGAGAGGGAGAGGAGAGAAGGAAGGGAGACAGATATAAAGACATGGACACAGACAAGACACAGATATGGACACAGAAAGGAAGGGAGAAGATGGAGAAGAAAGAAAAGAAAAAATTTCTTCAGGACCCTTCTCTCATAAGAGAAAGTCCTGGAAACAGGATGATACCTATATCTATAGCAAAAAGATATTAGTGTCAAGAGGCAGCTATTTCCCAAATTAAAATAAGCTGTTTGTTTACCTCTAAGATAAATGGAACTTATATTATGAATCTTTTTATATGGAAACCTAAATAGGAGACAATTCAACTAGGTGGCACAGTGGACAGAGAACCAGGCCCAGAGTCAGGAAGACCTGAGTTTAAATCTGGCTTCTAACACTGACTAGTTGTGTGACCCTGGACAAGTCATTTAACCTCTACTTGCCCCAGTTTCCTCAGCTGTAAAATGAGTTGGAGAAGCAAATGGCAAAACACTCTAGGATCTTTGTCAAGAAAATCCCAAATGGAGTCACAAAGAATCAGACACAACTGAAGCAACAAGAAGAAAAAAACCAGAAGAAAAAAAAGATATACAATAAAAAATAAAAAGGACCCAATACTGCTAAATGCAAATATTCTCAGTAGCAAAAATTTTAAATGTTATTTCTGTAAAGCCAGAATGATCAACTAAAATAATAATAAAGTATAAATATTTAAATTTAAAGAATTTGATAGTATATATTTTTCTGTTTATTTATAAACAGATTTGGCTTGAGACAGTTTAATTATATTGTCAATTGAATATAGTAAGTCCAAAGTTTTAACAATATCCTCAGCAAAAATTATATGAGATTTGTTACTCTATTTTCATATGCCTACTAGCTTTAAATTTAGTTCTCAAGTATATTAAAAATTCAGTATGTATGTATTAGGGCAAATGAAAGTAACTTACAATTAACAGAATTTGATGATTTTATTACATGAAAGGTTTTTTCTGTAAAAACCAAAGATATTGATAAAAATGTATTTTAAAATTCAGTAAAATTATTTTTTCCATTTAATGACTAATGTGACAATTTATTAATCTGAGGATTTAGTTGGAAATAAAGTTCTGACTCAATAAAAATAAAACTGTAAAACTATTCTTTTATTTATATAGATTATTTGCTCTGAATAGCTCAAACCATTGTAATATGTGTTACTCAATTATTCTTACATCATTTCTGTGTTATGGATAGGTATTTTAAACCCCACTTTCCATGTGAAGTAACTAACCTGATGATGAAATCACATCTCCATGAAGTCGGTATAACTAATTATGGTTTGGATCAAAACATTCTTCCTCCCTTCCACCTTTCTTTAACTATATAGCATAAAAGAAACGGAAGACCATTTACTTAACTGTTTGGAAAATAAGAAATCGAAAGCAAAACATCTGGGCCAAAATGAGAAAATGTGCTAGTTTTAAACTAACATTCTTGTGAACTACTTGGTGAGTGTTAGGGAAAAAAAAACTATTTTACAGATTCTTTTTCACCATTTTTTCTTTTCTCACATTTGTTTCCTGGTAAGTTGACAATAGTTCAGTCACTGCCAAAGGTCACACTATTTGCAACATTGCTGGAATCAGAATCCAAGTCTTTTGACTCATGCCTGGCTCTACATTCTATCCACTAAGCCTTGAGAATAATTTGTTTCAACAGCCATGAAGGCGGCTGAAGCCGGCTCTGTGGAGCACTTAAAGCTTGGTCAGACATAGAAGACCCCAAGGTCATCTACTGCATCTGGGGCCATGGCCAGGCATCCTGACTTTGGTCTTGCCGCTGGACTTTGATGACTCTGGAAGAGAGAGTGAGGCTGACGACTTTGTGCAACTCTGCCTCACTTAAAGCCAACTCATGCCCAAGTCAAGACATCACCTATCATCCACTGTTTTACCCCAATATCACAATGTCATTGGTTCTCTTCAAATTGAAAGACAAACAACATAGCTTAGAGAAATGCAAAGAAATAAAAAAGTTAAACCAGGAGGCTTAGACATCTCCTAGAGAAAGAGAAAGCTAATGTGAGTCATGAAATCCTCCTTAAATGCTACTCTAAGTGCATCTGTTCATGACCCCAATTATCCAAATAATTTAAGAACCTTTTGTCTCAATTCAAGGTACTCTGGGCTATATAGAGTTTGTCTTAAAAACAATTATTATTAAGTTGTTGTCTACCATGCTTTACTTTGTTTAATTAACTATTCTCCATAATTTGTCTTTAAAAAGACAAGACTTAATAATTCCTGTTTCACTAAAGAAAAAACTAAAACTGACAAGATTCATGCATTGGCCAAAGTCATGAAACTGGTTGGGCAAAAGCCATGAATTCTAAGTTTAGAACTCAGAAATTTTTACTTAGACTGTGTCTATGTATGAAAACAATGTGTCAATTTTTTGTCAATTGTGAAGTTGTCATGATGGTATGAAGTGAATTGAGTCAAAACGACTAATCTAGAAGCCTTGGATCTGAATAGTCTTTTATACATTCTTCTTCCTGTTCTTTATTTTACTTAGTGACCTACATTGTTTTGGAAAAATTATTATAAGGTGGACAATTTAAGAGCTCATCATTTTTGTTTCATGTCTTTTTGTATATATAATTTTTAATCTATAGTTTAAAAACTGCAACAAGTTTGAAGCATACAGTAATTATCAACCCTATGGCTATAACCCTATTCCTAATAATTATGCCATACATTGCAGAAACAGAAGCAAATAAGGAAATTCTTTTTAATCCCACTATTTCTAGGGTTTGTTTTTTCAAATAAAGAATGAAATAATTTTTGAAATTATGAAAAATATGCTGATGTTGCCCTTTTTAATTACTTAAAGAATATAGGTCCAGGATCAGGCCAATTTTTAATTTCACTGATTGGCACTATAGGAAAATGCTCATATTTCACAGGTATACCATTATTAATGCCCAATCCTGTAGTCTTTCCACAAGCAGAACTCCCACTGGGAGTACCACATGAGAAAGAAATGTAGGATGAGGCCCGATTATTATAATTCACAAGACTAATTATGACTTTGAGTTTTCCTGGATAAGCTAATTCTTCTGGTGCCCTGGGATCAGTGAGTACAAAAGTAGTCTCAGAAGGGTCTCACTGCATTTAACATTACATATATGTATAAATAAATGCAGAGACATTAAATCAGAGATCAGTGATAATCTGGGTTTTAAAAATACATTTCTGCTTTTTTAAAAGAAATAAAGAGAAAGGAAATGAGGTAGTGCCACAGGTGTAGGGCTATTGAAAACAAGCTCTTCTCTTTTGGCACTGGCTCATTTGTTTTAAACAGACTGTTTGTTTATTTTTGTTGGCATCGGTGGTGAACGGGACTTGAGCAGGGCATGGGAAAGTGAGGAGAAAAGAGAACTTGAAAGAAAGGAGAAAGACAGAGACAAACAGGAGTTGGAAGGAAAAGAAAGAAAAGGGACTGCTGTAAGATGAAAGAAGGGTGGCAGGAGGGACTCTGCTTAATTTTCATTTATAGGAAGCTTTGTGAATGGTATAAAATGATTAGATGTTTTTGAATGATCTGAAATCCATGTTTGTTTTATGGTGTGACAAATCTCACAAACACTGATTCCAGGCTTTTCTATGATGCCACTATAAACAAATCCCCTCCAACAGCCCTTTTTTATTCAGTTACCCATTGTATATCTATATGAGAGGGAATTTCTTTGTGCACTGGGTAATTTCCACGTTGTGAGGTTTCTTGTCTCTAGCTATCTCTAGTTTTATGCTGCAGGAGGAAAACTCACATAACAATGATGATGTTTAAATTCAAACCAACACGGATTTTTGTGTCTTTTTACAGAAAAGAATTTCTATCCTACTTTCTATATAAGAGAAAGAGTATATGTGATCAACATTCCTTTTCACATTCACCTTGTACATAGAAACAACTTCAGTGTGGAATACAAAACACTGGTTCTTTCTGGCTTCATAAGAAGTGATACATCACCGTAATTATTAGAGTTAGCTACAGAAAAACAGTTATGCAACTGGTCAATGAAAATAATTTTAAGTGGGAGAGGAGGGGGGAAATCTACCATCTAAAGTACTTGGGGAAATAATGTAGAATTTTCTGGAAAGAAAGCCTACTTATAACACTTCCTAGAATGGAAGTATCACCAAACTGA
The DNA here is from genome assembly GCF_019393635.1 of Dromiciops gliroides. Taxonomy (NCBI): domain Eukaryota; kingdom Metazoa; phylum Chordata; class Mammalia; order Microbiotheria; family Microbiotheriidae; genus Dromiciops; species Dromiciops gliroides. The sequence goes on along the minus strand of NC_057861.1, from coordinate 449,617,765 downwards.
GGTACCACACTTATCTATAATAGCACATTGTACCCTGGGTGTAATACAGTGTACCTGCCATACCTGGCAAATATAATTACTACTATTTTCTGTTGACTTTTTTGTCAAAGTGACCATTTTCTCCATTATCGATTCATCTAATGTTTCATCAACAATGCCATTTATTCCACTTAATCCTTACTAGGTAGCTCTTGATTATGACCAAATAGACACCTAGGAGCATTATCTATCAGGACCTATTTGGAGTCAACTATTTTGGTCATAAGCATGACTAAATATTCTATATGTGGAGTCAATATAAAAATAAACTTTTATTTAAAAGAAACAAAAATCTGATGTCCTTGCTTATAAATGAAGCATCCAAAATAGAAACATGTTCTAAAGGAGACCAAAGAAATTTGAAGACTTCTACAGAAATGATTTATTTAAAATATCTCCTGTGTGCTCCCCCCACCCCAGCTCTGACATGCACCTACCCCTCATTGAAACCCAAAGGATTTTGTTTTCTTTTATAAGCATAACTGCACTGGGGTCTTTAACTTAATCTACCAGGATGAATGAACTTAGAGCAGAGACAGCAAGAGCAGCTACATTTAGTCTTATATCAGCATTTCTGTTAACACATTTTAAAACTACATTTAACTAATGTTGAGGTTATGACACAAAGTGACAAACCCGCATCTATATATAGATGTTTATATAACACACATATATACACATATATGCATACACATGTGCACACGTATATATGTGTGTACCTATACATACACATATACACACATACATATACACAGTATGTGTGTGTGTGTGTGTGTGTGTATACTGGATGAAACTATCCTTTAACCAGCCTTGCTGTACCCAAAGTATGGAAATAGATGGGTTACAGGGAGTTTAGGCTTTTACTCTGAATTTTCCAAGGTGAGATGGCTCTTTTCAAAATCTTAATATTAAAGATATCTTATCTAGCAACTCTAAGGGCTTCTGTGGTTGGCAAACTAGTGAGTGAAGTGTGAGGAAGTTTTTTTCATTCTAAGCTTTTATTTTCATTTGCTTCTCTCTGGCTTTTCTCTTCCCACACCTACCTACATACCTCTCCTATACCAACAGCAGAAACCAAACAAGCAAACCAGTAAGAAAAAGGTCTTTGGGGATTGAAATTAGGGCCTGGGGGAGGGAAATGAAATTTCTATAGTTGGTTTCAGGTGAAATAAAACTTTTCTGAACAAAACTTGGAAATTGGTTCAAGGGTGTATAGCAAGAACAGACTAGATGAAGATAGGAAAGAGTGCTTGCTTTATTCATTAAAAAAATAAATCTGATCTCTTTATATAAGCAATGGAAACAAATGAAAGGAGAGCAGGTGGATAGGTCTACACACAGAGCATAGTGTTATATGATTCAAAGAACACTGGGATTGGGGTTGGAAGGTGTGAGTATAAATCCCAACTGCTACTTATTGCTACCAAGTCTCTTAATTTCTCTGCACTTCAGTTTATTTATTTATCAATAATATAAGGGGCTTGGACTTAAGTGATTTCCCAGATTCGTTCTAGTTCTAACATAATATACACACATATGTGTGTATGCATATATGTATACACATTGAATATATATATGTATATACACATGTGCATAGAAATATATATGTGAGAGGAAGCATATGCTAGTGGATAGAGAGAAGATCAAGGAGACAAGAAAATGTAAGTTGTTTTCCTATGCAGATTGGCTATATACTGTGGACCAGGCACTGTGTTAAGCACTGAGGGTACAGGGAAAGGTCAAAGCCAGTCCCTGCTTTCACAGAGCTCACAGTCTAATGGGGGAGACAGCATGTGTGACCATGAGCAAATCACTTAACCTTTAAGTGCCCCTAGCTAGCTCTAAAATTATAAGTGATATACTGTTTCAGATATTCCTTGGAAGAAGTTTTCTCAACAGGAGTTTACTGTTAATATAGGAAATCACAGGTAGAACTCCCCTCCCCCCCCCAAAAAAAGGCTATGTATCCCAAATTTGGCCTTCTAACTTATAGAGACCTTCTTAGTGTCCATAAAGCTATTTTTTTTATGGGACTACTATCACTTCTCTGGAGTTCTATTTTACTGTCAATATTTACTCTGAAAAAAATATACATCCCTTTTTAATAAGGTAAATAGTTGGTAAATATATGAATAATTATGATGCAGTGATACCTGTAATGATAAAAGTTAAGACATTTTAATTCTGTTATCATTTAGAGTGAAACTTTCTCTAATGAAGTTAATAAAAATTATGATATAACCTAATTCAGTTTCTTAAATTTGAGCTATTAAAGCTTTAAAAATATTGAAAAATATTTTAAAACTTTTACTATTTTTGTTTAAAGAGAATTTTCTTCCAATATAAGGGGAAAGTGATTACTGTTAAATTTCATAAACTCATATAGTGTTTATTAATTGTGACAATTGTGAGAATTAATAATATTGATTATAAGAATATACATTTTAGATTTCTTAAGTATTCCTTATTTCTTCTGAGTGGAGAGATCCCAAACAAACCAATCTTAACAACATTAAAAATTTGAATTACAGAAATGAACAATATTTCTAAAGACATCAACTTAAATGTTACATGTGAATGAAATAAAACCAAAGCTGACTCAAGTTATTCCACAACTATATTATCTGATTTTATAAAAACTCACCTCAGAAATTAGTCTAACATTACAACTGAATTGCTTTTAGTAGCTTGGAAAAAATAGGAGAAAGACTTTCATTTAGAAAAATGCAAAATGAATCAGTATGCTTAATTAAATGAAGGTCATACAAATTATTTTTCACAGATTTACACAAAATATCAACAGTAACACTTACCTGTTTCAAAATTACTCAAATAAAATCAGAAGAAATGAAAACATTTTTCTTTTCATAAGGAATCTGAAAAAAATTAATTGCAGAACTGAATCGAATACCTGTTATTGTCGGCACCTAAACATCTGGGCTGGGAAACTGTATTCAAATAAGCAGCTTAAAAATAGAAGCTGATTTTTAAGTAATGCAAACGTTATGGAAGAAACTGTTAAATTTGAAGTTATAGCTTATGTTGAGATATTATTTCCTAGATCTGGTTATTAACAATGACCTAAATGTCTGTTCCCATAAATCCATTTCAAAGATTTTCTGGATTTTAATAAAATGTTATATTTCTTTTATCACTTTCAAAACCCATAAACTTATTCTAGGTTTTGAGAAAGTATAATGTTAGCAAGTTGAAACATACGGGTAAACTGTGTGGGGGAACAAGAGTTGCTTCTTATAAAATATGAAGTCAGATGTGGTAGAAAAGAACTGACAAGTATTTAAAAAAGAAGCCACCCAGGTAATTACAGTAGCCCAGATGACCTGAATATTCCAAATGCATATAGAACAAATGTGAATAGTAAAGATTGAAACGGAATGTTTAGCATGCCACATGCCACATGCCACATGCCACAACTCCTAAGCTAATGGGAATTAGGGGACATTGAGGCTCAGCCTGTACGTCACTGCCATGATCATTTGTATTCAAGCATATTTTAGTGAGTGAGAATGAGGGTTTCTGGGTGTTATTACTGAGCTGTTTCTCATGATATTTTCTTCCCAAATTTGATTACTACCAAAATCCCCCACTTCTCTGGATTTTACCTACATATAAAGCCCCCCACCCCACCATGGTTTTGTAGGGCATTTAATACTTTAGCAAAAATCCAGTGATAGCTCAAGAATCCCTATCTTAAAAAAAATGAAAGAAAGTTTTCAAGTGAATATTTTACTTTATGGACTAACTGAAAGAAAATGGAAGGCATCTGCAAATGACTGAAAACAGGAAAACAAATATAACTAAAATAACATCACAAAGGAACCAGAGCTGCCATCAGCCTCGAACACAGAAATAATTCTCATCCCTAACTAAATTTTATTTCTAATCATTTAAAACTACATCCCTAAAAATCCTTCCCTTGATTTTAATACTTTGAGCTTAATCAAAGTGAGCCAAGTTATTGTTAGAATACACAATCCAGGCAAGTTTGAAGGCTACAACCACTTCCCTCTCATCCTCACTCAATTCCATGTGCCAATGTCTTTCGGAAAGAGAAAGAAAGAAAAGTCTGCCACTGTGCTATGTGGAAGGAAAGGGGCAAAGGGGCATCACTCCAATCTCTTGGCTCTGGCTCTCTTCACTCTTGCATCCCCAGAGAAAAGAGATGCTCTTCATTCACAAAACAAAACAAGAAAATCTCTATAATTATTTTTGGCTCAGCTCCATTGAAATTCATTCTCCTGGAAGCTTCTGTGCTTTAGATTAAAACAATGCTTAGAATATTCATTCTCTGAGCAGCAAACATGTCCCCCTCCATCTTTCCTCCTCGTTTCACCCCCCCTCCCCCACCATGTTTCTCAATTTCTTTTACAATGCTTGTATCTCTCTGGACCTATTTTTCTTCTTATAACTAAGTCAGGCCTGAGAAGTATCTAACACCAATGCCTAGATTTACCTCTCAAGCTCTTCTTCATGGCCTTGGGGTGGGTGAAGGGCTAGGGGTAAATATGCCCTCAATTTCCAAGTTATAGAACATCACACCTCATCTTTTCTTGTTCATTAAAATTAGGCATCAAGCTCATTCCCTATCTTGTCTAACCCCCAAAGATGGATAAAATCGTAATTGCCCACAGCAGGAGGTACTGTGCTAAACCCCAGGAGAAGAAAAGATGTGGAGAATCACGACTTTAAACCCAAAGTCCTCTTCTTAAACCCTGACCAAGTGGAAAACCAAAATGTTCTCATTTTAGACCCTTGAGTCTCCTTCCCTATCACTGATTACAATTGTGACTTTACAAAACTACAGCATCACTAAAATAAAAATAAATCTAGCAAGTGGGAAAGGAGAACCACTTTCCTCAAAGTAAAGTTCATGACTATTTAGATATGAGGAAGGGATCTGTCCTACGAAATGTGGAATTCTTTTTCTTGAAACAATAGATTCACTTGATTCAAGTTTCTTCTAAAGGTGAAATTTTCTTCAGTCCATAATTAGGATTTAAAGTTCATGGAATCTAATTCTTTATACCTTTCCTTCTTTGGTAGGCATGCGAAGAAAGATTCTCAGAAACATATTCTGCTTGGGCTAGCACAGAAAAACTAGGACACCTGTTTTGTTTACAATTGAAGTACTTACCTATTTCTAATGTTTCCAATGTGACATTTCTAATGTTGTGATTGGAAAAATTAGTGCTTTCCCCCATTTCCTTTCATTCTCAATGGTTTGCTGGTGCATTTCAGTTTATTGTCCTTCACCCATAAAGTTTGGACACTGTTTGGGTCCATTCTTGCACTCTTAGATAATCAATATTTTGCATGGATACAGTTTTCTCTTATAAGACCTTTTCCTTGTGGCACCATCTTGACAAACAAAACAAAACAACAACAACAGCAGCAGCAGCTCATGATACCTTAAATTTAACCGGAAATTGCTACCTGTCAGACAAGACTAAAGCCAACCTAGATGTATTTGTAAGAGTTTGCTTGTCTATTTCCAAGTCTTTGCAAACAATCCTGATTACTGAACTCTATTTTGTTTACTAAGCTGAGAGAGAGAGAGAGAGAGAATGAGTCTCTGTTGTTAATTACATTGTAAACATTTAATAAATATTCCTTTCTTTTATCCTTTGCCCTTTTCAAAAATGAAAGGTTGTAATTTACATGTACTGTGACTTCACATAACCTGATTGTTTTAGTCCTTTCTCCTCTCCCTTCCTTTCTTTTCCTCCTTATATTAAGAAGAGGTGGAGACATGAGATAGAAATGTTTCTCTAGTACATTTTTTCCTAAGAGGAAACAGCCTAGGTACCTTGTGCATTTATCTACTGACCTCTGCTTAACCACTAATTCCATCAAGCAGCATTTTTTAATTGCCGAATGTTGAAAAAAATACAGTAGAAATACATAACACTCAATGATAAGATGTTTAATAGCAATGTATGGCTACAGGGATGGTTATGTTTGGGGGATCCATATGCATGTTCAACTCACACATTAAGGCAGGGCAATAAAGCAGAGAAAAAACAGCTGATACACAAAAGGGACCGTCTAGACAGTGCCCCATCAGTCTGGCTAAATTTGGTGCTGGCATTCCCAATGGGATAGTAATATAATTGTTCTGGTGTCTGCGTTCATTCCCCCTGTCAAACACCATTCCAAAGATACATCCTTTCTTACCCCCACACTCACTGCTCCTTCTTCATCTTCAAAAATGAGGCCCAAACTGTACCACTTTGCAAAGAGCTTCTAGATGACCTGACCCCAAGGAAACATAACAATTTAGCAAAATCATACTGTTTAATTCCCGGGAAATCCTCCTGTTATTTCTTAACCCAAACCAGAATTAATTTTAGTCAAATTGCAATGATTTTAATTAAAAACCTAGAAACAATTTAGAATGCAAATACAAGCATTCCTAAAATATTGAGCACCTTGGATAAAAGCAAATATGTCTTTTCTCCTTTTACATTTATTAACCTCTAAAGAAAATTTAACAGAAATCAGAGATGTGAAAGTATAATGATGGGCATGGATCATAAATTCTAATGAAGAAAAGGCTAATGAAAAAAGGGAAAGTGATAACAAGCAAAAGCACCGAAAAATGTAAATTATGTTATTTCACCCTCCTAGCTTTAAAAGGAATAATATTTTTCTCTATTAAATTTAGCCTGAGTCACAATTCTGTTTATTCAGATATGGATTTTTAAAATATTTTCTAGGTTATATTTTATAGACAGAAATATTTACTCAATGACTTATTCTCAATTAATATTTTTGCAGAAAGCTAGTATTGTAAGACATAAAGATATCTAAAAGCTCTAATTTCAAAGAGGAAAAAAAAACAAGATCAAAAGAGACTTCCTTGATATTATCATTGTGTACATTAGCCATAACGCATTTACAATCCCCAAACTTCCACATTAGAATTAATATAGAAGCTGTCAAACTAGTTCTAAAAAGTAAGATGCAAAGGTATATTTTTGGATCTCAATGTAATACATTCATCAGAAATGTTTTCCCCCTACTTCAAAGTCACCTCTGTGCTTTGCATTGTTTAGAGATTAAACTAGATCAAGACTCCCCTCCCCCCTTTTTTGTCCTGGCTTCTTTTCCTCCCTAAGAAATATTACATTGGGAAAGTAATTCTGGGGAAAGGCATCTGTTTTGTTTTGTTTTCTTAAATATGGACTAGCATTTGGGCTACAGATTTTTTGGAAAAAACCCTTTTCCTATAAATAGAAAATTGTATATCTCCCATCAGACCTGAGGAGATGGATCAGTAGACCCAGTAAGGGAGGAAATTTCTCTCTCCCCCACCTCAATCAATGACCTTTCTGACTGGAGAAAATAAAATTAAAGAAACCTCTACATAGTGGTCAGGGTTTGACCAACTTCCAGAAACGGGGACAAGGAAACCAGAGCAAACCAGGCAAAGGATAAAGTTACTATCCCTGGAAGCCCCTGACAAGCAAAATCCACTGGGTTTCCACCCAACCCAGAGACATCATCAGCACAGAAAGCATCATCAAACTTAACAAAGTATCCAAGAAACCATAATTAATAGTTTTAAATTGTAAAATGGCAAGGATTGTGAAAAATAAGTGATTTCTACTTTAATTTCAAAAACACAAATAGTGATTCCTATGGGTTGTTGTTCTGTTGTCTTTGTTTTTTGTTGTTGTTGTTTTTTTTTTTGTCATGAAGCTGGGGTTTTAAATTAGCTTAATGTGTACTGGAAACAATTAACTATTAAAAAGGTCACATATGATAATGTGATCACAATGTGTGAGTGCCTGCCTCAAGCTGGATTGTTTTGTTTAATTTTTTTCCCCTTCTTTTTTTAGGAGCTGCATTGGTAGAAAGAGAAAGGCATTGGGTAAGGCTCCTTTGAGATCACCAGTGTTGCAAAATCTGAGTTTTATACTTGATTTTCAAACTATTGAATAATGTCCTATGAGATCTCTTAGGTCTTAACTGGATTAAAATGAATATATTTGTGCTAGAGCTCTTTTCACCTAACTAATGTGCATGTGAATTGATAGTGTGTGTGAGTGAGAGGGTGTGAGAGCAACTGTAGGTGACTGTAAGAGTGGGTGTGGGGTGCAGGCTGAGTGACTAAGGGAAAGAGAGAGAGACAGAGACAGAGAGAGAGAGAGAGAGAGAGAGAGAGAGACAGACAGAGAGAGAGAGAGACAGAGACAGAGACAGACAGAGAGAGAGACAGAGAGACAGAGAGACAGAGACAGAGAGAAAGAGAGGAAAATTAGCAGGCCTCTGTGTCTGGTGGGTTTTGTTGGGCACCATGAGAGATGCATGGGGTGGGTGGGGGGGAAGCAGGACTAGGAAAGGACTGGAGGGGGAGAGGAGAAGGGGAGGTGTGGCATGTGTATATGTGTTGGCGCAGTGGCTTCAGTTATGGCTGGGGCCCCAGGTTTTTGTTTTGTAGATTCCGGGGGTAAATAGGCTGGAGTTTCAGGTTCAGGTTGGAGTGCATGGAAAAGGATTGTTGCTGTGAGTTCCTCTTTCTGCTCTTCACTATGGTTGCTGCTGCTTGGAACATTGCTGGGGGAGGGAGGCGGGAGGGAAGGGTAGGGGCCTGTCTGCAGCTGCCCCTCTCACACTTGAATAAAAGAACTTTTTTTTTCAGGGGTGGGGGAAGCTGTGAATACCTTTCCCAATAAGAGATGAGGCATATTGAAAACTATATTAAATTACCCTGATTAACAATTTAGCCACGAACAGGGGAGCTTTGGGAGATCTCTATAGGCAGGGCTGGGGGCTATTCATGCCAGTAGCTAAGAGGTCGAAAGGTTTCTGAAGTTCACAGGCTCAGATCCTTTGTTATGCTAACAGACAATCTCAAATCAGCTGCCTAGTGGAGTGTGAAATATAAATGATTCCTTGAGAACTTCCAATAAGTTGTCACTCTTGCTCTCCAAATACCAGGACAGGCTGCTAATTTCTAGCAGGCCCTTTCTGCAACATCGCTAGCCCTAAATGAATGCCTTTGTAGTTCAAATAATCTTTTCAAGGGAGCTGTCCTATCATAATAGCCCAAATGCATCTTGGTTTTGACTATTAAATGAAAATCAGGCCTCAGCCGTGCTTGACTTTTCCAAACTGCCCGGTGCTTGGGAAGGGTGGTAGCGGCCCACAAGTTAGCACCCACTGCAGGGGGCTAGGGCATTAATAACACTCTATAGACTGGGAGTTACTGAGAATGGAGCTTCAACCCCAGGCCTCACCCCATCCCCCTACTCCAGACAAAGCTGGAAGGGGGGAGGAGATAGGGGGGGTGCAATTTACGTGTCTTCCCTCCCAGATTTGAGACCACCTTTCTCTTTCAACCCATCCAACACCACCATGATTTATGTGCACTTTGTCCAGCAGGACAGAATGCTGACCCCCAGTTTGGTTGCCAGTATCTCACTAGTCATCTCTAAAGTATCAATTTTTTGGAATGGGTGTGTTCCTTTTCTAGGGTGAAGAAGAGAGTCAGAGGACATGATAAACTCAGGCCACATCCCTAGGATCATATCCCTGCAACTGTAGCAAGGCTATGCACATGACTTGTGCTCTCAGATGAGTACTTTAAAGATGTCCATCCAGATGACCAGAAAGAGGACTTCCCTACAATGAATCTTAAATTTTTTTAAGTTATCTAAATAAATAAATAAATACTCCCAAAGAAAAATTTAAGATCATAAAAACATTAATAATCCTTCTAAGAAAGTATATTCTATTTTCAAGAGTAAGATATCTTTATATTAAGAAAACAAAATAAGGCAAAAGAGATGATAGGTTAAAAAAAAATGCTAGAAATCCTACCACATTTGTCTTCCCAAGGGTAGGCAGAAAATGGTAATATGGCAAAAAAGCTCGAAGCCAGCAAAATTTGCTGTATTTTTTCTTTACAGTCCAATACTACAGTTATGGAAGCAGGAAAAAGTCTGTGATTTTGTAGGGGTCCAGGCTTTTCTCTAGCAATAGAAATTCAGCTTGTAGGTTGGGGATAGGAAGGAAGGAAATAAAATATTTATTTCAATAGATTCTTAAGAGTAACTCTGAAAAGGTTGTTAATACAGTCAGCCTAACCAGAGAAGCTGAAATGCCTTAGTTTCCCTTCACCTATTTGCTGCTGTGACTATACTCATTTAATATACCACATAAAAAAGACTTTTTTATGTATGAGGTTGGCATAGACAAACTTTTAAGCAAACATTTTTTTCCTGATCACAGATGTCCTCTCTATATTTATGCCAAGTATTTTGCACCTTCACTGGAAATTAACAAGAAATGAGGTCTGTTCTAAAAGTGTAACTTTTGTCAAGCTCAGTGTCTTCTGTTTAAAAATTCAAAAACTTGTTTTTAGATAAATCACAGTAGTTGTTACAGCAGGAAAAAGGACATGGGGTGTAACTTGATAATTTTTTGATGTGATAAGGTATTTAGAAATCAGATCACTATTTGTCATTCAAGTCCTTTGTTAATTTTCTGCAAATGATTATGGGGCATAATATAGCAAGAAAAAAATAGTCTGTATCTCTGACATTGAAGAGGCAGAAGTTTGAGGTTTGTTCTAACTAATGTCAGAATCAGACTATAATTTGTTATTGATCTACTCACACCCCTTTCAGAGGTGTCTTCTCTTCTCAGAGTCATTGTTATCACTGTTTTCACTGGGATAACAGGATGACTATTCATCTTAAGATCTACTTTTAAATACACAAAGATTTAAAAGTTTTAAAGACACACGTCATTTCAAAAATGATTTTTAATTTGTCCTTTGTTTTCTTTTAGCAACTGTCCAACTATACATTGTCTACATTGTAATAGTATATATGCTAAAATATAATGCACGGGAGATTCAAGGAAGAAATACCTTCACAGGGCTTTCCAAATGCTTATTCTAACATTTGGAAGTATCTTCTCTCTCTTTCCTGTCTTTAATACATCAAAACAGGAAAGAAAGAGCTTTTGTGTTATGACTACAGAGAAAACATTTGAGAATGTGTCAGTGCAGTGAATGCCAGCGTCAGTTTGGGGGTTGGTTTGTTTTTCCCCTTGCCATGATATTCTTTTTTTCCCCATTGCTTTTGCAGTCTTTAAATTTTGGCCACTTTGAGAAAAGCAATAGCTGAAATGTAAAGTTAGGATGAATTACATTAAGCCTACATGTTTCAAGAATATGAACATGATGAATAGCAGGTCTGTGACATCATGGAGATTGATCAGTTCTTCACAGAAAGCCTCCTCCTTTCCTCCCTCCCTTCGCCCCCTCCCCAAATCCTCTCTTCACTCTTTCTAAAACATCCTAGTTCCAACTGAAAGGGGGGAAGGAGGGTATTGAGTAAAAAAAAAAAGTTTGCAGTGTTGCCATTTCGAGGCATGAGGGGTGGGGGCTGGGGAGAGGGTAGATAACAGCGCTGGGCACTGTACATGGGAATACACAACCAGTTAAAATAGACATTTGTTTTTCTGAATAGGCTTTGTAGAGGTCTCCCCCAATCTATGGTATATGCTTCTTTTAGGTGTGCATTTATTTAAGAAGGCAGAAAATAAGATATGTACATTCTCTCTAGCCTTGGTTAATATTTATAGCCCACAATGGGGCAACAACTTTTACAGAGGTATCTTTATATTTTCTTCCCTTGTATTATACTTCTATCCTTTCCATTATAATTTGGACAAATTAAAGCAAAAGACACTCTTCCAGTAACAGAGACCCAGGAATAGAAAGCTTAAGGATTAAAAAGCAAAATGATTCCAAGATGGCTGCCTTTCCTTCTTCTCCCTCCTTACTGCCTAGTTTCTACATAGAAATTAATGTAATATTTTGTTTAGAAATCACATTTAGGTCATTTGCAAATGAGGTTGCCCAAGTGGCACCCACAGCTGCCTGGAATAGTGCAATGCTATAATCATGGTATAGAGAGATGAAAATGCAAACATTCAAATGTATTTAGATGTGTACACAGTGAATAGACCCACACATACACACTTGCATGTGTGAAACACACATACAGCTGCAACACAGAATAAAAGACAGAAATCCTACTTAATTCTTAGGACAGAAGGGCAAAACAGAACACCAGGGCCACTACCTTCCTCCCCAAAGGTTAGAAAATGCAGTGCTCATAGTCTAGATTTGATTTTTTTTTAAAGATATATCTTACTGATGACTCTCTCATTAGGCAGACTTCTGAGGTCTGGGGAGACAAGATTTCCATAAATTATCTCTGTAACTCATCTCACGCTGGTGCAAAATGCAAAGCTAAAATTGAATTTTATGTGTGTGGTTTATTTTTTTTAAGATAGAATACCAAGTTGCTCAGTTTCCCTGACAAATATATTAAAGAGTTGATGATTAATAATTACTGCTATTATTTATGATAATAGTGTATTTTTTAAAATCACAAGATTCCACCCATAAAGCTAAACTGAAAACAATATACTGAACAAATAAAGCTATATTGGGGGGGGTTACACCATTCAATATAACTGGTTAGCAGGTTATTCTGCTCAGAATGGAGGCAAAGAACAAAGCAAATGGTTCAGTTCCACTAGGAAATATATTTAAAAAAAAAAAAACAACCCTTTATCTAAAAGCCATCAGGGACAAGCACTCAATACAAGTTAACAAGCAGGAACTGATAAGATAACATTTATATGAGGTCAGAAGTCAAATGCCAGTCAAAGGCTTTTAACCTCTTGGGTCATAAACAGGAATAGTTAAAACTGAGAGATAGTTATTTATCGGATTTTAAGGGTACCTGATCATTGTCAGAGGATCACCGATGATGAAACTAATTGGGATTTATAGAAGAACTTGTAGCTGTTCAGACAAAATGAAATCCTGAACCTATAATTCTTCAATTCTTAGGGAAAAAAAATCCCCCCACCCTTTTTGTACATAAATCTACCAATTTAAACAGATTTAGGAACAAAATATTGTGCACTGTCTTTTAAACAGGAACATATGTAACCAACACACAGATTGATTAGCAGAATACGTGACTAATGTCGTCATATGTAGATTCAATATTTACAGTCTGAAAATAATAAATAAGCAGCCACAAAATCCCCTCCCCACTGTGCTGCTGGTGCTCCTCCACCCCCACAGGACTCCCAAATCAGACATACTGGAGCACCAATATTAAAATATGTCTTGCCCCACAATGCCATCTTTTCTACATTCATGAACAGTTATTTTTTTTAAATCGCAATTATTGCCACAACTCCCTAATCCAGGAAAACTGAAACCCACTTAATTATATTTTTTATCTCAATCTAGTCAGAGATACAAGTAATCCTCCTTTTCTCTGCTGTCACAGTATATTTTTTCCTCTTTGTTTTGAATTTTTTGTTTTGTTTTGTCTAGTGTCGGTTTACATTCTAAACTCTCAAACAATTCCTGGTCCCCAAACCTATACCTAGCTTGTATTTTCAAAGCTTATCACCTCCCCCCCTCCTCCTAACCCCCCCTCCGCCCTTTTTTTTCCTTTGCAGCAGAAGAAAGCAAATCTAGATATTTCTTTCTACAGAGAGATAGAGGGATTGTTGTAAGGCCTGCTAAGGCCCACTGTTTCTTTAAACAGAGTCCACAATACACTAGGCGAACATTGTGGATTTAAAATGCTTTTAAATATTTATCAGAAGTATTTTATCATCATATTCAAATGACACCTGGAGTGCACTCACCTTTATTGACAATCTCTGTTCTGAAAGTCCATTTGCTTCCTTAAAGCCCCCCAAGCAGAACAAGCACTACCCGTTTTCATTCAGTTAATGTTTAGTAAAAAACCAAGCAACCTTAATCAGCATGCTGATTGCATCGTCAACTAACAAATAATTTACTACTCTGAGCATTGCATTCCATTAAAAGCTCATTAAATTTTCTGTTCTCCAATGGGAGGTTTAGCTTTTGAACTGCATGCTTTTGCTTTGAATGATCATTTATTCAATTTTTGCAAAATGTTTTTTTTCAGAGTATAGGTGAGTATTTCAATACCTATAGAGTGCCAACATATGAAAAACACAGTCCAGGTTTTGATTTTGTTCAGTCATTTGATTTATAAGCTATCTTTATCAAAATTCAACACAATCATTTGCACTTTTAAAGAATTGCAAAATAGCTCTGTGTGTGGCTATGTCTAACCCAAACTAACTTTGGGAACATAAAGAGATACACTAAAATAACCTATGAGTCTTATATTGTTACATGTATATATAATATGTGATATATCATATATTATACATGTAATATATAATGTACATATTTGAAATCCGCATTTCCTTTCAAGTAATACTTCATTATTATTATTATACTTCATTTTTCTTATGTTCTTATATGTAAAGGTTTGCCTTCCAACTATTCCTAAAGGGGATGACATTGCAAAACCCTCACCATACAGAAAGAATACCAAATTTAGGATATCCAGTTAAAAAAAAAAAGAACCAGATTCTGAGTAACTCATAGATTCTGACCCTGAACAATTTTTACAATCCTCTGGATCCTTTTCTTGTTCAGACTATCCTGATAAGGTGCATGTTATCATTATATTTAATAAGGAAAAATGTAAGAAAATATCCGACCCCCAAATTAACATGCATCTTTGGATTGCTAATTGTGCTCATTGCAAATTTGGGTCATTTTGCATGAGTGATTCTAATGTAGGGCTGAGATTGCCACATAGCGTAGTGGATTCCTGATTCCCTGCGCTAATCCTGAACTCCGTGATTGTGTCAGGTGCAGTTCTGTATGCTCTAGCAGCTGGCTCATCCTCATCAATGCAAATAAGGCAACTCCTACAATCAAAGCCTCCTGAGTGTAAAGCCTGATTGCTGAGGGCAGGCTAAAGCACTCCACACACTCTCACTTTCAAATCACATTAAGTGACAAGACAACTGCAATGTCCCCCTGGTTCAAAATCAACCTTTAGAAAACAAAACAAGAAGAGGAAGAGGAGGAAGAGGGAGAAGATGATGAAGAAGAAAGAAGTCCCCACTCATTCAAATGGTCAACATTCTTCTTTAAATGGACTTTCTAAGGATGTGGACTTGTGAACTTCAGAAAAGCCCATACTTGGACAGACACTAACTAATATCCATGTAATTACTAGGCAGGCACCAAACCTCACTAACAATATGCTGATCATTTCTTCAAGGAACTTTCAGGGAGGATGTATCTCTGTACATAGAGAGAAACAACAACAATAACAAAAAATGCAGAAATAATAATGTGCCACCATTTGAATATAATTTGATCTTAGAACTAAATTCCTATTTGACATAATTGCTCTAGCCCAAAGCATGGAAAATGCTATGAGTAATAAAAAATCCAAATACTTTCTCTAATGTTTCTCCAGAGAATCGGGAGAATCCTTAGAAACTCTAAAAACAGAAAAGAAAAAAAAAACAGAAAATACTGTTTTTTTCTTTTTTAAAAAAATTCCTAAACATATACAGATTTCTGATTTGATTTTAGCCCCATCCTCTTTGTTTTATTTTCTCATTTTCAAAGGAGCCTTAACAGCAGCATTCAGCTTTAGCATCGAACAGTTTTCTAGGTAAGAACATGTATCCAGAATTGAATAAATGGCTCTCCAGAACTGTTTTGAGTGGATAAAGAAGCTTCACTCTGGGAACCAGTACTATGGAGACAGATCAGCATATACCTTACATAAACTCTGGGGTCTTCTGAAGAAATATGAGCAGAAATTAGTTACTAGTTGTGCAACCTTGAAGTAGTGACTTAATCTCTCAAAGCCTCAGTTTCCTCATCTGTAAAATTTGAAAGCTGGATATTGAACTAAATGCACTATAGATCTTTTCCTGACAGTATGTAATTCTTTATTGCCATTCCTTCTACCTTGGCTTTTTCATTTTGACTTTCCTAGATTTAGGGCACTGGAATATGATACAATATTAAGGGAAGGAATGGCAAGGAATGGATCAGCTCTCATGCAATGGCTTGTGCTGCATGTGCTACTTTGAGAACCTTTTCCCCTACAGGGGAGAGTAGATGCAATTAATGCTGCTGGGGAGATTTAACCCAGATAGCTTCCTAGGTATGATATTCACTCCTAGAATCACCAACCAATGACACCACTTCTTTTGCCAAACACATTAAGCACTCTGAACCCGGATGCTAAGAAGTAGCAAAACCCATGAACAAGCTAAGGAAGGAAAGGTGAACCATTTTTGCAGATTTCAATTAAGAAAAAGAACAACCCCTTGATTTTGACCTGCTTCTATCCAGCAGCTTCATAAGTTAGTATGAAATTTAAAGGACCACTGAGGTAGGATGTTGGGCTGGTCAGAAGTATGGCTCTGGGACTCTTGGAAATCATTGACACTTAGAGGGATTGAAGTTGGGAGAATAAGGCAGATCGGTGAGTGATTCGATCTTTCACAGCTACTGCTCAAGACTCTCTCCTTCTCTTTCTCTCTAATAGGATTAACAGATATTTTCCTAAACGGAAATCAGAATGTGTCAAATCATCTGTGACAGTCAATTTGCTGACAATGCCCACATTCTTGCAGTACTGATGCAGCACTATTCATAAACAGTTTCATTTCAAGAGATACAATACATCTGAGAGGTAAACATTTATCTTCATAATCTTACATTCCTTTCAGACTCCTTAATTCTTCTTCGTGTATTCTCCTCCTCTTTCACCCTCCCCACCCCACCTCATCTTCAAAACATCTCATACAAAAAGACATGACATCCCAAGTGAGCTAGGGTCTCTAGGATCCTGATGATGCAATACACATGTTATACTATTCCTAGGAGGTCCCTTGTTATGTTACCTTCTCCTATGCCACAAACTTCAAGTATTTTAATTCTTCACATTCCTTACAGACTCATTTTCTAGATGGCCTGTTAGGGTTGCTTTCTTTCCTCCCTCCAACCTCACCCCAAAGTGATCATCCTTCTTCTCCTTCCTTCTTCCCCCACATTCAGTTTTATTGTTTTTTATTGCAATAGCTATTCTTACCACTGGCACATCCCTCTGCAGTTTCTCCTTGGGGATGCATTAGGTTTTCCTCCCTGCGCTCCCTCTAACCTGTTTGTCCTCACACTTTTCTCTACAGCATGGGCTGGAATTGTCTCTGGAACCCTCCAAGAAGGGATGGTTATTTGAGGATTTCAAACCCATATCACTGTCATACCTGAAGTTCCTTTACTCTTTTCAACTTCTCATGAAGACGACTTACAAAAACAGTGGAGCACTTCACTGAATAAAGAACTGTCAGCCAGTTTGTTTTTATTCTGGTTTATAAGGGCAAATATTT
Organism: Dromiciops gliroides; assembly: GCF_019393635.1. Classification (NCBI taxonomy): domain Eukaryota; kingdom Metazoa; phylum Chordata; class Mammalia; order Microbiotheria; family Microbiotheriidae; genus Dromiciops; species Dromiciops gliroides. Next base: position 449,600,407 of record NC_057861.1, on the reverse strand, counting down.
GGTCAGGGAAATAAGAATCTACCTTTATTTCTCTTTTTGCAGTTAATTCAATTCAAAAAGTATTTTATAAAGTGCCCACTGTGTACAAGGCATTGACAACTAAACACTCAGAGACAAAAGCTGCCTTTTCAGTTCATACAACGATACACACACACACACACACACACACACACACACACATATATATATATATATATATATATATATATATATATATATATATACTTGCTTTCCTATGGTACTTTCAGAAGTAGTGAAATATTTTAGATATCACAGGGCTTTGAGCAGGACTGGACCTTAAAAAATTATCTATCTAGTCCAGTGTCCTTATTTTGTAGAAGAAGAAGGCTGGCTGAAATCCAAAGAAGTTAAATGAGCTGCCAAGGACACAGGTCATTAATGGCAGACCTTGGGGTACAATCCAGGTCTCAACCCCTGGCCTGTTGTTCTTTCCACTATACCTCATAGCATGATTGTGCTCTTTTAGCCAAAAGTATATCTAAGCACATTGTCAAAATACAATTTAAGCATCAGCAACTCTCTTCCCCTGGAAAATGAGTGAGTGTTGTTATTTCCAATGTGCAAATGAAAAAGGAAAAGATAAATCCTATGGACATGAGGGGAATCCATGACCAAGCTAAGCAGGGGTGTGCAGAGGCCTGCTCAAACTAGGTCATGAGAGACAACAGTTAAATTTTCAGTGTTAATATTTACACCACGAAAATTGGTAAATGCTATGAATCAGGGCTTGATTTATATTTTTTGGTGATAGGTTAAATTTAAAGTGATGAAAAAATATTAATCATGCAGATTAAATTTAAAAGTGTGTCATGCACAGTTATTGTTGTTTTTTCCAAAGAGCTGGTTGTTAAACATTTACTTAGCATACTGATGAATCTGAGTGTCCTATGCCTATGCAAAGCCAAGTTACCATTTTCTTGTCTGAAGAAGGGGAGTCACCACTCTCTTAGCCCATTTTGAACCCCCCCCCACACACACACATACCATTTCCCATTTAACTCTTGATTTTGAGACTGTCCAGCTTTGGAATTTTCAATATTTTTTCATATAAATGGTTCATCTTTAGTAAATACATGACTAGATGACTTGTGAAGTCTGGGAATTAAAAAGTGCTATCTTATATCTGAATGAATAAATCATTGGTATTAGATCCTTTCTATTTCTAGAACAGTCAGAAATTGGCAACAAGCAGCAAGGTATCACAACTCTTTGAAATGGTGTTTTCATATAGGATTTTTTTAATGCTCCTGCCTGTTGTTTACACTGAGCCAAATGTCAATTAGCATTGGCCAGAAAAGAACTGCTGGGTTACATGTGTTTCTATGTAGCTTTTTATTCATCTAGATTATTGTGGCTTTCATTTGCATAATGCATTTATCTTCAAAGAACCAAAAAAAAAATGAAACGTACTTAATATTTAACATTTAAAAAAAACATATCTTGCTCATAACCCCATCTTTTCTCTTTTGAATTTATTCCCCTGATAAGGCAAATGACACTTTAGCCTTAGTTAATGTAAAAACAGGACAGTGTTAATCTCATTTTCAACATGTCAGCTCTTCCAAGTAGGGCATTAATACCCAAGGTGCCCCACTGTCAAACTCAACAGAATTGTTCTGGTGGCGAAGTAAGGTCCAAACCCAGTCATTTCTACTTCCCTTTAGAGGATGTGCTCAAATGCATTGAATTTCAGTAGCTATACACAATAGTTCAAGGGTCATCTACTAAGGAAGGTCTTTCCTAATCCTCACTCTCCTTGGTTGCTATTCCTTTTCCTCCCCCAGCCCATGTAAGTTATTTTGGATATGTTTTATTTTTACATTTTTGCTTACCTATGGATTTTCCCAAGTAAAATGTAAGCTCCTTGAGAAAAGCTTACATTATCATGTAAAATTTTATATTTATATCTTTGTATCCCCAATACCTGGTTCACACAGTACCTATCACATAATAGGCACATAATAAATATTTCTTGAGTAAAAACTATTGACTTAGAAACAATATTATATTCATTTTTTAAAGTATTTACAAAAAGCAGGGCAGTTTAGTTCCAGGCTGAGGTGAATAAAGGAGAATAACATGTAATAAGTCCAAAAGGTCAACTGGAGCCAGATCATAATGGACTTCAAATACCAGAGGACTTTGAGGCAATAGAGAGATGCTGGAACTTTTTGAGCAGTATAGATACAGGGTCAGATCTGTGCTTTATTCCGCAAACATTTAGTTAAAGTTGATTTTAATAGCAAACAACAATGTCATATCCAAATGACATGGTAAATATATAATAGCAAATTACTGAAATAGCCTATTACATGTAATAGTTCATTTGAGCCTCACAATAACCTTGTGGGCAAAATGTAATAGATCTCATTTCCTCTGCTTTGTTGTTGTTCAATCATTTCAGTTCTATCTGACTCTTCGGGACCCCATTTAATGTTTTCTTGGCCAGGATACTGTAGTGGTTTGCCATTTCCCTCTCTAGCTTATTTTATAGATGAGGAAACTAAGGCAAATAGGGCTAAGTGACTTGCCCAGGGTCACATAGTTAGTAAGTGTCTGAGACCAGGGTCTTCCTGACTTTTTATCCACTCTGCCACCTAGCTTCTCTACTAACTGATGAGGAAACTGAGGTCCATAGTGTGGTTTGCCCACAGCTAAAGAAGTGTCAGAAAAAGGATTAAAATACATAGTGTCCAACTCCAAATCAAGCATGCAATCCATCAGACCACACTGCCTCTCTGCCTGTGGTTCCCTGGTATCATAAATATTCAGTTCTATTCTTTGTTTAATCTACTTTCTTTTAAAAAATAATTTTAAAGAATAAGACAAGAATGATGATTGAACATGATAGAGGACGAATGCTAAGATCCCATTGCCCACAGGAAATTGTGCTTTAACTCCTAGGAGTGCTATGGGGATTTGTTAAAATAATTAGTACAGGACTTCCTTTTTTAGGTTTCTCCTTAATATAAAGGACATGAAGATGAAAGAAAAAGGCTTGGTGACATATGAGAATACTAGAAGCATCATGGAAGCATTCTTGATAGAAAAGAAAATCGTAAGCATTTAAAAAACTTTCCTAATTTTCTCATATCACATTACTACTAAGGCAGAAGCAGTATATAAAATTCCTGAATTAGTCAGAAGAAAAAGAACATTAACAGTATACAAACATATATTTATTATTTATAATGTATATTACACATATATGTGTTTATTGTTAATGTTTTCTCTATAAAACTACAGCCTTGAATATTTATTCCTAATCTTAATTGATTGCATAAATATTCAAAAGTAATAAAATGTAAAGTCCTTGAGGGCAAAGACTATTTTTCTTAATCTTTGTATCTTTGGCCCTTAGGATAGCCCCCATCACATAGTAGGTGATTATAAATATTTGTGAAATTGAAAGGCTGTATTTAAAAGGCTGCTTTTGAAATAAATGTGGAATTGTCTAGAAATTCAATTTTATTTACAATTAAATCAGAGTGGATAGATTTTATTTTTTGTACCTCTTTTTCCATTTGTTTTAAGGAATTATTTTTATGAGTCATGTTTTGTACCTCTTTTACCATTTGTCCAATTCTGTTTTATAAGGTGTTGTTTTCATCAGTGTTTTTGTGCCTTTTTTACCAACAGTCTTTTCACATTCCTTTGCTCTCATAATTTTTTCCTCCACAACTTTTATTTGATTTCAAAAATCATTTTTAACTCTTCCAGGAATTTTTATTGGACTTATATCCAATTCATATTTTTCCACTTTGAGGCTTTGCTTGAAATTGTTTTGGCATCACTGTCTTCTTCTGAGTTTGTGTCTTGCTCTTCCCTGTCAACACAGTAACTTATTATGGAAAGGTTCTTTTGTTGTTGTTGTTTGTTCATTTCCCCAACCTATTTCTTAACTTTGAACTTTATGTTAAATTGGGCTCTGTTCCTGGCATTGGAAGTGGGAGGGGGCTACTGTTCCAATCTTCAGACTTTTTTGCACAGTTTTGAAATTTGGGGCACTTTAATAGTGGTGTGATCATTGCTTTCCTGGTCTGTGTTGGTAACCTGCTCCCTTGGGATATTAAGTGATACTGACATTTAGGGTCCCTGATCCCTTATGACTGAAAGTATTCTCTGTCTTTGAACTGTGACCTGGAAGTTGGTACAGAATATTAAGTTGCCGAACAGCATCAAGTGCTGTGCCCAGTGATGGCACAGGGTTCCCCTGTAATCTCTTTCTTACCAGTTGCCCAATCTCCTTGCCTTCTCTGGCTTGAGAGTTCCCAAAGCTGCTGCTGCTGCTGTCAACACCACCAAGTCTCATTACTTGTGTTGCATCCATGTAAGCTCTGGGCCAGCTTCTACCTCTGTTTCACAGATCTCTCCTTCTAACCTCCCAAGTTATCTTGGGTTGGAAGAAGGTCTCACCCTGACCTCTTGTTGACTCTGATGCTCCAGAATTAAATTTGTGGCATTATTTTAGTTGTTTGGAAGGGAATGTAGGGAGAGCTCAGGTTTAGTGGTTCCTCTACTCTACCATCCTGGTTTTGCCCCTGGATTTTATTTTTTAAATGTTTACTTTGAAGTTCAAATAAATACTCAAAATTCTACATGCTAAGGTTTGTTATTAATAAATATGACTCAATTTCTGGAAAATTCCACATAGCTTCATTTTAAGGGGTTTTTTTCCCTTTTGGGGGGTGTTTTTATATACTGTAATACTATAAACTGATATGTTCTCAGGAAAATTATGCTTAATTTTCAAATGTAGGTAAGAAAAATTAATATTTTACATTTATGTGTTATAGATTTTGATGTAATATGGACCAATAAACCTAAAATACTAAGAAACCTGGAAAGGATGGGATGCTTAAAATAGAAAGATATAATAAGATGATTTAAAAAGAGGGGAAAGAAGAAATTGAGAGAGTTGTGTCACATAAATGGGCAAAACATAAAAAGAAATAAGACCCTAGATTAAAAAAAATTAACTAAGACATGAAACAAAGATTAAAAAGTTATGCGAAGCAGGTACAGATAATACCTCACTTCACAGATTTTCAAACACTGATTATCTCATTTTATCTTTCTAACATCCCTGTGCCATGGATGGGGCAAATATTATCTCCATTTTATGGATGGAAAAACTGAGATTGACAGAATTTAACTGATTCACCCAAGATCCCACAGTTACTAAGTGGCAGAACCATAGGAAAAACATTTATTTCTTTATTCTCATGATATTTCTAGTCAGGATTTTTCACCTCTTACTACACCAACTTTTGGATAGTGGTGGTGCTGGGAAGAGCAGTAATGAAAGGGTGGATAGGATGTGAAATCCAGAAGAGTAACTGAGGAATTCAATGCTGTAGAATCTGTCCAGCAAAAAAAAAAAAAAAATCAGAGCAAGGAATGAAGTAAGATTTTTTTTTTCCTGTTAGTGGTATGGTTCTTTTTATTTCTCTCCTGTCTTCATATATCTTTCCACACAGTATTCTCTACTTATATAATCAATCTCCTTCTTGCCCACTGAATCAATACTTTATCACTTTTCAAGTCCTATTTTTACTTCTGTGTCTTATACTCCTTGCCAGGACAAGGATGTCCAAAGGAAGAAAAGGACAAATGGGAGGAAAAGTAAGAGGGAAAGAAAGAACAGGTGAGACAAGATCACTAATAGAATATCTTATAGTTCAAATCTCTCCACTGTCCCAACTTATTTTATGGATATTCTCCAAATCCCCAGTCTGTGCTGTGTTTTTTGTGTTTAGGGTTGACCCAGAACATTGATGATCTCAAGATGAATGATGGCAAGTTGAAATGTAAAGAACTGTTCATTAAAGATAACACCTTGCAATCATATGCTTTATATCTTTAATGTTACATTTTAAAACCTTTTCTTCTTTCAACTGTACCTCAGTTGAGATTTGTACAATTAACTCCATTTATGACATTTTGAGATTCTTTCTTATAATAGTCAATTTAACACAAGCTTACCTGAAAATCTGAAGTGGCAAAGGTGGTAGGAACCTTGATTAACTGGTCTAAGACAATATGAAAAAGTTTCAAAGGTGGAAGTAGAAAAAACAGTCATTGTTAGACAGAAAAAGTAAGGGAATATAAGAATTAAAGGATGTGTAGAATTCCATTTATTAAGCTTCTATGGAGCATCTACTATTTACATGGTGCTGCATCAGGTACCGTGGTACATAGAACTGTGTGTGCAAAATGGTATCTATCTTTAAAACAATTTTGAATGACTTTAAAATTCTTATCAGCATGATGATAAACCATCAGTATAGAGGCTTAAAGATGAAATATAGTACCCATCTCCTGCCAAAGAAGTGATTGACTTAAATACAGAATAGATATGTTTTTATACATGGCCATTATGGGAATTTGTTTTGCTTAACTCTGCATATTTGTTTCAAGGGTGGTTGTTGTTCAGTTGTTTCAGTCATGCCTGACTCTTCATGACCCCATCTGGGGTTTTCTTGTCAAAGATACTGGAGTGGTTTGCTATTTCATTCGCCAGTTCATTTTACAGATAAAGAAACTGAGGCAATGAGAGTTAAGTGACTTCCCCAGGGTTACATAACTGCTAAGTGTCTGAAGCCAGATTTGAATTCAGGTCTTCCTCACCCTGGACTATTGCTCTACCCACTGGGCCACCTAGCTGCCAATGAATTATGTTATTATTATTATTATTAATATTTTTATTAATTTATTTTTAATTGTTCATTTGGTGGCAAGAGGGTGTAGTAATGGGAGGGAAAGATAATAAATACTTGTAAATAAATTAACAAACAAATTAATTATTAATAAGTAAGCAAATAAAAAATTAATAAATTAACTAATGACCACCAGTCAATGAACATTTATTGTCCACTACATGTTAGGCACTATTGTAAGCACTGGAGAAACAAAGAAAGGCATAAAACAGCCCCTAGTCTCAAGGGGCTCACAATCTAATATGGAAAGATAACACATAAAAATAAGTTGGAAATATGAAGGAGGGGAATACCCAGTAATGTACAGCATGTTGAAGCCCTGGAATATGCCTGGAAAATGATCTGAGGAGGGTTGAGTTATAGTGTTGATTTCATCTTGAAGAAAGATGGGTTTCAGAGATTATGAAATCTAGGAGGTCAGCTGGGTAGGAAATGATGAGGTGAATTTCCTGGGTGCCCTCCTTAAGTGGTGGAGGATTATAGAGGAGCTCACCAATGACCAACATCCTCCTTCTCCAATAAAAGAACAGAGAGACCTGGGGGCAGGGGGTACTGAAGAGGTGAAAGTTTTAGAATTGACTTAACTGATGAATTAATTTAAAGAAAAACAACAGCAACATCTGTGATGCTTATACTCTTAGAGTGGTATGTTTGGGATCTGTTTTAGTAGTCTAAATTTCATAAAAAGGAGAGGGAGAGAGATATAGAGACAGAGAGACACACAGAGAGAACATGTGTATTAAAAACAGAGAGAAGAAAAATGAAAACTCTTTGGGGAAAGGAAATCAAAGTCAAACTATTTTTATCGACAGAAAAAAAATTTCACTGCTTCACAGGATTTAGACTTGAAAAGGGCCTTGGAGATCATGTAATCCAGATGACTTAATTTTAAAGAAAAGCAGAGGTGTAGGTGACTTGTCACAGAGCTAATAAATAATAAAACTAGAATTTGGTTGCAAATTCAGTATTTCTTTGAGTTACAAAGCAGTGAGCAGCCTAGGAAAGGTTTCAGCCAACTCAGAAGTTGCTGCCAAGTGGTTGGCTCCTCTGCCTCCAACATGTAGAAATGGGTGAGGTATGTCAGCAATCAAAGTATTCAAGGTTTACGGGGGAAATGCTGCCTTTAACCAGAACTATCTCCCCTACATAATCCATCAATTACAACTCTCCTTTTTAAAATGCAAACATCAAATGAATAATTAAGAAATGTGAGTAATTATTCATCTATAACAAGCTGAGTAATTGATCTTTAGTATTACCTATATTTCCAGGGTTTAGCTAAGGTGAGAATATGGACCATTTATGATATTCAAGAGATCTATGAGAACATTTTAGAAATTCATTTGCATTAGCAGAACTGTCTATCAGAATACTTAAACTGATAACGCCATAGTGACCATTGGAGATCCCCTAGTTTCTGAGCCCTCTAGTCTGGTAGGGGGCTTCCCCTCAGAAGGGGAGGTTTGAAGGGAAAGATAATGAGTTCTGTCTGGATTTGTTGTTTAAAGATGTCTATGAGTGAAATGAGCAGCCAAGATGGTAGAGTAGCAAGAAGCAATACAGCAAGCTTGCTTCCACAAAATTCCTCCAAATAGACCTATAAAATGCACTAGACTGAATACTGATGGGTAAATCCAGAAGAAAAAAAATCACACATCCAGGTCAGTTTGGCATAGAGAGACCAACAGTGAGGTGTATGGACACTGGGGTCAGGATGTAACCAAGAATACCATTGCCTGGAGTACTCTAGTACCAAGGAAGAAACTATGAACCAGGACAAGAGGAGGTCTGAGCCCCCATGCTAACACAGTGTGACAGGGACAGGAGTCAAATGGAAAGGGTTTTGTTGTTGTTGTTGTTTATTTTTTTGTGTTTTTTTCTTGTTTTGATCCACTACAGAGTTCCCTGTCATAGAGCCATGATAGACTGAGAAAAGGATTTATGCCTTGGAGTGGTATTGTCAAATAGGGAGACCCTGGGTCCTATACTTAGAAAGGAAGAAGTTCAGAAGCAAGTAGCAGCACTGTAACAGACTCCAGCAGTAGAGCAGGGTCTTATTTCCAGCATCTAGTCTGTCCTACAAAGAGATAATCAGGTCAGGGGTCTCAGACCAAGGAGAGCCAATAATATTGTCAGTTTGAACCAATATAGTTTCCCACGGGTTCATAGGGACTGATTCTGGTGGCATTGTACTGTTCTTTAAACCTAAACCCAGTTCAGGAACTTTCAGAGCTTATGGGGGTTGGAGGTGAGCAATCAGATTCTGACCTGGATAAGATCACTTTGGGAGCATTGAAGTCTTACACATCGCAGCCTTTCCCCAAGATCTTGGAATAACACAACACTCACTACCCCAGGAAAGCAACAATAGGACCAGCCCAGGATTTTCCTCCAGAAGGCGCAGCAAAGCCCAGCCCAAATATCAAGTCTTTGAAATCAGGGAATGAACTGGGAGAATGAGCACACAAAGAAAAAAAAATCACACCATAAAGAGAGATTGAGGTGGCAGGGAAGACCAGGACACAAACTCAAAAGAAGAGAATGACTCCTGAACATTTAAAAGCAAAGCCACAGAGGAAAACGCTACTTGGATCCAAACTCAATTAAAATTCCTCGAACAGAGGAAGTAAGAGTTTAAAACATAGTTTAAAGTGCTTTATAATTAAATTAAGGTGCTTGAGGGGGAAATGGAAAAGAAGTGAGAACTATGGAAGAAAGAATTAGAAAGCCAATGAATGACTTCATGAGACAACAAGAAATATATAAATATAAAGAAATATAAAGTCAAAAGAGTGAAAAATAGAAGAAAATTCAAGATACCTCATATAAAAAACAACTGACCTAGAGAACAAATTAAGGGAAAAATAAAAATTAAGAATCATTCGATTGTCTGAAATCTATCATGAAAAAAAGAGATTAGACATCATATTTCAAGAAATCAGAAAAGAAAACTGCCCAGATCTCTTAGTCCTCTGGTTAGAGGACAAAATGAAATAGAAAGAATCTACAAGTTACCTCCTAAAAGAAATCCCAAAATGAAAACCCCCAGGAATATCATATCCAAAATCCACAATTTTCAGGTCAAAGAAAAATGCTACCAACTTCCAGAAAGAAATAATTCAAATACTGAGGTGCGACAGTCAAGATAACACACTATTTAGCAACCATTATTATAAAGGAGCATGTAATACAACATTCCAGAAGGCAAAAGATATAGGCTTATATCCAAGAATAACTTATGTGAAAAAACTGAAAGATGAACCTTTAATTAAATAAAGGACTTCCAATTATTCCTGATGAAAAGATCAGAGCTACATAGAAACTTTGAAGTTCAAACATGGAAGTGAAGAGAAACATAAAAAAGTTAATATGAATGAAACATGATAAAGACATAAAGAAGGATAAACTACTAATATTTGAATATTGCAAGATGATATATGTGGGGGGGCAGCTAGGTGGCGCAGTGGATAGAGCACTGGCCCTGGAGTCAGGAGTACCTGAGTTCAAATCCGGCCTCAGACACTTAACAATTACTAGCTGTATGATCCTGGGCAAGTCACTTAACCCCAATTGCCTTACTAAAAAAAAAAAAAAAAAGATGATATATGTGTCCTTTCTGTGATCTCTGTCATCAGGGAGCCTAGAAAGAGGCTAAGGGAATGTTTGTTATGTCTTAATGGTCTTAAAAGAAGAATGGAAGGAGAGGGGAAGAGGGATATCCTGGATTGGGGTGGGGAAGAAAAGGAAAGTTAGAGGAAATTATCTCACATAATTAGGATATTCTGGTAAATATCCATACAATAAGGAGGAGGTAAGAGTGGGGAGTGCTGACACTTAAACTGAACTTATATCTGAACTTTCTAAAAGGAAGAACACTACACACACACACAAACACGAGAGAGAGAGAGAGAGAGAGAGAGAGAGAGAGAGAGAGAGAGGGAGGGAGGGAGGAAGAGAGTTGGGTACAGAAATATATTTTACTCAATAAGAAAGTGAGAGGGGAAAAGAAAAAGAGGAAAGAGGGGAGAAGGAATTCGAGGGAGGGTAGGTTAAGGGAGGAATTAGTCCTAAACAAAACAAATTCTAAGTATGTTAAAAAAAAATATATATATATATATATAACTATTTTAAGGTGACAAAGAATGGTAATTTAAATGGTTTCTCAGTAATTGAGGATTGACTGACCAAGTTAGACTATGTAAATATGATGAAATAATATTGTGCTATAACAACTGATGGAGATGGTTTCAGAGAAAAATGGGAAGACCTATATGAATTGATGCAAAGCAAAGTGAACCAGAACAATTTATAAAATGACAACAATATGTTAAAGGCAAACAACTTTGAAAGAACTAGAAACACTTTTAATAACCAGAAACAATTCTGAGGAATAATGATGAAATGTACTATTATTTCTATATATCACAAACAAAATCCTGCAAGAAGAGATAGTACCATTTAAGAAGAGATACCCCATTTAAAATAACTTTAGACAGTATAAAATACCTGGGCATTCACCTGTCAAAACAAACCCAGGAACTACATGAACAAAATTATAAGCATAAACTATGAAAATAGAACCAGATTTAAATAATTAGAGATATAATTATTTATGAATAGGCAGAGCCAATATAATAAAAATGACAATTTTCACCTAACCTAATTTATACATTAAATGGTATCCCAATTTAATTAACAAAAAATTATTTTAATTAATTAGAAAAATTATAACAAAATTCATTTGGAAAAACAAAAAGTCAAGAAAGCAAAGGAAATAAAGGGGGGGATGTAAAGGAAGGAAGTTTAGCAGTACCAGATCTTAAACTATATTATAAGGCAGTAAATTATTGAAACTATCTGGTACTGGCTAAGAAATATAAAGATAGAAGAACAGAGTAGACATAAAATTTACAGCAGCAAATGACTACGGTAAACTTGTGTTTTATAAGTGTAAAGACAAGTTTTGAGTTAAGAATTCATTATTTAGTAAAAATTGTTAGGAAAACTGAAAAGTGGTCTGGCAGAAATTGGGCACAGACCAATATCTTACATCATCTACCAAACTAAGGTCAAAATGGATATATGAAAGATATAAAGAGAGACGTTACAAGAAAATTTGAAGAACATGGAACACATTACTTATTAGACTTATGGATAGGCAAATAATTTATGAATAAACAAGATATAGGGAGCAGTGTGATATGTAAAATGGATAATTTAAATTATATTAAATTAAAAAGGTTTTGTACAAATACAACAAATCTACCCAAGAGCTGAAGGAAAACAGAAAATTGGTGGGAAAATTTTTTAGACAGTTTCTCAAATAAAGGTCTTGTGGGGGCCAAATTTAATATAGGGAGAGTTAATTGAGTGGCTCACCATAATATTGGGGTCCCGGAAATAATGAGGGACCTCTAGGTCCAAAACTCCCTCCCCTCTGAACTGCCTTTTTAGATATTTCTCCCAGGCCAATAAGAAAGGAGCCTAACAGCTTCTTTTCCACAAGTGAATCAGGTTTTATTAATGGTAATAAAATAAACAGCAAAGGTGAAATTAATAAAACCAAAGACAAAGGAATAGGGAAAAAGAAATATGAAATATGGATAATCCCCTCTAACTCTAACCTAAGTCTATACAATCCCCAAACTTGCTTCCAGTTCAGCTAATTCAAAAGAGCAGGGCTTGTATGTTAACTCACCACCTGGAGTCCGTAGCTTCAATGGGAAACAGCTTTGCAGCCAGGGCCCACAGGACAAAACTTCTAAGAAAGAACCTCTTTCTGCCCACTCCTGCAGCTCACACCACCAGAAAGAAAGTGACTTCGGAAAGAGACTGAGCTCCCTTCAGGGAGCATTTACTCTCCCTCCCCCAAAAGGGGAGGTCCTTCAAAATGCCTGTGGAGAGTGGTTTCTCCTGCTGACATCAGCAGCATATGTCACTCAGAACAGGTCAGGTGTGGCCCATCCCAATCAGTCTTGTCAAATTCCATTATTTTTACCACAGTCTCATATGTCAAATGTATAAAGAACTTTGTCAAATCTATAAGAATGAGTCATTCCCCAATTGATAAGTGGTCAAAGGATATAAACAGGCAGTTTTCCAAGGAAGAAATCAAAATAATTTATAATCATATGAAAAATGATGTAAATTATTATTGATTGTAGAAATGCAAATTAAAACAACATTGAGATATCATTTTATACCTTCAGATTAGCTAAAATGATTGAAGGGGGAAAGTCACATATGTTGAAGAGGATGTGGAAAAATAGGGACACATTCACTGTTGGTAGAATTATAAACTGATCATAATTGGAGACCAATCCGGAATTATGTTCAAAGAGTTATTAAAATGCCTATGCCCTTTGACCCAGCAATACCACTAGTAGGTCTATTTCCAAAGATGATTGGGGGAAAAGGAAAAGAACCTAAATATTCTAAAATATTTATAGCAGCTCTCTTTGTGGTGGCAAAGAATTGGAAACTGGGAATGCCTGTAGTTAGGTAATAGCTAAACAAGTTGTGGTATGTGACTGTGCTTGAAATACTACTGTGCTAAAAAGAAATGATAAGCTCAATAATATTAAAAAAACATGGATGGACATATGTGAAATAATGAAAAATGAAATGAGTAGAACCAAGAGAACGTTGTATACTGTAATATCAATGTTGTTTTCAGAACAACTGTGAGTAAGTCATTTTGATTATTACAAATACCAAAATTTACTGTAAAGGGCCTATAAAGGAAGCCACTATCTGCATTCAGAGAAAGAAGTGATAAATAGAAGTATATATAGAATGATTTTGCATATGTATATGTATGTGTGTGTGTCTAATGGTAGCCATCTCAAGGGTGGGGGGGAAGGAAAAAGAAAAAAAGAAAGTTACATGATAACTTTATTATATATTTTATAAGAATACCAAGTGGTATATAATAGATTTGAAGTTTTATGTGTAATTATCTTTTTTCTATTCTATTATGTTATGGAAATGCTTGTTTTGTTTCTTAAATTCAAAATAAAATTTAAATAAAAAGAAAAGAAACATGTTACCCAACCCCTGGTAGAGAAATGAAGGACCCAGAGTACAGAATCAGACAAATATTTTTATATGATCATTGAAGAACTTTATTTTAATTGACCACACATGTTTGTAACAGGTTTTGTCTTTCTTTTGTTCTCAGTTGTAGGGGGCATGGTAGGTGAGAAGGTGGATTTTTACTAATTTTTTTAAAATACAATTTACAAAATAAGTGTTTACAGAACTTCCATTTTGAAATGTCCATTCAGCCCTACAACAACAGAAATGGGGAAGAGTAGAATGATATTGCAGCTCATGGCTTTTGTTCTGCTTCTTACAGATAAATCCAAATTTCTCCTCTTTTTTATACATACTAGGATAGAATAGAGAGAAATTTGACAATTATGCACCTGAGAAAGTTTTGGGAAGATGGCAATATGTTAGGCCAAACATGGGGCATCTTATATGCCAATATCTCTTATAGAATATGAGGTAGAGAGATTCTTTTAAGAACTTGATAAAATTCTCCAAATTAAATCAACACATACTTTTGGGGGGGGGGTTTGTTTGTTTTTTAGTGAGGCAATTGGGGTTAAGTGACTGGCCCAGGGTCACACAGCTAGTAAGTGTTAAGTGTCTGAGGCCGGATTTGAACTCAGGTCCTCCTGACTCCAGGGCCGGTGCTCTATCCACTGCGCCACCGAGCTGCCCCAACACACACTTTAATACTCAGTTACTTCAATGCAAAAATGGGCATAGAAAAGAATGATGAAAAATATGGCTTAGAAACAATAAAGGCGTGTAGACTGTATCCAAACTGCATGCTTTATTTAAAAAAAAGTCAAAAGGCACTGTACTAGCAAAACAAAACAAAAATGAAAGTTTTGTCTATGGGTCATGACTATCATAGTTCCTCTGGCTATAGTCATAAATGATTTTCAACTATACCATACTAAGAAATCCTTAGATTTTGTGTCCCAACTCAAACTGTCTAGCTTCTGATTCTTGGTACTGCCTATCTTGTTATCCACTAGGTCACAGTACTTATACCAAAATCTCATCAAGAAGACTGGGGGAGTTTATTTATCTGCTCTGTGATTCATCACTGAAATACATAGAAATAATGTAGAATTATCTGTATTGACCATACAGCTGTTGGGATGGGTTTGAAGAGGTAGAGTGTTCCCATCTCTTGATAGTTATTTCCAGTTACGGCTTATGTGTGGGTTTGTTTTGCTTAGCTATACTTATTTGTTACAAGAGAAGATTTTTTTTTGCAGGTGAGGGAAATTGTGAGGGGGAAGTAGGAAGGTAGTGATAGTAATACATAGAAATACAAGTGGTGACAATGGACATACATGTTTCATCCCTGATTTTATTGGAAAGGATTTTAGTTATTTCTATGACATAAAATGTTAGCTTCTAGTTTTAGAGACGTATTATCATTTTAAGGAAAGGCCCATTTATTCATGTTTTCTCATGTTTTTTTTCTTTTAAACGTAAATTGATGTATTTTGTCAGTAATCTATTGATATATTCACATGAGTTGGTTAATTAAGCTTATGGTTTTCCTAATATTAAACTAGCCCTATATTTCCAGTGTGAATCCAAACTGGTCAAAAGGAAATCATTGTGATATGTTGTTTTAGATTTTGCTAAAATTTTAATTTTAAAAAATTTACATCAATGTTTATATAAATGTTCATGGTTTATGGTTTTCTTTTCCTGTTTTTAATTTTCCTTGGTTTACATATCAAGACCATATCTACATGATAGGAGGCATTTGGTAGGCTCACTTCTTTTAGCTAGTGTTGAAAAATAGTTTATATAATAATGAAATCAATTATTCTTTCAATTCATTTGTGAATCCTTCTGGTCCTAGAGTTTCCCTCCACCCCTCACTTTACAAATTTATTTATGGCTTTTTCATTTTCTTTTTCTGAAGTTGGATTGTTTAAACTCTCTGCATCTTGTTGTGTTAATCTAGTATCTTATATTTTTGAAAATATTCACTTATTTAATTTCAGGTGATAGTTTTATTGTCATATAATTGAACAGAATAGTTTCTAATAGCATCCTTTATATTTTTTCCTTTCTAAATTTTCCTTTTTTTCATTTTTAATACAGGTAATTTGATTTTCTTGTTCTTTTAATTAAATTAGTTAATGGTTTATCGATTTTATTTTTTAAACTAGCTTCAGTTTTATTTAATTCAGTGTGTGTGGGGGGGTGTTGGTTATTTTCAATTTTACTAACCACTTCTTTGTTTTTTGTAATGTATAAAGGTCTCATTTCTAAGATAGAGAAAGAATTGATTAAAATGTATACTAATAAGAATTCTCCACTCAGAGACATTCTCCAGTTGGCAAATGGCCCAAGGATGTGAACAGGCAGTTCTCAAGGGAAGACACCTAAGCTATCTATAGCAATGTGGGAAAATGCTCCAAAATATTGCTAATTTGAGAAATGCAAATTAAGGCGATTATAAGATTTCATCTCATATCTATCAAATTGGGAAAGGTGACAAAAAGGGAAAATGATAAATGTCAGAAGGGCTGTAGGTAAACAGAAATTTTGATGCACTTTTAGTGGATCTATAAATGGGTACAACTTCTGGAAAACAATTTAGAATTATACACCAAAAGTTACTAAACAATGTGTGCCCTCTGACCCAGTTATACCACTGCTAGTCCTATACCCAAAAGAATTATCAAAGGCAGAGGAAAAAGTCCTTTATATGCAAAAATATTTAAAGCTGTTCTTTTTGTGCTTGAAAAAATTGGAAACAAAGGAAATGTCTATAAATTACAGAATGGCTTAATCAGTTGTGGTGTATGGATATGACAGAGTACTATTATTCTGTAAGAAATGAAGAAATTAATGATTTCAAAAAGACATGGAAACATTTAAATTAGCTGAAGTAAGCAGAACTAGAAAAACAATTTATACTATAACATCAATATTTTAAAAGTGAACAATTTTGAAGACTTTTATAAACTGATGAATAACAAAATTAGCAGAAATGGCAGAAAAAATTATAGAATAACACTGTAAAAACAAGCAACTTTCAAGGTTGTAAAAACTATTATCAGTATAATGACCATTCATGATTCTAGGGGATTGATGATGAAACATGTTATTACATTTCAGAAGGTGATAGATTTAGGATGCAGAATGAGTGTGTGTGTGTGTGTGTGTGTGTGTGTGTGTGTACACACACACACACACACACACACACACATATATATATATATATGAATGAAACCATTGAGGGAATTTGTTTTACTTGACTAACCATTATTGTTACAAGAAATTTTTTTCTTTCTCAATGGCTAGGGGTAAGAGGGAGAGAAAACAGGTTTCTATTCATTAAAAAAATAGAGAGGGGAGTGCCACATGCGAAATGTTGCATGAACTTTTAGATGAGGTCACTATATTATTAGTTTTGCTTAATTGTTTTACTTTATTACAAGCAACTTCTCAAGAAGTGGGATTAATCTCTAAATGTTTGTAATATAAAAACAAAGTACACAAATAAATTTTTTTAAAAAAGTAAATGTGTCAGGGGCAGCTAGGTGGCACAGTGGATAAAGCACCGGCCCTGGATTCAGGAGAACCTGAGTTCAAATCCGGCCTCAGACACTTGACACTTACTACCTGTGTGACCCTGGGCAAGTCACTTAACCCTCATGGCCCTGCAAAAAAAAAAAGGAAATGAGTCTAAAAATATTGAACTAATAAAACTATGGGCTGGTTTTAAAAATATATTTCTATTTATTTTGCTAAAATGTCTCAATTATATGTAATAAATTAACATTCATTTTTCAAAATTTTGAGTTCCAAATTCTATCACTTACTCCTGCCCCTCCCTTCTCTATTCAAAAGCAAACAATTTGATTTTATATGTGAAGTCATGCAAAACATATTTCCATATCAGCCATGTTGCAAAATAAAAAAGATGAAAAAATTCCAAGAAAAATAACCTTTAAAAATATGCTTCAATCTGCATTCACAATTCATCAGTTTTGGGGCAGCTAGGTGGCGCAGTGGATAGAGCACTGGCCCTGGAGTCAGGAGTACCTGAGTTCAAATCCGGCCTCAGACACTTAACACTTACTAGCTGTGTGACCCTGGGCAAGTCACTTAACCCCAATTGCCTCACTAAAAAACAAAACAAAACAAAAAAACATAAAACAATTCATCAGTTTTTTTCTCTGGAGGTAGATAGCATTTTTCATCATGGGTCCTTCAGAATTGTCCTTGGATCATTGAACTGATCAGATTAGTTAAGTATTTCACAATTAATCATTCTTACATTATTGCTGTTATTGTGCACAGTGTTTTCCTGGTTCTGCTCACTTCACTTTGTATGAGTTCATATAAGTCTTCCCAGGTTTTTCTGAAACTATTCTACTCATCATTTCTTATACTACAATAATATTCCATGGCAATCACATACCACAACTTGTTCAGTCATTCCCCAGTTGATAGCCATCCACTCAATTTCCAATTCTTTGTCACCACAAAAAGAGCTGCTATAAATATTATTATATATTAGGTCTTTTTCAGTTTGTTATCTGTTTGGGATACAGACCTACTAGCGGTACTGATGGACCAAAGAGTATGCAAAGTTTTATAGCCCTTTGGGTGTTGTTCCAAATTGTTCTCCAGAGGGGTTGTTCACAACTGATGATGCATTAGTGTAAGAGCTAGTTTTACAAAAAAGAAAAAAAAGAAAAAAACATTGGTTAATTTGATTTTTTAAAAAGTAAATAAGAAAAGTAAATAGGTGGAAATAATAACTTGTCAAATAAAAAAATAACTTGTCAAAATAATATGACAGCTTTCTATTTTGATGAAAAGTAGAAAACTCAAAATAGGAAGGTACCATATTCTTTTGTAAAGGTATTATTTCCAACCATTTCCATTTTTATAGGACAATTTAGGCTAAATGGACCTCTCAAATCAGATGTTCTTTAGACACCTTGAACTCAACATGCCCAAAGCAGAACTCATTATCTTTTCCCAAACATCTCTACTTCTATCACTATATCTCCTAGTAACCCAAGTTTACAACCTAGGTTTCATCCTTAATGTCTCTTTGGCACTCATCTCACATATTCAATCTATCTCTAAATGAAATAAAATGAAATCTTAATTATAAAGCATTTAGCACACAGCTAAGTGAATACTAGCTATTATTGTTTTTTTTGTTTGTTTTTGGCAGGGCAGTGAGAGTTAAGTGACTTGCCCAGGGTCACACAGCTAGTAAGTGTCAAGTGTCTGAGGATGGATTTGAACTCAGTCCTCTTGACTCCAGGGCCAGTGCTTTATCCACTGTT
Organism: Dromiciops gliroides; assembly: GCF_019393635.1. NCBI lineage: Eukaryota > Metazoa > Chordata > Mammalia > Microbiotheria > Microbiotheriidae > Dromiciops > Dromiciops gliroides. The sequence continues at coordinate 449,581,308 of NC_057861.1, read as the reverse complement.
CCACCTAGCTATCCTACACATATCCTACAGTCCAGTCACACTGATCTTGCTGTGATTCTGGACACTGTTTCCCAGCCAAAAGGCTTACCTTTTCACTGGACAGCAAAACACCTTGACTCAGCCCAAATTCCTCTTTGTGCAGAGGGCCTTTCCTGGTTTCCCCCAGTGTTAGTGCCTTCCTTTTGAAATGACCTTTCCATTCACTCTATGAATCTTGTTTGGGGCAGCTCGGTGGCACAGTGGATAGTGCACCGGCCCTGGAATCAGGAGTACCTGAGTTCAAATCCGGCCTCAGATGCTTAACACTTAACTAGCTGTGTGACCCTGGGCAAGTCACTTAACCCCAATTGCCTCACTAAAAAAATAAATGAATCTTGCTTGCACAAAATTGTTTGCATGTTGTCTTCCCTGTTAGAATGTGAGTTCCTTGAGGCCAGGGATAGTTTTTATCTTTATATCCCTAATTGCTTAGCACATAGTACATACTGAATAAATGCTATTGACTGTTGACTAAAGCAAGGCTGTTAATCGATTTATCAACAAGTACTTACCAAGTTCCTACTATGTGTCCAGAACATATGCTAGCAGATGCAGTTACAAGTACAAAGAATGAAACAATCCCTACATGCAAGGATTCTACATTTTAATTGGGCAAACAGTAAGTACATCTAATATGCGTGTCTATAAGCATATATATACATATATAAACACACATATATACATACTACATTTTTATCTATATAACATATTGTATTTTAAATGAATAAATGTGAATAGTTAAATGCAACATTGTTGTTATTGTTTGTCCTTCATTCTCAAAGAGGACCATGACATCAGGGTAATGACATCATTTGCACTGAATTGGATTGAAGCGAGGGAGGGCTGTGCAAGGTCACCAACCTCACTCTCTCCTCCAGAGCCATCTGGGTCCAGTGTCAAGATATACATCAGGACTACAGGATATGGCCCTGGATGTTTAATACAACCGGGGTTAAGTGACTTGCCCAAGGTCACACAGCTAGTAAGTGTCTGAGGGGAGATTTGAACTTAGGTCCTCCCAACTTCAGGGCCAGCACTCTATTCACTGTGCCATCTAACTGCCCAACATAGCTTGGGAAGGAAGGCACAAGCAGTTGGCTGAATCAGGAAAGGCTTCATGCAGAAGATGGTTCCTGAGCTGTCTTAAAAGAAGAAAGATCCTACAGGGTTGAGATAAGAGTATGCATTTCAAGTATGTGGGATGGCCAGTGAAAAGGCATGCAGGTGGGCAAGGGACTGTCATGTCAGAGGAACAAAGAGAAGGCCAGTTTGGCTCGATCACAAAGTTTAAGGAGTAGGAGGCAAACACCAATGGGTCAAGATAAGTTGGGACCAGCTTATCAAAGAGGCAATAAGAAGTAATTGAAATTGATTGAGTAGGGACTCACATGGCTAGATTTGAACTTAAGAAAAATTACTTTGGCAGTTGTATGTAGGATAGACTAGAGTGGTGAGAAGTAGGAACATCAAAAAATCAACAAATTTTTAAGAGCCTACTATGTGCTAGGCACTTTGCCATTAGGATACTGTTGCAGTGATCTATGCCACATGTGATAAGGACCTGTACTACATCATAGCTGTATGAGAGAAGAAATTGAATTAGACAAATGTAAATGCAGAAACAACATTTGGCAATTGATTTTGGACAGGTAAAGGTAAAATGCACTTAGAACCCACTAGACTATTGAACATGAGGATTAGTTACAAAAACTTTGTTTTCTCATCATATTCTCATTCTAGAACTTGCTAGATTTTTTTTGGATGGGGCAATGAGGGTTAAGTGACTTGCCCAGGATCACACAACAAGTGTCTGAGGCCAGATTTGAACTCAGGTCCTCCTGAATCCAGAGCCTGTGCTTTATCCACTGCACCACCTAGCTGCCCCCACTTGCTAGATTTATTTGACAATTTTAGGGGGATAGTTGCTAACGGTATGATGAGAATGCTTATTATATCTACAATGTGCTTAAATTCATTGGCCTCAGATGATTTCTTTGTGGACAGGTAACAAAATTTTTTTTTTAAATGATGTGATTGAATCAAGATCTCAACCCCATTGTCAAATATGCTTTAAAAAAAAACTTAAAAATTTTTCTTTAAAGTTTTGAGTTCCAAATTCTATCCTTCCCTCTCTCTGCTCCCCTTCCTTAATAACATGTTAGCTTATATATATCCAATTATGTAAAACAGTTGAATACCCTATCCATTTGATTGTACAATCAAACAATAATATAGTGTCAACATTTTTTAAGTACAGAATTACTACCTGAAACTATAAACTTTCAAAGTAACCCCAGTGCAGGTGAATGTAGTTACTTTTATGTAAACATGGAAAATCAATTATCAGTGAAAAGGCATTTACTTCTTTCAGAGGTCATATATGTATTGACAAATAAATGCTCCTTCACTTGCCCAGAGGGAAGAGCCATTTTAAAAAATTGTTTCATCAATTTACTAATTTATAGTAAAAATTCTCTAAGAAAAGAATCAAGGGTCTTTCTCCAATGGACCAAAAAGTCAGACTTCCCTATTCCTGTAGTAAGATGGTTATTTGGACTACTTTCCCCCCCTGTAAAACCTAAAGGGTTGTTTCCATGAGAAACACAAATAAGATAAAATGGATAAATAAACAACTTTTCTTTATAAAGCAGGGTGATGTTATTAAAGAGCATTCCACCAGAAGTCATGAGATATGTGTTCAAGACCCAAATCTGCTATTTCCTAGCTGAATGACCTAAAACAAATTACTTAACCTATCTGAAATCTAGCTTCTTCATCTGTCAAATGAAAATAATAATGCTTGTATTGCATTCCTCACTATGTTCATAGAATCTTACTCCTTGATATAGAAGAGATTTTAGAAGCAATCTAGTTCAACCCCTTCATTTTACAGATAAGGAACTGAGGTCCAGGGAAGTTGTGATTTGTTCAAAATAATACATGAAGAATCAGGATTCAAATCCAGAATTTCTGATTCTAAATTTAGCACACTTTTCACTATGCCATGCTGTTGCTAAGGACCACAAATTTGCAAGCACTAACTCCATATATAAATACTAACTCCATCAATTACTATCTGGTTGGTTGTTGCTCTTTGTGCTTGAAGAAGACCAAAGTGACATAATTACATCAGGGTCAAGGTACAGTGTGTCTGACTGACCGATCAGACCAATACAAGCTCAGAAGGTTCTATAGTTCATATGAACATTTGGTGTGGAGATGTCCCTAAATTTACTTATTTCATGTTTCTTTGTAATTCTGCTTTGTTCATAGAGCACTGATGCAGGCATGCCATGCTGGAGGGCGGGGGGAGGTTTTGCCAGTGTCTCCCATGTCTCAAAATCAATTCCAAAATTCTTCAGAGAGACCTTAAAAGTGTCCTTATAGGGGGCAGCTAGGTGGCGCAGTGGATAAAGCACCGGCCCTGGATTCAGGAGTACCTGAGTTCAAATCCGGCCTCAGATACTTGACACTTACCAGCTGTGTGACCCTGGGCAAGTCACTTAACCCCCATTGCCCTGCGCAAAAAAAAAAAAAAAAAAAGTGTCCTTATATTGCTGCACATGAGCTATTGCCTTGTGTGAGTTCTCCATAATATAGTCTTAGCAACTGGACATTTGGCATTCAAATTGGCTGACCCATCAGAACTGTGCTTTCTGCAGTAGAGTTTGAATTCCTGGCAGTTCAAATGAAGAAAGGACCTCTGTGTCTGTGTCTGGTAACTTACTTTGCCAGGGGATCTTCAGAATCTTCCTAAGATAATTCAAATGAAAGCATTTCAGTTTCCTGGCATGGAACTAGAAGACAGTCCAGGTTTCATGGGCATACAACAATGAAGTCAACACAAGAGCTTTATAGACCTTCAGTTTGGTAGGCAGCCTAACACACCTCTCCCACAATTTCCTTTGGAGCCTCCCAAACAGCTATGTTACCTTGAGCCTCACTTCCTTCTTTGGTGAAAATGCCCTCATTTTGGATTACGTGAGTTCTGTGACTCTTTGAACTCAAAATTTATGAATTTAGAGTCCTAAGTTTAAAAAAAAAAAGATGAAAATGATTGGCATTGGAGAGGATGTTGGAAGACAGACATATCAAGACACAGTTTGTAAAGCTGTGAATTGATCCAGGTATTTGGGAGGGATGGAAATTTTGCATAAAGTTTCTAAACTACTTATACCTTTTGACTCAACTATTACACTACTCGGTGTATGCCCCAAGGATATAAAAGAAAGAGGGGACCTATATATAGCAAAACATTCATAGCAATACTTTCTGTGATAGCCCCAAATTGGAAATATCATAGATGCTCATCATTTGAGTCAGGTCCTTGGCTTAAAACCTGGGTCTTTCAATTACTACCCAAGTCACCTGGATTCAAATATTTCTTCTAATACTCTCTACCTCAGTGATCTTTGCAAGTTATTTAAACTCTTTAGATCTCAATTTTCCATCTGCAAAACAACAGGTTTTGACTGGATGATTGCTAAGAACCCATTTCATTCTAAATTTATTATCCTATGGGGGGTGGTGATTGTCAGTCATCCTGACCTATGTCTTGCCTCTGGACTCAGATGACCCTGGAAGAGTGAGGCACAGCCCGGCCTCACTTAAATCCAATTCACTTGCAAGTCAAAACATTACCTTCCTGATGTCATTGGTCCTCTTCCATAATGAAAGACAAACAACAATTTGTAAGTAGTAGAACTTTCCTCTGCCCCCACCAGGTACCCAACTGGCCAGTTTCATTTGGCAATGCTGTTGTTTTCTCCCTCTTCTTCCTACCCCTCCAACAATAATCCAACGACAGTGCTACAATGTGTATTCAAATTGCCTTCCCTTTTGAAAAATTTCAGTTTATCAATGAATTCATTATATGGTTATATTGGTCTCCAGGATTTTCCCCCCATCTTTTTCAGGAATTCCAGATGAATTGGTTCCCTTAAGTTTTCCTTTGAGAACAATTTGCTTGTAGATGTTTTGGTGCACAAGGTAATTCTCTGATTCTTCCTCACTGTAATCATAATTCTATACTTCAGAGCCTCCAATTTTTTACTCTAGTGCTCTCATTTAATTTGTGAAAACATTTTTAAACTCTTGTTTTATCACTTCCAGGAATTCTAGTTAAATTTGTGCCCAAGCTATGTTCTTCGTTGAGGCTTTGCTTATGGATGTCTTGGTGTCATAAGCTAATTCCCTTATTCTTCCTCATTTTGTTCATAATTCTGTACTTGAAGGCTTACTATCTATTTGGGGCTAACTTCTCTTGTGCAATCTTTGACCATATGAGCCAATCTATTTTTTTATCTGAACTTTGAACTCAGGGGAATACTGTTGTGTAATTTAAAATTCTAAATGTGGTTTCTGATCTGTCCCCCCAGTTTTTTGGGGAAACTGACTAAAATCACTGATAAACAAGTTTAGGTTTTTTAAGGGTTTATTGAAAGATAGTAAAAGAAAGAGAAAGATTGAAAACAGATTTCTTATAGCCTGAAATCCTCACCTTCCTAAACTCCCCTATGAATTTCTCTGCCACCATGCTGATGTCTCACAAAGAAGCTGAGCTCTCTCACCAGCGTCTGCTTCCTCCTTCCTGTTCCCCTCCCAGAAATGGGAGGTTCTTCAAGATGATTGGCTAGTGTCATTCAAATTCATTGGTTCACTGAGCCCAAAGGTGGTCAAAGTTCAAAGTTGTTAGCTTCTGAGAACAATTACTTTCTTAAGTACCCTTAAGTACCAGTCAGATTTGCTTAACTAGAAGTCAGCCAGTAATCCATTCAGCAGTCCAGTCAGTTTAAATAAATCTCCAGGTGGGCTCCTGAGTATCTGCTAAATCTCATCTATCACATTCCATTATCTCGACACACTGTAGACAAGGCAAATCTGGATTTCCCACCTCTGATACTATGTAGCTATAAGCAAAAGTCACTTAATCTCTCTGATCTTCAGTCCTTCATTTGTAAAATGGGTACAGCAATATGTGAAATATTTACTTCACAGCTAAGGAAGCTGAAATTATAAATGTATATAAAATGTTCTATAAATTTAAAAACAGTATGCAAATGTCAATTGTTATTAATGTTTCATCAAAGCTTAATTTGCCTTTTTCTTAAATTAAACTGTTTAATCATGAAAAATCTGTCTTCTTTTCCTTCCACCTTTTCCCCAACTGTAGAAAAAGAAGGAAAAATTAAAACTCTATTAAAACATGTACAATCAAGCAAAGAAAATTTCTATATCTTGGCCATCTCTGCCCTTTTCCTCCCCTGACCCCCACCCCCACTCCCACAAAGTTTCATTCTGCATTGTCATCTCTCTAGAAGGAAGTGGGTAACATGTTTCATGATTAGTCCCAGGAATTATGATTGGTCATTATGCTGATAATTGTTCTTAAGTCTTTTTAAAGGTGTTTGTGTTTATAATACTATTATCACTATATAAATTGTTCTGGTTCTGCTCATTTCACTCTGCATCCATTCATATAAGTCTTCTCAGATTTCTCTGGAACCACCCATTTCATCATTTTTTAAAGCACAATCATATTTCATCACATTTTGGTTTAAACCCTTCTCAAATTATTAGTACTTTCTCAGTTTCCAATTCTTTACCACTGATAAAAGAGAAATGAATAGTTTTGTATTTTTTGTATTTTGTATTTTTGTATCCATATTTTGTATTTTATATTTTTTGTATCCATATTTAGAGTTTTGTTTAGCACTAATCTCTACCTTAATCTAACCTCCCTCCAGTTCCCTCTTTCCCCTTTTACCCTTTCCTTCCTAATTCCCTGTTGAATGAAGTGTAATTCTGTATGTAACTGTGTGTGTGTGTGTGTGTGTGTGTGTGTGTGGCTTCCTCTTTATTCAATTGGACTTCTTCTTGTACTTCTGTGAGATAATTTTCCTTAAACTTTTGCTTCCTTTGGTACCCTAATGTATTCCTTTTCTCCTCCCTTTTCAGTCTTTCAAGATCATCAAGACCAATAGATCTGTTCCTTATCTAATTAGATTCCCTCCATGACCCCTGATGAAGAAAAGTGAGGTTTAGAGGGAATACATGTATCATCTCCCCATGTTAGAATGTAAGAAGTTTATCCTTAATTAGTACCTTATGATTTTTTGTTCATGTTTATCTTTTTATGTTTCTCTTTACTCCTATGTACTTTAAAGTTTCTCTGCAGCTCTAATCTTTTCATCAAAAATACTTGCAAGTCTTCTTTTCATTAAAGATCAACTTCTCCCCACCTTCCCTCTAGAATTATATTCAGTTTTGGTGAGCAAATTATTCTTGACTGTAAGCCACTGCCTTCTGGAGTATCATTTTCCAAGCTCTTTGTTCCATGATGATGGTGGCTGCTGAATTGTGTGTGATCTTGATTCCTTAGTACTTGAATTCTTTCTTTCTGGCAGCTTGTACTATTTTTTTCTTTGATGAGGAAGTTCTTGAAAAAATTCCTGGGAGTTTTCATTTTGGGGTTTCTTTCAGATAGTGACCTACAGATTCTATTTCCACTTTGCTCTCTGGTTCTAAGAGATTTGAGCAGTGTTCTTTTATAATTTCTTGAAACATGATGCCTTTCTTCCATAGCTCATTTTTTCCATTTCCTTTTCCCTCTAGTTCTCACATTTCACTTATTTAAAAAAGATTAAATTCTTGCTTGATCTTTTCCAGGAATTTTTGTCAATTTGTGTCTAATGTATTTTACTTTGAGGTTTTGATGGTAGATATTTGGGAATTACTCTCTTCTGGGTTTAGGTCTTGAGCATCCCTGACACCATAAAAGTTTTTATGGTAGGCTTGTTTTTTTGTTTACTCACTCTTCAATCTTATTTCCTGACTTCAGTTATTACGTTAGTACCAGTCTCTACACTTGTGGAGGGAATTGTTAAACTAGTCCTACTGTGGCTTTCTTGGATTATTTGGTATTGTATTATTCCAGAATCTCAGAGACAGCTCATGCTGGTAACCTGCAAGGTTTAAGTAATCCCAAAGAGGTCTAATCCAGGACAAAGTCAGGTCACTATCTTTCTATCCTGGACTCATCCATTATCAGCTGGAAAGTTCTGTTGGTTCAGAGTGAAAGAATTGCAGGTTCTCCTTTGTTCTAGAATTCCTGCCCTGGTTATCTTGGGGCAATCTTCAGACTTGGCTAGAGGCTGGAACTGAGATCCTGTTCTGCTCCATTGTTACAATTTGCTTCTGCACTTGTTCCTGCTAAGTATAAAAACATAGGGCTGACAACTCATCTAATCCACCCCCTAGTGGTGCACGTTTGGAGGAATTTTGCTGTGAGAAGGAATTTCACTACATATCTTCCTGCTACTCTTGAACAAAGTCTTTCATAAGGACCTTGCAGGTCAGGAGACATTTGAACTGGATATAATTATATGGATTCAGAGTTCATTGGGATAATCATATCCAAAGCATTGTTATCAGTGTCAAACTGGAAACAAGTATCTGGTAGATACTTGCCACAAGTCTCCATCCTTTTTTTGTTTTATTCACCCTTTTATTAATGTCTTAGATGAAGCTATAGATGGCACACTTATAAAATTAACAAATTATGTGAAGTTAGGTGGGATAATATGCTGGATAATAACACTGGGATCTCAATAGTAGACAATGATGAATCTAATTTTCCTTTTGTATTTCAGTACTGGTGTACACTACAGGTGTCTACAATTTTATTTATGTAGGCGTTCCTTTGACTAATGAAAGTTGTAGGAATAAAGTGGAGGTTAAAAAACAATCAATTCTACTTTTCAGAGATGTTGTGGAGGAATTCATTTTTCAGGTACATTTTAAACTAGGTGACCCTGAGTTCCCTTCCAATTAAGATTCAGTGAATTTGTCAGTCTTAGTCCTCAATCAATCAGCAAGCATTAATTAAGTACTTACTATGTATCAGCCTTATTTCTAGGTGCTAGAGGCATAAAGACAGAAGCAAAAACATTCCTTGCTCTCAAGGAGTCTATAGTCCTTGTCTAGGTAAAGCAATGTGTGTATGTTATACATATATCACATACAAAGTGATTTTAGGGGGAAAGAAGAAGGTGGGAGGGGGTATATGGTATGAGTTAGAAAAGTCTTAATATAAAAGGAGGTGAACCCTAAGGTGCTTTTTGAATGAAACTAGGGATTCTGAAAGATGGAGGTGAGACATAGAGAGAGCCAATGGAAAGGTGTAGACATAGGAGACAGAGTGTCATTTGTGAAGAATATCAAGTTGGTCAAGTTGTTTCTCTGATAAAGGCCTCATTTCTCAAATATGTAAGAAACAGAGTCAACTTTATAAAAGTAAGAGCCATTCCCCAGTTGATAAGTCATCAAAGGATATGAACAGACAGTTTTCAAGAGACTCTCAATAGTCATATAAACAATACTCTAAATCTCTGTTGATCAGAGACATGTAAATTAAAACAATTCTGACATATAACTTCACACCTATCAAATCAGCTAATGACAGAAAAGGAAAATGACAAATGCTGGATGGGGTATGGAAAAATAGGTACACTAATGCACTATTGGGGGAGTTGTAAACTGATCCAACCATTCTGGAGAGCAATTTGGATCTATGCCCAAAGGGCTATAAAATTTTTCTGCTTTGACCTAGTAATACCACTGCTAGGTCTAGATCTCAAAGAGATAAAAGGAAAAGGAAAAGGACCTATAAGTACAAAAATATTTATAGCAGCTCTTTTGTGGTTGCAAAAAATTGGAAATTATGGGGATGCCCATCAATTGAAGAATGACTGACCAAGTTTTGGTATATGATTATGGTGGAATGCTCTTGTGATACAGTAAATGACAAGGGGGATGGTTTCAGAAAAAACTTGGAAAGATATAAGAACTCATGTAATGTGAAGTGAACAAACCCAGGAGATTATTGTCCACAGTAACAGCAATATTGTAATGATGATCAACTTTGAATGACTTTTGGGGGGGGCGGGGCAATGGGGGTTAAGTGACTTGCCCAGGGTCACACAGCTAGTAAGTATCAAGTGTCTGAGGCTGGATTTGAACTCAGGCACTCCTGAATCCAGGGCCAGTGCTTTATCCACTGTGCCACCTAGCTGCCCCTGAATGACTTTTAAATACTCTGATCAATTCAATGATTCGAGACAATTCCAAGGGACCCATGATGAAAAAATGTTATCTATCTCTAGAGAGAGAACTGATGAACTCTGAGTACAAATTGAAGCATGCTTTTTTACTTTCTTTACATTTCTTGCTTTTTTGTATTATGAGTAATGTGGAAATATGTTTTGCATGATTTCACATGTATAGTGGGCATCACTTGTCTCCTCAATGGTTGAGGGAGGGTTTGTAAGAGGGGAGAGAATTGGGGACTCTTTTTTTAAATGAATTTTTTAAAAAAACCCAAAAGACCAAATTGGATGGATCATAATGTATATGAAGGAAATTAGTGTATAACAAGGCAAGAAAAGTAAGAAGCAGCCAGTTGTGAAGGGCTTTAAATGTCAAATGGAATTTATATTTGATTCAAGAAGTTTAAGGAGCTACTTACTGGACTTTATTGATTAAGACAGTGACATCATCAGACTTGCACTTTAGGAAAAATCAGTTTGACAACTTAGAGAAGGATGCATTAAAGAGAGTAGAGACTTGAAGTAGAGAGATTATTAGAATAATAAAGCCAAGAGGTAATAACAACCTGAAGAAGGGTAGGAGTTGTGTGAGTGGAGAGAAAGAGATGGATACAAAAGATGTTATGGAGGTAAAAATGAGAAGATTTGGCAACTGAATTATCATATGGAGTGAGGGAAAATGAGAAGTTGAAGATGACACTGAAATTGTAAAACTAGATTACTAGAAGGATGAAAGTAGTGCCCTTGACAGAAATAGGGATGTTGGCAAGAGGGATGGGTGGGGGTGGAGGAGGAGAAGATAATGAATTAAAATTGTGGTATATTGGATTTGAGAAGTCTATTAGAATGATATCCATTCAGAAATGTTAGTAGATAGTTAATTTTATTATTAGTTCCTATGGTGAGAAAATTACATCACTGAATCACAAATATTTGCTAGATGATCCTTTCTAATACTAGGATATTCCTAGGACAGTACATTGTTCATCACTAAGTCCATATTCAAAGCTTTTCTCATTTTGATGATAAGAGGGAGGGTAAGGAAAGGGGTGTTCAGGTGATCAGAAGAGAAACTGACCAATTTGATGACTTCCTCTAATCAACTTTATGAGATTAGAAGGAATGAGCCTTTTTAAGTTTCTTTTGGACATCATTTATGTTTTTTCCTAATCAGAAAAGAGACTAGTGTTCAGAATAGTGGACTTGAATTGTAGGGAGAAAGGTGGAATTTATAGTATGCTCAGTCTTCTCCCACTCAGAAGTGGAAATAGCTATGCAACAGAGTATGGCAGCTTCATGTGCTTGCAGGTGACTTGAAGGGAGATGTCTTGAGAATGAACTTCCCTAATCCAAGAGATGATAGTAACAGGAACTGGCAGATTTCCTGTAGAAACAGAGGCAAATCTGTGTACACACTCAGCCAGAGAGGGTAGTTCATAAATAACATGGGTAAAAAACAAATTTTTGTGTACAGGAAGGGTAGATTTTGAAGTACCTAGGCAGCATGATCAAGGCATGAACTTAGTTCTCCAACTAAAGAAGGGAGATTTCTAGATTGTGTCAGCTTTGAGGTTTTCCTCATGGGTAACACCAAGTTTGTGAATTTCCAAGTTTGAAGTTTCAGAGACTGAACCTTTTAGAGAGAGAAGTAAATTTCCTGAAACAGTATGATCCCTGGGTAAAGATCACCCATATAAGTTTCTGAGCAGCATTCTACAAGAGTAAAGCTAGTGAGTTATTCATCCAGTGTGGGTCCAAGGGGAAAGGAATTGCTTGTTCAGCAGCCCTGAAATGTGTTTGCATTCTGAAGGGAATCTAAACCACAGAATGACACTACAAGTCTGTGATGGACTTATAAAATATTGTGGGGGGATTAAGAATCCTAAAAAATGTCAAAATATTTCCATGATGGGAACCTCTAGTTGAGTTGCCTTTTGAGGGAACTTATGTGTTTTCTGAGTCTGTTTATGGGTTTCTCGGAATCTCTTGTATCTTCTTCATTTTCTGTGGTGTGAAATAAAAACTTTCCTTCCCTTGTTTACAATAAATTGTTACCTTATTACTTTGAGTGCCCGTTCAGGAGATGTTAACAATATTTGGGGGAAACTATACATGAGTCAAACATGAGCTAAATTTAGAGATTTTAATGGAGTAATTCTAGGTTGGGCCTATGATCCAGAGAAAATTATCATCTTGGGGTCAGCTCCCAGGATCAAATCTGGTCCTTGACAGGCCAGAGCCTTTGGAGACCCTGATCCACAGATTAAAGTAAGAATTGCTAAAATTTGGACAATATAGGCTCTGGATCTCTACTAACTCTAAATCTATGAGGCTATGAGCTTGTGTTCCACCAGCATAACCTCTGTGAACCTAATGTCACCCTCATAATATGATGAGATATGAGGAAGCCGAAATTTTACCCAAAAATGTTCAAATTTCATAGGGATAGGTAAAAGCTATATGAAATCAGCATACAAAAAAAAAACTGTAAAAACACAAGCTGTAGGAACCATGACTATATAGCACAGTTCACGTGAAAAGGACTAAGTTGACTGAAATCTCAACTTTTCTGCAGCTCAATGTGACAATTAAAGAAGCAATACAATATTTTTTCAGTGTTTCAATTGATCTATGATTTCATAATGTAGATGCCAATCCATCCATACTTTCTCATTCTGTATGATCTTAATCCTTGTCCTTCCATAAATACAGCGTGCATCCTTCAGGCCTTCCTCTGGGTTTTTAAAATAATATTCTGTGTTTACCAACTCAAAACGTGGACTGTGCTTCTACTATGCCTCACATACATGACTACCCCAACTCCTTTTTTGAGTCTAGATTTTTCTGGATGGCACCTTTCATGCCACTTTAAGTCTTAAACATGAATGATTCCTGACAATTCATTTACTCATGCTAGGCTTCAGTCTTCTCAATTGAAAAATGGAAAGGATGGACTGGATGGTTTTTAAGGTTCCATGCATCTCTAAATCAGGGATCTTCTATTTGGTGATTTGATTTGATTTGATTTGATTTGATTTCCTTTCCTTTCCTTTTCTTTCCTTTTTCTTTTCTTTTCTTTTCTTTTCTTTTTTTTTGCGGGGCAATGAGTGTTAAGTGACTTGCCCAGGGTCACACATCTAGTAAGTGTCTGAGGCCAGATTTGAACTCAGGTCCTCCTGAATCCAGGGACAGTGCTTCATCCACTATGTCACCTGACTGCCCCCTTGGTGATTTCTTTACATGGTATAGACATCTATAGGAAATGGTGATAAGCTAAATTAATGTATTTCTCTCTCCCATTTTTCAGAATCAATAGCTTATTTGAACATTAGGAATTTAGATTAGAACTGCTGTGATTAAAAGTCATGTCTTATCACTTTTATCCTTTCTTCTAAGTTGCTCTTCATTCTGATCTTTGCTTCCATATATTAGTATTCTGTCTGTTGATCCATAAGTGAGTCCCACATCAGTAATTAGATGCTTACTGTCTGTTAAGGTATAGTCAGCATCATTTTTTTTATGTTGGTCATTGGCTGGTTCTTCTTGAAAAAAGTATTCATAATATATAGGCATGAGGTTCCTGAGTAATCTACAAGTATTTGGTCTCTTTGGTTCCTTAATTCAAAACCATATTTTCCAACATATTCTTCACCATCTTTTCCGGTGCCTGCCATCCTTCACAAGAAAGTCACTGAATATTGATATATATCAACCAATACATTAACTTCCTTTGTAGATTATGTTGAGTTCATCATAGAATTTCTTCCTCTATAACCAGTGTTGTGTATAAGGAGCACTGTCAAACATGCTGATCAAAAGTCTTATGAAACTATGTTGCTTGTGATATTGTTGTGCAGTGTCACCAACTCTGCCAATCCCTTTGTCTCTCCAAGGAAATGTATGCCGTACTTTGATTTAAATACAACTTCCTTTTATTTTCCGGTTTCATTTATATTGAGAATACTTTACTGAAAATATAAGTTCACTTATTGGACAAGAATCTTACATTTAGAGAAAAAATAAAAATAGGTGTGATTTTTGGCACTCTTTACCCTCTTTGCTATCATTATACCACAGTCAATGAAGAAAATTGGAAAAGAGCCTCACTGGATTCATCATCTGGGGGCTGATGACCCAATTGTTTTGAGGACCAAATGAGATAATAATTGTTAAGTGTTTAGCAGTGTCTGGTACATAGTACGTACTTAATAAATGCTAATCCCCCTCCCTCTAACCATGCCTGTCATATTTCTGGGACTTTTGTCCATGTCTGCTATACATTTACCAGAGGGAACATTTTTAGATTTTTGGTGACATATCAGCTGAACATAGAAGTTGTCTTTCAGTTACCTTCATTTTTTCCATGTGACTAGATCATCTTTTTAATCATATATTTTTTGATGACATCCTTTTTTTAATAGTGTATGCCACATGTAAACAGGTACATACACACACACAAAAATTTAATTTGGAGAGAGTACTGACAAGTAACAGAACCAGGAAAGGTTTCACAAGGAAAAAGCACCTGAAATGGGCAATAAATGAAGCTGAGGATTCTAGGAAGATTCATAGTTTGGTAAATGCTAAGTAGGTGAGTGTGTCTGGAATATATATTCTCTGGAGGGGAGTGGGCTACATATTACTGTAGTAATGTATAATTCTAATATATAGAAAGATCATGGAAAACTTCAAATACTAGGCCAAGGAGTTAATATTTTTTTTTTCTTAGAAGGAGAAGAGAGATGTTAAGTTTTGTAGCAGGAGACCAAATTGTGGTTTGCTAGCATTTGGGAGCATCTCTGTGGAGGAAGGCCAATAGGGCAGGCAGTTGGCAATGGATTCTTTGGCGATGTCCATACATTTAAAAAACTCAATTGATATAACACTTTAAGGTTTGCAAAATGCTCTAAATATGTCATCACATTTGATCTTGACAACAAGCCTGTGAGGGAGATTCTTTTATTATCTCCATTTTACAGACAAGAAAACTGAGACAGAGAGGTTAAGTGACTAGCTTGGGGGGTCACACAGTTAAGTAAGTATCTGAGCCAGGATTTGAACTCTAGTCTTTCTGACTCTAGGCCCAGTTGTCCTTCTAGCTCCTTTCCTCATGCTATGATTCTGGAAGTTAAAAAGAACCTGAGAGGGAAGCTAGGTAGCACAGTGGATAAAGCACTGGCCCTGAATTCAGGAGGACCTGAGTTCAAATCCAGTCTCAGACACTTGACACTTAACTAGCTGTGTGACCCTGGGCAAGTCACTTAACCCTCATTGCCCCACCAAAAAAATTAGTCTGAGAGGATAGTGAATCTTATAGTACCCTCTTTGTATCATAACATTCAATGTAGTTCAGTCATTTCAGTCCTATCTGACTCTTTATGACCTCATTTGTGGTTATCTTGGTAAAGATATTGGAGTGCTTTGCCATTGGGTTGACAATGGTTTGTCATTTCTTTCTCTTGATCATTTTAAAGATAAGAAAACTGAGACAAATGGAGTTAAGGGACTCGCCCCAGCTCACATAACTAGTAAGCATCTGAGACCATATTTGAATTCAGGTCTTTCTGACTCTAGGCCCAGTGCTCTATCCACTGCACCACCACATACCATTTGTCAAAGACTTGTGTCTTACCTATACATGTGACATGGAGAATTTATCAAACATCTCTTCAGTATTTAATAGTATAAAATTAATATTCATTATTTAATAAAGTATTAATAAAATTATTTAATATGCAAAAGTATTTAATATTATAAAAATCTGACTTATTCTGAAGAGTTCACCAAGAGAGCATTTTTAAACCTGATGGACATAGGCACCAAGTTAAATTAAAAATGTTCAAAGAAGTGCCTCAAAATTTGCATTTTAAGAAGTGCACTATAACAACCTGCAGACAATGCATACACTTTTTCACATTGCTGGTTCACTAGTCCTTTCTATAATACAAATTAAAAGGCAGTTATTTTTTTTAAACAACAAAGCATTTATCTAAATAGGAAGACCAGATTCAACAATGCAGTATTTTATAACCAGAAAAGCAACTATTTCTCAGATATTTCCTCTTTTAAAACTTAGCTCTTCATTGGCTTTGTGCCCTTCCAAGCCGTGGCTAATATTCAGTACACACGTATGTAAGAAGGCCCAGCTCCATTCCAAAGAAAAACTTCATCACATCAAAACATTATTTGCATATTCATAAGCTTCCACCTTCAGGCAGAGACATGAGCTCTTTTTCTTGCAAACTATTACATCGATAGAAATATACAAATAAGAATCTAGAAGAACGAACAAGGATATTAAATGGAAAAATGTTCACTCACCAGTGCACTATTTAAGATCAGGTTTAGAGTATGTTTGCTTGATTACAAAGTAAATTTTAAAGGGAAATAATTGTGTTCATTGTTCACATAAATATTTCATAGCCATTATTACTAATAATTGCTAATATTGTTGACAGTGTGCTTCTTAGGAACTGTTTGCTTTTGCTAGAAAATATACTAACAAGGTTGTTTTTTTAAAAAATGAAAAATATATTTAAATTTTACCTTAGGGGCTACTTTTTTAATCAAAATAGCACACCAAGGCATGGTTGAAAGCACTCTGCTTTATCAAAGGTCTCTCAAAACTCAATTGTTATCCAGAAATGAGTATTTTCCTGCTGAACACCAAAATATTTACTGTGTGCATCCGTTTGCCAGAAATTAGATTATCCTGTTCATTGATTGATTTTGCATATTACTAATTAATGAATTTTGCCAACTACTAATGATATTATTCTTAAGTAAAATATTCCCTTCAGAGTATTCATTCACAAGCCATGGGCATATTATTTTTGCTTACCAATGCCAGTTACAATTTCAATCTGTTTCAGTTTATGGAAATCGCCTGCCATATTCTCACCCAAACTGACTGGTATATGACTCCTCAGAACAACTCAGCATTGCTATAGGCTGTTATTTTTCTTTAAAAGGTTTGTCTTGAGGATGATTTTCTGATCATTACCAGAAAAAATGGGTTTTTACACATAATCTTGGGGAATCTGAATACCCTTCTCTTAACTAAAATATACTTCTGAGTGTTTTTGGTAGCATCTACACATTCTCCTAAATCAGTCTACTTCAGATGTCAAAATTTCCTCCAAGTAAAAAAGGCTGATGCTCGTTCCTTCTAACATCAATTGTAGAATATAAGCACTAAATGAAAATGATGGAAATCCTCAAAAGCTATTATTTGGTACTCACTGAGCACTTCTACCTAATGCCATGGAAGCAATAAAAGATATTACTATTAGTCATAAACAATACATAATGAGTATCCATGGGACGCTGAAAAATTCCTATTCAAGGAAAGCTCTTTATAACTCACATTTTGGTTGATCACCCTACTTTAGAACTCATATTTTGGTTGACCATTTATAAAATAGCAAGACTGTCCTCTGTGTGAACAATTAGAAGGGTTTTTGTTTGTTTTCTCTTGAAGGTACAAAATCTTAAATTCTTTCAAGGAATCTTATACCAACCGTTCTGGGGTGGGACTATGGCAGAAGATTTCCATAAAGTGAGACAGGCTGGAGCTTCGGCTTGCTGAGTACAATTAGCATGTTTGTGTTTTTGCAAATGGACAGAAAGGATGAGCTTGTACTAAGATGACCATTTATTGGCCAAATTTCTGGAGATTGAGCTTTAATCTTTCACTTTCCCTCGGGCACCCTCCAAAGAAATAGCATCTTCATGGTCAGCTGTGGTTCTGCTTTCATCCCGAGTGAGGATCAGGAGATGAGAATGCCATGGCCTTTCCTTAGAAGGTAAGCCAGTGTAGGCTGAGGGCACTTTAGCAGGGCTTTTTGAAGAAGGTTGCCATCAGGCTGTTAGCTTGCTCTTTAGCCTCAGAGCATACCGCACTGACTTTATTCTTTGTGCTTGTTCCTTGTGAAGCACTGGAGTGGATTTAAAATTCCATTCCTGACCTCCAAGACCTTCAGTGATCCAGTTCCCGCAGACCTGCCTAAGCTACTTTTCCTACTCTCACACGGCAGGTGTAAGCCCATTGTTCACATCCATTAACTAGAGTATTGAAAGGGGGTTACATTTTATGCACTATACATCTAGAACATTTCCCTCAATTTTAAGTTCTCGTATTCAAGCTAAGATTTTCAAATATTCAGGCCACAAGTGAGAAAATAGGCTACATTTAAGTTAATTAAATTCTTATCATCATTCTCAAATACCAATTTTGAAGGATTTGAATATACCTGAACTATAAATATTTCAAAAAATGAAACAACCAGTCCAAATGATGTATGAAGAAGAAAATATTCAAACCTCTCAGTTCTATTTAAAAGGAAATGCAGGCCTCAAATAAGAGTTATTGTTAAAATTGTATTAGTGTTTAGTGGTTAAACCAAGTCATAACACACTGCAGGCCTTCCCAGTACTTCCCACATTGCTCAGCAAGAGTCCACTTTCCTCTCAACAACTTGATTCTTAACTCACAAAAGAAATTCAGTTTTACCATTGGGAAGTAAATTAAAAGTTAGCTATAGAAAAACAGTAACCATTACACAATCGATATGGAGAGACTAATTTTCAGACTTGGGCATCAGAACAGAAGGCACCCAATCTGTCATGTGGGTGCTTAAAAATGATAATAAAAATGATTTTAGGAACATTCACAGAGGGTGCTGGAATTCAACTGACTGAGAAGCCCAACATCTAGAATTAGGTTCTTTAAGAAGAATTCTAGAACCTGGAATTTGCTTGATTCTCTCTTTGGACATCATACCTCAATGAATGAAAAAATGACTCTGACACTGACAGTGCCCAGAAAGGAATGACAAATTGAGTTAGGGCTTATGGTTTCCTAAATAAATGTGTCATACAGAATATGTCAATATTCTTATCAATGACAGTAGCTCATTGAGAGTGTCTTGCCTACATGTGTCGCATAGAGAATTTGTCAAACATTTCCTCAGTGTTTAATAGTATAAAAATATTTAATGTGTATTATTTAATAAATCATTAATTAATTGTGGGATAATATGTCAATATTCTTATCAATGAGAGTAACTCATTGAGAGTACTCAAAGTAGGACTCTCATCTTCGAATATGACAGACTATATTATATACATATATACATATATATTATATTTTCTGTGTAAATGTATATACAGAGACCAATTCATGATCAATAGTACATTCTATACTGTGCACACATGAAGCCTATTCTTTAATTCATGGCTCCATCTGTTCTTTAGAGGACCTGTTACTATTTGTGTCTTGGCTTCTTTTTCAGCCAGCATCTACAACACATCAGGGGCAGAACATTCTGACCATCACTTATAGTCCAACTATTAAATGTGGGCCATCTCCAGGGTGACTGGATTGGCAAAGAAACAAAAGCATTGTGAATGCTGATGAAGGTGCTGTGTACACAGACTAAGCTGACTGGTTTGAGCAAATGGTCAGAATGTTTCTACAGCCACATATCCAAAGACAGCCTAAGATTTGCCAAATAACCTACAACATATAAAACAACAACACAAACAAAAACAAAAGGACATATTGCCAGAAGAAATTCTTTGAGCTCACAGTCAATAGTTGGCAAACATTTATTAAATGCCTACTATGTGCCAGGCACTGTGCTGAAGTGATGGGATTACAAATAAAGAAAACAGGGGCAGCTAGGTGGTGCAGTGGATAGAGCACTGGCCCTGAAGTCAGGAGTACCTGAGTTCAAATCCGGCCTCAGACACTTAACACTTAGTAGTTGTGTGACCCTGGGCAAGTCACTTAACCCCAATTGCCTCACTAAAAAAAAAAGAAAGAAAGAAAAGAAACAAATAAAGAAAACAGTCCTTTCAGAACCTTATGATCTAATGGAGGAAGACTACACAAAAGGGATCTGAAAAGGGGGTGGCATGCCAGAAGGTACCTGGCTCACCTGGCACATTGAAACTGAGCAGAGGAATCTATAAAGGGAAGTCTTGGGAGGAATTCATTGCTCTACCCTCCAGCTTTCCAAATACGGGAGAGGCAACTGAGGGTGTGTTGATTATCAAAGCTGAATTCATATCCAAGATATTGAGATTTTAGGTGATGAATGTATGCTGGGGAATCATGCTGTTCCTGGAGTCAAAACCAAGCAGAGCTCCTGATGGGAAATGAAGTTTGTGTCTTTCAATAAGTCCTTCACCTAGGATCCACCTTATGTACTGGTTCGAATCATACTTTAGGGGTATTGGCAAAGCACTCAACTTTTTAGCAGTTATCCCTCACTCTCTCTGCATGACCAGCTGAATGCGTATGTTCTTTCTAATGTCTTCTACACTACTTTCAAATGCTAATTATCATTAGTAATATGCTACAGACGATTGAGCATTCATTTTGCATCTTTCCATTATCTTGGAGTCATCTGTAACTTTAGTTTTTCTCAGGGGCAGCTAGGTGGCACAGTGGATAAAGCACTGGCCCTGGATTCAGGAGGACCCGAGTTCAAATCTGGCCTCAGATACTTAACACTTACTAGCTGTGTGACCCTGGGCAAGTCACTTAACCCCAATTGCCTTACACATACACAAAAAAGTTTTTGACATAACAAAGTTCTTTGTGATTTTTTTGGACACATAGTTTATGCAGTTAGAGATGGGCTTTCAAACCTCATCTTCTGAATCAGTCAAAAGAGGGTAAAACACATGTGCATGGCAACTTAACTGGGAAAAATAGAGGAATGGGAAGGCAGAAGAGGGGAAAATAGGAAGGATTTAGTCATAAGTAAAACAAATTCTTCCCTCAAAGAGTGGGTCATAAAGAGGCATTTTAAAAGTAAATTAAGGGTAAGAATCAGTGATTGGGATCTGGGTGATGGAAGGAGGAAAGTGGTAGGGCAGCAGAAACAGATTAATCAAGCACAGAGAACTGGTGCTAAGTATATTCCTTTCTCCTCCCACAACCATCTTCTTTGTAAAGAGGGAGAAAGAAACAAAGAGAGGAAAAAGTATGAGAATAGAATGAAGGGGCAGCTAGGTGGTACAGTGGATAAAGCACTGGCCCTGGATTCAGGAATACCTGAGTTCAAATCCGGCCTCAGACACTTGACACTTACTAGCTGTGTGACCCTGGGCAAGTCACTTAACCCTCATTGCTCTGCAAAAAAAAAAAAAAAAAAAAAATTGTGATCTCAGGTAAGGCCATAGCAAAAATAGACTTTATTAGAGTAACGACATTATGCTAAAAGATATCATAGACAATAATTAATTTCAAAACAATATGTAAATGCCAAATGGCATAGCATCTAATTATTCAAGAAAGGGTTAAATGAATTATGAGGACAGTAAAACGATAACAGTTGAGGACATCAGCGTATACTTTTCAGATCTCAACAATGACAATCTCTGGTCATTATTGAATAGGAATAGAAAAACGTGTGTATATACATATATACATTCATGTAAACACACACATATCTACATGTATATATATATATTTATGTATTTCTTAACACTATATAATACCTTCACAAAAACTTACCATGTATTAAAGCGTAAAAACCCTTACAAATGCATAAAAACAGAAACTGCTTAGAGGGCCAATGAATAAAAGATTTAATATCAATTGAAGACTAAGCAATTTAATTCTAAAAAACAGGTGTGTCAAAGAATAAACCATATAAACCATAGATAATTTAATCAAAGATAATTACAACAATGAAACAACATCTCAAAATTTGGGGGATGAAACCAAAGTAATCCTTACAGAGGAAATATAAATCTCTGAATACTATGATCAATATGAGAGAGAAAGCAGATCAGTAAATTGATCACACAACTAAAACTAAAATCACAACTAAAAAAAAATCCTAGAAAACCAGCAAATTAACTCTCTCCATTAAATAAACACAAAAATTCTGAAAATCGCAGACTAGATTAACAAAATCGAATGTTAAAAAACCTGAAATAATAAAAAGTTGAGTTTTTTCCTTAAAATGAAATAAGCAAATTTTAGCATGTTTGGTTTTTAAAACGAAAGATGAAAACTAATTTACCAGTCTAAAAATTAAAAATTTAAATTAATAAAAAAGGAAATTATTGAAACTACTTTGTCCAACTACATGTCACTAAAACTGACAACTTAAATGAAATGGATAATATGTACAAAAATTATGAAATTTCCATGTTAACATAACAAAAATATAAAACATATATGAATATATTAAACTTGCATATGAGAATATATAACTTAACCCAATCTCAGAAAAAATGAACCATCCATAAATGAACCCTCTACCTCACCCCACTTCCTGAAAAAAACACCCTGAGAGCAGATAGATTTCAGTCAGTCAATAAACATTTATTAAAATCCTATTTGTCAAACACTATGCCAAGTGTTAGAGTTACAAAAAGAGGTAAAAGGCAGCCTCTGTCCTAAGAGCTCACAATCCATTGAGTGTGACAGCAAGCAAATAAATATGTACAAATGAGCTATATAGAGGATAAATAGAAAATTATTAGCAGAAGGAAACCAGGGAAACCAAGAAGTGGAGTGAGGAAAGAGAGCACTCCAGGCATGAGGCCAGAGAAAATGCCTAGAGTTAAAAAATGGAATATCTTGCTCATGGAACAGTTAGGAGGCCAGTGTCACTGGATTAAAAAGTATGAGATGGGGGGTAAGGTATAAGAAGACTGGAAAAGGGTGTTGAGGGAAAAAAGAACCTAGGTTATGGATGCCTGAACACCAAATAGGGGATTTTGTACTGGAAGCGATAGGGAGCCACTGCAGTTTAAAAGTTAATATAAAATTGAATTCTATCAAACATTGAAAGAATTATTAATTTCAGTAATACACAAGCCATTTGAAACAATAGGAAAAGGAGTACTATTAAATTCCTTGCTTGACATATGATCTTGCTACCTAAATTAGATAGAATTGTAACAGAGAAAGGTAAGTATAGACTAATATCGGTAATGTATACTGATGCAAAAATTTCAAATAAAATATGAGCAGAGAAGCTATACAGCCACCTATCAACAAAATAATACATTATGACCAGGTTGATGTTATATTGGTAATGTAGGGTTGGTTCTGGGGCAATTAGGTGGTACAATGGATAGAGCACCAGACTTGGAGTCAGAAAGACTCATCTTCCTGAGTTCAAATCTGTCTTCAGACACTTACTACCTGTGTGATCCTGGGCAAATCACTTAATCTTGTCTGCCTCATCTCCTCATCTGGAAAATGAGTTGGAGAAAGAAAATAACAAACCACTCTAATATCTTTGCCAAGAAAACCCTAAATGGCTCAGTCAGATATGTCTGAAACAACCAAATAACAATAGGGTTGGTTCTATAATAGGTTTATAGATACAATAAATAGTATTTATAACAACAAAAATCACATAACAATAAAAATTATGTATTATTTTCATACAAATGGAGGCAGAAAAAGATTTTCACAAAATATATAACATCCATTTCTATTAAAAAATACTTAAAAACATAGGAATATGTGGATTTTTCCATAGTATGTCAAGTAATATTTACATCACAGAGACCTTTCCAGTAAGATCAAGGGGAAACCAATGGTGTCCATTATCACAACTATTACTTAATAGAGTACTAGAAATGTTAATTATAGCCATAACACAAGAAAAAATTGATATAACAAGCATCAACAAAGAAGAAACGAAATGATCACTTTTTGCAGATGAAACAGAAAATTCAGGTGAATAAAAAGGGAAAATAATTGAAGCAATAACTTCAGCAAAATTGCTAGATATAAAATATAAATCCCATTTATAAAGCATAGGAATAAATGGAACTTTTATTAATTTGCTAGATGATATGTTGATTTCTTTGGAAATATGAATTACTCTTGTGTAGGAAAAGCCAATAAGATAAAAAGGCAGTGATATCTAAATTTATTTATTATTCAATGGTATGTAACCAAAAGCAAGTGCTAAGCCTCTTCTTGCTCTTTTGGAATATATTTTGACAATATTTTATTATGACTCATTAGTCTCACTTAAAGAAAAGAACTAATCAAATTGTGTCTTCAAAATGATTTTAAATAAAAGATTTCATCTAATTCATGAAGGGATCTGGATTTCCTAGAACTAAGATATTTAAGTTGTATTCATGGTGATTGAACTAAGAATGGAAGTGTTATTATTTAATTAGTAGAACTTTGAGTTTACCTTTGACCATTTTGAATGGAGAATCTGGAGAAAAAGGAAATGAATGATCTTTTGTTAATCAAAGGAAGTGTCCTTCAGTTTTACCATGACTCAGTTGAAAACAGAGAACCCTTTTATTTCCTTTCAGACCATTTTGCAAAAACAAAATCATCTTCCAGGGTTCCTTATCAACCACCTTTTTCATCTCTTTGAATTTTTTTCCTTCTCAAGTCCTTAAGCCTTCTCCTTCAGATCAAATACTTTTCATCCTTTAACCTTTCCTCAGGTTCTCTCAAATTTCTCTTCCCTAAATTTGATCTCTGGCATTCTTCAAAATTCCATAGCCATCTGAATCATCTTCTCAATTCCCTTCTCCTTATTAAACTCAAGTACTTTTCCAGAGCCACCTGGCACACAACCATTGGGAATTAAGTACTCAAGGTATTTCCAGTTTGGTAGAAGCAACCATAGTTTGTTCTTTGGCAACATGTCCTTTAAGAACTCAAATTCATTTATACAGCATGATAATGCATAAGATTAGGACTTTAATGAAGATATGTTTAGAATATGCATTTATGCTCAATAATCATGTGACCATGTGATCTTAGAAATCCTGTACTGGTTGAAAACTACCACTGGAGTGGCATATTGGGGAGTAGAGTGATTCCTCCCTTTATGCATAAAAGAAACATTTCTGTTGATAGCCATTTCACTTACATGATTTTTCTCTCATTCAGGATAGTAAAGGATTGAATTACTTCACATCACTCCTCTTCACATCTTCTACATCCCAGCCAAACTGATCTATTTGTCCTTCCCTAAATTTTATCCTTCCATCTCCTCTGCTCTTTTGTATGGGCTATACTCCATGCCTGGAAGGCATTAACTTCTCACTTTTCCTATTAAAATACTCAACTTCCTTCAAGATCCAACTTAGAAGTTTTTCCTGATACTTGGAATTGTTCATTTCCTCTCTTTCCTCCAGTCATTGTGTTATTTCAAATCTGATTACATATTGTATCCTCTATAGAAGTAAACTCTTGAGGGTTGTAGTGTTTTCCTCTTTGTTTCTCCAGTGTCTAACACAATCTCTTGGAATAATGAGAACATAACAAATGCTTGATGAATTTTAATGAGTTAATATAAGGAAGAGGAAAATCAAATAGTACATACCACCTGTCTACTCTTCCATTTCCTGTCTACTGATTCCAAACTAGAAAGCTAGTTTGAAGAGGTTATAAAGATAAACAGTTCTAGAGAAAAATTCACGCAACAAAAAGATAAATTTTCTTCTC
Source organism: Dromiciops gliroides (assembly GCF_019393635.1). Classification (NCBI taxonomy): domain Eukaryota; kingdom Metazoa; phylum Chordata; class Mammalia; order Microbiotheria; family Microbiotheriidae; genus Dromiciops; species Dromiciops gliroides. Next base: position 449,555,700 of record NC_057861.1, on the reverse strand, counting down.
TTTGGCTCAGAAAAGCATGTTTAAGCATGTAAGCATTTATTAAGCCCTTATGATGCTCACTGGTACCAATAACAGTGCTAATGATAATGTAGGTTCAAAGGATACTGAGGATACAAAGAAATAAAAGAAAATTACTGCTTCAAGGAATTTACATCTAATGGGAGAGACAACATGCAAACAACTACAAAGAAACAAAATATACTCAATACAGGATACCTTGAAAGTAATATCAGAGGGAAAGCACTAACATTAAGTAAGAGAGATCAGAAAAGGTTTTTTGCAGAAGGTGGAGTTTTAGCAGAAACTTAAAAGATGTCAGTGAAGCCAGAAGATGGAGGAGAGCGTTCCAGGCATGGTGGACTTGAAAATGCTCTGAATTTTTTTGTTTGAAGAATTGCAAGTTGGCTAGAGTCACTGAATTGTAGAGTACTTGGAAGGGAGCAAATGGTAAAAATATTGGAAAGGTAGGAGGGACCATGGGCAGCTAGGTAGAGCAGTGGAGAGAATGCCAGGCCTGGAGTTGGGAAGATTCATGTTGACAAATTCAAGTATGGACTCAGGTACTTACTAGCTGTGTGACCCTGGGAAAGTCACTTAACCCTATTTGCCTGAGTTCCTCATCTGTGAAATTATCTGGAGAAGGAAATGGCAAAGTACTGCAATATCATTGCCAAGAAAACCCAAAATGGGGTCACAAAGAGTCAAAGTGAACTGAAACGACTACTCAACAACAAGAGGGACCATGTTATAAATAGCTTTAAAAGCCAGACAGAGGATTTGATATTTGATACTAGGAGTAATGTCTTCAGGCATGTTGCTTAAAATTTTTAATTAAGTTCAACATCTTTAAAGTGCCCACCAGGTACAAAATTCTGGACTGTGCAGTGGGGCACAAGAATGGAAAATACCATGGTCTCTATTTTCAAAGAGTTTATAATCTAGTTAAGGCTTGGTGAGACATGACTATAAGTAGCTATAGTGTAAATTACAAAATATTACATGAATAAGAAAGGTCCAATTAAGAGTTACAGAATCACAGAATTTTAGCATTGGGTTTCTATCCATTGGCCATATTGTCTAACTTGTAGCTGAAAAATAATCCTCATTATAGTATACTCAGAAAGTGGTTGTCTGCTCTCTGATTGAAGACCTCCAATGAGAGAAAAACTCTTTACCCTCTGAGATAGCCTACTGTACTTAGGAATAACTTTAATTTTTAGGAAGATTTTCCTATCATCAAGCCTAAATTTGCCTCTAGGGCCAAACAGAAAAAAGCTTAATTCCTGTCCCATATGACAGCCTTTCAAATACTGGAAGAAGGTATCATCAACACTAGTTCCTTCCACTGACTTTCACACGATGGGGACTGAAGGTCTTTAATCATCCCAGTTGCTTTCCTCTGGACACTTTAAAATTTATCAAAGTCCTTTGCAAACTCTGCCAGTTAGAGTTGAAAATGATAGCCTAGACGTGGTCTGAGGAAGAATAAAACAAGTCTATGACTTTCTCCTTGCTGAAATCTATGACTCTCTTAATACAGCCCATGATTACAATTGCTTTTTAAAAAAATTTTCACAACAAGCTATTAACTCACACTGAGCTTTAAATCCACTAAAACCTTCACATTTTTTCAGACAATGGATTATTTAACCATGCCTCTCTCATCTTAGATTGCGAAGGTGATTTCTTTTTAAGCTAAATGTCAGAGAAAGATAAGTTCTAGTTGATTCCAGTGGGGTGGAGGTGAAATAAACCAAAAAGAGTAAGCTAGTAACTAATGAAAGGAAAGCATCTACTTCAGGAAGAGACTACCCAAACTCTGTCACACTCATATGGAGGGTTTGAGCAGTGAGTGACTAATGGGGAAGAGAAGGTACCAAATATAGACTACTCTTGAAGTTTAACAATGAAAGGAAGAAAGCTTGTGAGACTAGCAAAGTCCAGGAAAGGTTGAATTTTTTTTCTATTAAAGAAGACACTTCTAGAAATGAACATTTGAGCTAAAAAAAATCATATTTGATGTTCTAAATACAAATAATATATCCTTCATTTTACTATACTTTTATGCCATGTAACACTGAGAAATGATGTGTTGCATATTGGGAAGGGCCCTGCTCTCTTTTCTTCATTTCTCAATGCAGACCAATGCTCCCACTGATCTTCACCAGCAAGCCCCAGGATAGTCAGACTTGGAGATTGGTTCCTGCCTTCACAATGTTATGGAGATAGGACTATTAAAGTTTAAGCTGGCCAGCTGACAAGGGTCTTCTCCTTGGGACACACCTTGAAGCAAGAGAGATGAGCCCATTAGGTGTGACTGCTGCCTGAGTGGGGAAGAGGACAGACATGGCTTGAGAGATCTGAGCCACTTCTCACCCAACTTCCCCCAGCCACCACCAGTGGAGGATGTCTCACCCTCCGTTGATCACCCCCAATAAGGGAACTTTCCAGTCAGATGATCACCCCATCGGTCCCTCCACCATAGGTCCTCTGTAAAAGTATTTGCCTTTCTCCTGCTCAAGGAGATAGGTATCTCAGAGAACCAAGTCTCTGTGCCATGCCTTCTCCCCATGAGAAGTCCAAGGATTTCTCTCTTGGTTTCCTTTCTCTAGCACCCAAATAAAATATTATTTTATTCTAATTGGATTTGCGTGCGAGAGGGTGTAAGTCTTTAAAGAGGAATTCCTAAGAATCCCCACACTCCTACCTCACCCCCACCATTTCCCCCATAACAAGAAGCAAGAATACCTCCGGAATGAAGCACCCCCCTGCCGCAAAAAAAAAAAAAAAAAGGTCAGTATCAAACTCTTTCTTGCTATTGTTTCCCTCTCTCTGGTTCCTAGATTCTTTTTTCTGGGTTTCTGACCCCTTGTCATTCAAACATCTTGCCTGATTCTTTACTGATCAATCTCCTTGCATGGATCTCTGATTCACCATTGTCCAATCTATTTGTCTGATGGTTTGATTCCTGATGCCTAGTCTGTTTTACCTGTTCTTGCAGTCTTACTATTTTCTGATCATGTCTGCCTGGATTGCACTCCCTAACTGACCCTTGGATATTATGCTCACCTTGTTTCTAATCAGTCCTTCTATCTCTGGCTTGTCCTGGCCTTTGTGTAATCCATTACAGATTTGTTATGGACTCCCTAGCTTGACTGACTCTAATTGTAGTGCTAGGGCAAAAAACAGTAATAGTATGAAATAAAATTTTTGTCATTGAGAGTACAATTCTGTTACTTTTAAAATGTGCATTTGTACTGATACTTTTTGTTTTTATATTACCAAATTTTCCAATACATCCTTTCTCCTGTCCCCCCCTTCCAAAGACTCATTCCTTATTTAAAAAAAAATTAAAGAGAGGAAGAAACTAGTTCAGCAAAATTAACCACCAATCAAAAAGTCGGGCATTATATACAATGTTCCACATCCATAGTGCCAAGACTAGTGGCTATAATTTTCTAATCTTCAGTTTCAATTGTTTTGTTGTTCTTTATTTTTGTCAATCTTTATTTTTGTTATTCTATATTTGACGATTGCCAATTAACATAAATACTTCTGTCTCCAAAGAACAGAAAAAGAGGCTTATAGAAGAAACTCCAAATCTCCATTACAAAAGCCTGCTCTTTTAAAAAGTAATTTAAAAAAAGCTAAACAACCTTCTTGTCTGTCCCACTACAAAATAACTCCTGCACTGTAATAAATGCTTCCTTGACTCTATACTATTTCCCAATTTTTAACACAATTATCACTTGGTCCCTTTTCCTCCAGATCGCCCTCCTCCCCCAGTTTAAAAAACAAACAACTTCCTGAAAAACAAGCATAGTCAAGCAAAACAAATCTATACATTGGCCATGTCTGAAGATGGATATCTCAATCTGCAACTTGCACCTATGTGTTAGGAGGTAGGTAGCATGTTTCATCATCAGGCCTATGGAGTCATGGCTAGTCATTGCATTGATCAGAGTTCGTTAAGTCTTTCAATGTGAATATTTTCCTGAGTATACTTAAGCAGGAAAAAGCTTATTCCTTCTGGCACAATTCATATTTTTGTTCACCCTAGTGGATAAATAAATACTGTACTTGACTTCACTGCACTTGACTCTTCTTTTCCCAAAATAGAGGATGGATGATTATGATGAAAAATACAAATTCACAAAGTCTGGTAGGGAAGTTTATTGTGGCTTACCTGTGGGAAAACAGATCTGTTCTATGAGCTCTATTTTCAATATACTTCAGGGTGAAACTACTATATAACTTTGAGAAATTTAGCTAGACACTAGAGAGTGGAGAATGTACTATTAGACAAAAGAACTCCAAGGTAAAACTCTCCAGGACAGCCTGAACCAGATTAAATATAAATGGGAAATGTTTAACAAAATAAATAAAAATACGATACAGTTAATATTGGTTTATGGTTTTCTGAGTCAATGCATGGTATAGGGATACATTTCTATTTGAGTTTGACATCATTACTCTAAAGTAGAATTCAAGACTTCTCAACTTTGACTTTAAATGCTTATCTATTTAAATACTTATCTATTAGCACACCAGGGGTGAGAGCTTGCTGAAACCTTTTCAGGGATGCTCATCCATCTTTAGTGTCCACCTTCATGCAACTCTCATCGATGGTTCCCAGAAGCTGTAGCATCTCAGTGATCTCAGTGACCATACCCCAGTAAAATCCCTTTGGTAGATGGGCTAAACTAGGTTGTTAGTAATCAACAGACCTCATACTCACAGGTGAATTAGGTGAATGTCTACCCCAAGCATGTGAAGACTTCCCCTGGTATAATGGGAAGATGAGAACAATTTGTTACAATGGCCATGAAAGCAGCTGTGGAGTACTTAGAATTTGGTCAGAGATTGAAAATGTCAAGGTCATCCACTGCATGCTGGGCCATCTCCAGCCATCTTGACTTTTGTCCTGCCACTGGATTTTGTTTATTCTGGGAGAGTGAGGCTGGCAACTTTGTGCAACTCTGCCTCACAAATCCAATTCACAGGCAAGACTTTACCTATGATGTCATCGGTCCTCTTTGAAATAGAAGGACAAACAACCTACTTGGGTAGACCAGGCAGACTGAATTTTTCAGATATAACCTTTACAGAACCAGTCATCTCCAGGGCGTGATGAAGCCACTGTAAATGTGTTTAATTGTCAGCTTACCAACTTGACAAAGGAAGAGGAAAAGAAAAGAAAGTAGGAAGTAAACATAGTTTAAAAACTATAGAAACAAAAGGGCAGGGGAAGGAAAGAGATTAATTCAGAATGGAGTTTGAACAAAGATCAAGACAAGGCAACAACAATTTATTAAGTGCTTATGATGTGCCTGTTACTGTGCTAAGTGCTGGGGATAGAAATACAAGTAAAAAAGGAGAAAGACACAGAGAGAGATGATCAGAGACAGACAGACAGACAGACAGAGATGGGGGATGGGGGGGAGGGAGAGACAACAAAACTGAGAGGGATGGAGTGGAAAAACCAGCCCAATAAAGGAGATGATTGGAGAACCCAAGCCCAGTATAAAAAGTAAAAGGATTTACACGGGTTCACTACTCACAACATTCAGGCTTTTAAAAAGAAATGGGATGTTCACATCTTAATATTCTACACTAACCATGCTATTTGTTGTCTTGTAAACTTGAAAATGGAAAAAAAAAATCAAGTTGTCCTATATTCATGAATTAATTATTTATATATAAAACTGTCCACCCAATGGTACATCTTCTAAGTAACAGAACACTTTGGCTCACTTGGTATCTAAATAACTACCTAGAATTACAGAGTTCTTGGCAGTTTGCATGATAAGTCTCTTCCTGGGTCTACCCATGAGTAAACTCCGATATAAGAAGACTTTGTGGCTAATAAATTATAGGTTTCCTATATTAATGTCATAAACCTTTTCTAAGTAGGATTCTTGATCACAAAAATATATTAAATTTTGATACAGCCATGAAGCAGGGCTTCCTATTGGGCCACTTTAATTGTTTCTATTGCAAGGTTTTTTATTTAAAGTGTGTAAACAAGGCACATAATTCATAATTTCCTACTGCAATCATTTGTTCATTTATTGAGTATTTCAAGAAATATTAATGAGCCCCTCCCAGCTATGAGTCATTCTGCTGGGTGGGTAGTGGAGGGAGAAATGCAATGTAGAATAAGAAATTCCTCCCTGCCCTCATGTCTAGTAGATTCTTTATGGCCCATCTATTAGGTCATTCTAACAAGTAATTCATTTAAAATAGACTAGCAATAGCCATCACTCTGGGGAGAACAGCTCACATATCTTGCCAAATAGACTGAGACTTTCATTGAGTGAGGATCTTTTTATTTTTTTCAAATACTTTATTGAGCTTAATAGAATGATGATTACCAAACCAATATAAAGTTATGGAGCTATTGCTAAGGGAAGATAATGGCTGGCTCTTTGGCCCCATTCGCACTATTTTATTCCCTCAGTTATTTGTCCAAATGACTAGGCTGCTTTTGCTTTTCCTGAGCCAGGACTATGGAACTACAGAATCCTAGAAGCAATAGAGAGAGGAAGGAGCGCCATTGTTTACCTACCCAGGTAAAATTCATCCTTACCACAAGAGCTGCCCAATTCTAATCAGTTGACAAGTAAATTGCTTACTTGGGTGAAAAGTTCCTTAAGGACAGAGAAAAATGACCTGCTGAAGGTTGCACAGGTAGGATGTGGAAGAGCTAGGATCTGAAACCCTATCTTCTTCCTCCAAACCCTGAACTCTTTCCCCTGCACCAAAAGAAAAGCATTATTTCCTCCAGCTTATCAGGGGATGATTTAGCAAATGATCTTTTCCTGAGAATGGAATAAGCCTAATAAGCAAATGCATCTTTCCTTGAAGAGCCTTGTATTCCCAGAGCACTCTTTATTTACCTTAAAGTCAAACTCACTAAAATTTGCCAAGATTTAGCTTTACCCCAATTCCATCAGATTTATTTGGGGCTCATTTATTTTTCAGCCTTATTGCTACTAAGTAAATGACAGGGGATTTGGGATCAAGGATACTGTGCCTTCCACTATCTGCCAGGCTAAGACCAGGAAGCAACAACAAACAACAACATCTATCATTTATAAAGTACTTTAAAGTTTGCAAAGCACAAATGTTCTCTCATTTGATCCTTATAGCAATCCTGTGAAGAATGGAAACAAAGAATGATGTGGCACTGTTATGTATATAGTCAATTTACCTAATTCAGTCAAAAGTAGTTTGTTCCTCCACACAATTGGAGGCCAGGTCTATGTCTGTATGCAGGGGACTGCTGGTAAATGTTTAACTGGTTCTCCATTAGGAAAAAAAAAATCTGTGTATGACACACTTTAGTTTAATTTGTATTATTAACATTTTCTTCATCACGTTAAGAAATCTACACAATAAAGAAAAAACCAATCAATCAATCCCTGATATGTAGTGTTCACGCATTCCCTTTTTTTCCCCTGGCCATCACGGTTAAGTGACTTGCCTAGGGTCACACAACTACTAAGTACCTAAGACTGGATTTGAACTAAAGCCCTCCTGACTCCAGGGCAGGTGTTCTATCTATTGTACTACCTAGATGCCTCCTGTTTGCACATTTCCAAGGTGGGAATGCTCACATTGGAAATTTAACAACAACCTGTCACTAGCTAGTACATGCCAACTCCAGCTCACCCCTAGCTTTACACCTCTTTAGTAAGCCTGGTAGTCCCTGACTCATCATATTGGTACAGGACGGGGTGGAGTTACCCGATCAGCTTCAGCCCCTTCTCAGAATTCCCAAATTCAATCAATCATCCAGTGCCAACCTCAGCCTTCCCTAGTGTCAGGCATTATAAGTTTATGCTACTATATTGGCTAGCCTACGCCTTACCTTATTTGAGCCTCAGGCAGAACCTATGAAACACTTACCTGTAGATATTATTAGACCCCATTTCAGATCAGGAAACTGAGTCTCAGAGAGGTTAATTACCTTGCTCATGGTGACATAATGAATAAATATCAGAGACAGATTCTGATCCCCAGTCACTCTGATTCCAAGTTCAGCACCCTACTGACAATGCCAGATGACACTGAGCACATGAAACATGAAGGTGCCTTAAAGTATAGAAATCTTCTTACATATACTATCTAATTCAATTCTCACATCAAGTCCATGAGGCAGTCAAGGCAGATGTTATCTCCATTTTACCTTTGGGAATTTTATATTTGGAGAAGCTGAGACTCAGAGAAATTAATCAATCAAAAAGCATTAATTCAACGCCTACTTTGTGCCAGGCTCTATGCTATGTACTAGGAGACAAAGACAGAAATGAGATAATTCCTACCCTTCAGGAGTTTATAGTTTAGCAAGGGGAAATATGGAATACACATACACACAGATAATTAGATACATAATACATAACAATAATATTAATTAGCATTTATATAAACACTTTAAAGTTTGCAAAGGACTTTGTATGTTATCTTAACTCAGTCTTCACAATTCTGTGAGGTAGTTGCATGTTATTTAAATGTCTAAATGTAGGTTCTAATCTGTCCCCCCAGTTTTGGGGAGAAACTGACTAAGATCACTAATAAACGAGTTTAGGTTTTTAAGCGTTTGTTGAAAGATAGTAAAAGAAAAGAGAAAGATTGAGAACAGAATTCCTATAACCTGGCAATCCTAGCTTTCCTAATCTCCTCCTTCTGAAGCCTTGTCTCCAGCACCACGATGTCTCAAAGCAAAGAGACCGAGTTCCCTGAGCAGCCTCCGCTTCCTCCTTCCTGTTCTCCTCTCAGAAATGGGAGGTTCTTCAAGCTGATTGGTTGACTGGACCCAAAGGTGGTCAAAGTTCAAAGTTGTTAGCTTCTGAGAACCATGCTTTCTTAAGTACCCTTAAGTACAAGCAGATGTTCTTAGAATCTAGTTAACTAGAAGTCAGCCAGTAATCCAGTCAAGTCAGCCAGTAATCCAGTCAGCAGTCAGTTGCCTTATCCAATTCAATCAGTTTAAATTAATCTCCAGGTGGGTCCCTGAGTATATGCTAAATCCATTATCTTAACACAGTTGCTAGTTTTACTCCCTTTTTACAGATGAGGAAACTGAGTCTGAGAGAAAATAAGTTACTTGTCCAGGGTCACACAGTTAAGTAAGTTTCTGAAGTAGGCTTTGAATTCATGTCTTCCTGACTTTAGACCCAGAACTTCATTCACTGCACCACTTGGATTCCTTTCACTTACAAGATATGACTTAAGAGATACAAAATAATTTGGGTGAGAAATGGCTAGAGTGAGCAAGAAGGTCTTTGCATGTGCACAGAGGGATGAAGAAGATGCCATACAATTTGCCAAGAGATCATTGGTACTTTAGAAAGAGCAATTTCAGCTGAGTGTTCAGGGTAGAAGCCATATTGCAATGAATGGGTTTAGGAACAAATGAATGGAAAGGAAATGGGGGCAACACATGAAAACAGCTTTTTCTAGAAGTTTGATTGATAGTAGAAGTTAATTAGCTGGGGTCAGCCATGGCCTGACATGTAATAGCAAGGGATTCAAGGGTAGAGAAAACTATGGGTGTGAACTAGTTAACTAAAGCTTCAGGTTTGGAAAAGGAGAAAAGTGAAGCCAAAGCTGGGGTGATGATGACAGGCAGTGTGGTCGAATGGAAAGACTGCCGGCTTTGAAATTACAGGACCCAGGTTTGAATCCCTGCTCTATTACTACCTATGTGATCCTAGAAGAGTAACTTAATTCTGGGCCCTACTTCCTTACCTGTAAAATGAGGAGGTCTGACTGGATGATCTGTAAAGTCCCTTTCAGCTGCTAGTTTATGATCCTATGAAAGTAATGAGAGGTGGAAGGATTGGAGGTCACAGTGAAGACAAAGAATAAGGTTATGAAAAGTCTATAGATGTGCTGGATCCAGCTCAGACTGGCTGGAGAAAGCTGATTGTTATATGTTTATTTTGAGCATTTATACATTAGAAATCATCAAACACTACAAAGCAGAGCTTGATTGATTATCTTGTGGATTATTTGGATTTAAGAGAGTGACAGAGAAAATATTAATAATGTAGATTAAACTTTAAAGTATGTGTGAGAGACAGAGACAGAGAGAGAAAGAGACAGACAGACAGACAGACCCTGGACAAGTCACTTAACCCTGATTATCTAAAATTAAAAGTGTGTATACTTCTCCCCTTCTTTCCCCCTCCTCCCCCCAGTGACTTGTTAAACATTTATTAGCACACCCCTGAGCATGGTATATGATCAATGAATAGATTTAGGAAGTAAAGCATAGGACTAGAAGGATGAGCTATGATCAGATAAAAGGATCTTCAAGTGTTAAAATTCTGAGTACATCCTTTAGCTAGCAGACAGCATTTTAGGGTCATAGCTATAGATTGGAAAAAATCTCCAATTTGGGTCATCTGCTCCACCCCCTCCCTTTACAGGTGAGAAACTCAAGGCCCCAGGTAGTCAAGTGACTTGCCCAAGTTCACACGGGTAGCAAGTTGCAGAGCCAGGATTCAGACTCAGGTATTCTTTCTCTAAATCCAGCCCTGTTTCTTCTTTGATGATGCCTTTGGATTCAAGCCCATGTTACTTCTGACTCCAAGTCAGGCTAATCACCAGGGACAGAAAGGGTAATGAAATTGTTTGGCCACAGCAACTCTTAAAAAGCAACCACAAACTATTGAGAGGTCACCACTATCATTACTGACAGAAGGAACACCCTTAGGAATGAAATCCCAGATCTTTGAAGGAGTGCCACACTTAAAACCATGGTTAGCTCTCTCTGATTGCTTTGGATTTAATATTTCATAGCATTAAAGCATTTCGCTATAATCCATAGGGGTCATTTGGTATGGGAAACATCAAATTCACAAAATTTCTTACTGTTTCCCATGTCAATTTCTAGTAGTGAGGCAGAAAATGATATATTTAGTTTGAATTTGTTGTTCATGATTTGTGGGGCAATACTAAATTCAGACACAGAGTCAGAAGTGGGAGAAAAGAGAAGGTACTAAAGAGAGGGGAAAACAATGCTACTAACTGATGGGTTGTAACTGGAATTAGCATAGTGAATAAAATACAGATCTAGTCTTTTCCCTTTAAAGAGATTGAAAGGAATTTGAGGATTCATCTTATCTAAATCTCTACTTCTAAGAAGCTAGGTGGCACAGTGGATAGAGCCCATGGCCTGGTGTCAGAAAGACCTGAGTTCAAATTGGCCTCAGACACTTACCAGCTATGTGACCCTGGGCAAGTCACTTAAGCCAGATTGCTTCAGTTTCTGTAAAATGAGCTGGAGAATGAAATGGCAAACCACTCCAGTACATTGTCCAAGAAACCCCCAACAACAACCTCTAAGCAAGATTTTACTTACACTTAAACAATTCCTGACTACAAGTATCTATTTTTAAAATAAACCATGAAATATCAGATTATTGGATATCTGAGCTGGTGGTAGTCTTATTTCTATCATGTCCCTTAATTGTAGAGTTAACCTTAAATGTGCTTCTTTACCACAATAATTAATTAACTACTGTCTCTATTGTTGACACTGCTCTAATAGTTAGTCTTTATGAAGATTCTTAAAGTAAAACTTGTGTTATCTAGGAAAAGAGAAAAAGCCATTTTTCTTCTCTAGAAAATGTCATTTTCATTTTTATGGGATGTTGACACGTTTATTTTCTCAGTGCTGTTTTCTTCTGTCCTTCAGGACATGTTCTATGTCCTCCCCATTTAAGAAATATGTTTCAAGTCTTCACAATGTACAGGCCCGATGTTTACCATTAAGTGTGAGGTAAGGCACAAGCCATGACACAGTTAATAAATGCTTAATAAAATCACCAGTTTACTTACTTTCTGAAAGTATATAAGATAATAAAAATATGATTACTTTTTTAGTGAATTTAATACTGCCGAGAAGTGTCAAATTGACAGCATCAAAGACTAAAATCCATCATTTATCAACTGAACAAGTAAAACGGGATAGCAAAGGCATGGATTCCCTTGCATTATATTTCTATTGTAAAATTTTTGGTTTTTAATCTATGAAAAAACTGCTGAAACTAGCCTTCTCAGTTAAAACTATCAAAAGACCACCCACCCCTTTGATTACTTACTTTAAAAATCAGAAGGGTACTATTATGTTTCATATTTTAATTGAATTATTAAGGTACAAAAGCAGTTTCTAATTATTTTCCATAGTGATACCCTGTGAAATTACCTTAATTTTAGTTCAAAATTTCCTAGATAATCTTTCCTTCTCATCAACTCCCTTGCTTTACCGATCAAAATTCCAAATAGAAATATGGTGTGACTAAGGCATTAATGTTCTATGTAATCTAATTCTTCTAGATGTATAGCTAGCTATACAATTTTTTATTATAACTTATGGAAAAAACATTTTCTGTTTTATTGCTAGCTATACTATTGAAAATCACTTACAAATAATAATTCATATTTGTATAGAGAAAATATTTTCTTCACAATAATCCTGTGAGGAAAAAGGATGCAAGTAATATTATCATTTCACAAATGCCACAGGGAAGTGTTGGTAAATGTTTAATAACCAGCTCTCTGAAGAAAAATAAAAGTTTGCTTGAAAAACTTTTAGGTTTAATCTAAATTGATAACATTTTCTCCATCACTTTCTTAAATCTAGACAATCAAGGAAACAATGAATCAAGCCCTGATTTACATATAGCATGTGACAATTTCTGAGATATAAATGTTCATACTGAAAATGTATTTGAACTGTGTGAGAATCAGGGTGCCACCCCCTGCTGAAAAAGGCATTGTGAGAACCAGGGTGATGCCCCCTGAAAAGAAAGCATGTGACTAGCATCCAGAAGCTGCCCGGTGTCTGGAAGTTACATCTATTCATAGCCCACCTGTAAGTCATGTCAATCAATGGACCAGCCAATTAACTTGGAGCTGTGTGTGTGGACTGCCCCTCTTCGAGTCCTGCAGGAAACTTCTAGTAAAATGCACAGAGGACCAGCTTGTGGCAGGAGAAGAAAGAAGGGTAGACAGATCTCCTAACTTTCAGAACGTCACATGTTCTCTTTAGAAGCGTGGATTGCTAGGTGAAGGTGGCTTTCTTTCTCTCTCTTGGCTAACCCCTAATATACTTTAATACATGCTTAAAAGCCTAAATTGTTGCCGAATTTGTCCGTAAACTTAGCTAGTTCTACCCCCCCACACACACACTGGGGTGGGGCAGATAAGGCGACCACACATTTAGATTTTAAACATCACAACTGGCTGCACTATACCCCTAGAGATAGATGCAACTACTGATAGCCATAGGAGCTTAGGGGAACTTCCTATGAACACATAGGCCTTAGGTATCTAAGACAGGATTGGAATGTCAGACTTGACTAATAGTTATGCACTAGACCAAGCCACCTCAGTACAAAGCTGAATTCTATAGGAAATGAACATTACTTGTCTTCAGTTTATATTTAATGACTAATTTACTACCTATGATATACTGCCAAATCTTTAGTATTGTACTATATAATTTTTTTCTACCCATCAGGTTTTCTTTTTTCTTTTCCATTTTACCATAGCAGGAAAAAACTTTTAATTTTTATGTTAATATAATAAACTTATATAAATTTTAAGTACCATAATTATAAATACATATAAATAATGTGTCTCAGGCCTATACACACAGAATCAATACCAACTAGATATTTATATATGACATGACTGGGGGAAAAAAAGTCCTGTAAAAATAATCCTTCTATAATGGAATGACAGGAATATTAAATAGAAGAAAAAGGAGAAACAATAGTTATAATCTATCTCAATTTGAACAAGTCTATTATTCCACATGACATTCTCATCAATAAGTCAGGGAATAAGATCTTTGTAGACCACATAATGGGTAAACAATGTAATGTCTTTAGTAAGACTTTCAAAAAGTCATTAATGGGTCAGTATCAACCACAACAGACATAAGGACATATTGATAGTGGGCCCATTTTCAATATTGATCTGCATAATGAAGTAGGAAAAAACCCACCTCTTTAACTTGGCAGTAGAAGGTTAGAGTAAAATAGGAAGGAAACTTGGAGGGAAAGGGAGGAATTAGAGAGGACTGCTGAAGGAAATATTGGCTAACATTTTGACCTAAAAATGAGAATTCAAAATGGTACTGGAAAATTGAAATCAGAAGCCAGAAACAAACATTTAAGTCTAGTGGAGTGTCATTCCTTCTGCAGACTGAAAAATTCATCTCCCAAACATTATTCAGCACCAAAAGTGTGCATTGAACTAGGGGCTACAGAGGAGGCAGAGAAGTGGTATTCAAAATGTATAATATGTGGTCCTGTTCTGAAAAAATTGACAATAATTACAAAATATTAAATTAAAACTATCTAGGGACCTTAGTGGATAGACAGCTGAGAATGAGTCTTCCATGATACTGTATTCTTCTGGCACCCTTCCTATGTCTCTGATCCTGGATTGTCTCCTTCAATGGCTCCTCTCCCTATCCCTTAATAGGTCTCCATCTTATTCTGTCATTGACTTACTCACCTACAGTCATTTTAAAGTCCTGATCTCTCCTTTGAGATTTATTTTCATTTCCATATGTGTATCTAAGCACCTCATATTCAACTTATCTAAAACAGAGTGGTGGAACAAACACTGAAAAGGCCTGGGTTCAGATCCTGACTCTGTTATCTGTGTGGCTTGTTCCTTCCTTACAAAAATATATGCAATATAATTTGCATATATTTCATCTATATGTTTACATATGCAGATATTATCTCTGCTGATAGAATATGACCTCCTTCAGGTCACAGAATGTTTTACTTCTCCTTTTGTAGCCCCAGCACCTATAGCAATGCCTGGAAAGTACTGCAACAGACAGAGTTATGGGCCTGGAATGAGGAAGATCTTAGTTAAAATCCTGACTCAGACCCTTACTAACTGTGTGACCCTGGGCATGTCTTTAGTTTCTGTTTGCTTCAGTTTCCTCAGCTGTAAAATATGGGTAATAACAGCACCTACCTTGCAGGGCTATTGTGAAGATTAAATGAGATATTAGTAAAGTGCCTAGCACAGTGCCTGGCACATAGTAGGCATTATATAAGTAAGAACTTATATTACCTGGCCTATAGTAATCAATCAATTAATTAATCCAGAAGCATGTATTAAATGCCTACTTATATCAGTCATAGTGTTAGTCACTGGGGATATGAAAACAAAAAATAAAACCCTCTCTACTCTCAAAGAGCTTACATTCTATTGAGCAAGACAACACATAAAAAAGTAGACACAGTATAATGAGATGCAAAATAACTAGATAATAAAGTAAGGTATTCAGGAAGAGAGGACACTAGCAATTGGGGGAATCATGAAAAGATTGCAAAATGGGCACTCAATCTGCATCTTGCAGGAAGAAAGGGATTCTGTGGGGTGGAGCAGAGGAGGGAGTGTGTTCCAGACATGGAGGAGAGCTAGTCCAAAGGCATGGAGTTGGGAAATGTAGTGTCCTGTGTGAGAAAGAGAGAGAAGGCCAGTCTGGCTAGATCATAAAGTACAGGAAGAGGATGATGTATATAACTGGAAAGATAGGTTAGGGAAAAAAAACAAACAGGGAGGGGCATGTGTGTGTGTATGTGTATTTTCCCCCAGAGGCCATAGGTATCCTTTTGAGTTTATTGAATAGGGCACTAGCATGATCAGATTAGCACTTAAGGAAAAGCACTTTGACAGCTGTGGGGAGGATAGATTGAAGTGGTGAGTGACTTGAGACAGAGAGACCAATTAGGAAACCACTGTAACAGTCCCACTGAGAGATGAGGGTCTAAACTAAAGGGAAGGCAGCTAGGTAGTGCAGAGGAAAGAGTGCCAGGCCTTGGAGTCAGCAAGACCCAAGTTCAAATCTGGTCTCAGACATTTTCTAGCTGTGTGACCCTGGATAAGTAAAATGAGCTGAAAATGGCAAACCACTCCAGTATCTCTGCCAAGAAAACACTTATGAGGTTATGAAGAGTTGGACACAACTGAAACAACTAAAACAATGACAATAAAACTAAAGGGGTGGCTGTGAAAGCAGAGAGGAGCACTAGATATGAATGATACAGATGGAGAAACTACAAGATTTAGCAACTAATTAAATTTTGGGGACATTATTGGAGTGGTAAACCTGGGTTGAATAGAAGAATGGTGGTACCTTCAACAGAAACAAGAAAATTTGGAAGATCAGTAGGTCTAGGAGGAAAGATGATGAATTCTAATTTTGGACATGTTGAATTTGAATGCCACTAAGATATCCATATTGCTTTTTCTTGGGGTTTTTTTTGGGGGGAGGGGGGAGGGGAGGTGTTTGTTTTTGAGATCGGGTCTCCCTATCTCATCCAGGCTAGAAATGCATCAGCTATTCATGGGCCTGGGCAGCTAGGTGGTGCAGTGGACAGAATTCTATGCCTAGAGTAGGGAAGAGCTGAATTCAAATCTGGCCTTAGACATTTACTAGTTGTGTGACCCCAGGCAAGTTGCTTAACCCTGTTTGCCTCAGTTTCCTCATCTGTAAAATGAGATGGAGAAGGAAATGGCAAACCATTCCAGTATCTTTGCCAAGAAAATCCCAAATGGGGTCACAAAGAGTCGGACATGACTGAACAACAATACTCATGGGCCTGACCCCACCATCAAACAAGAAGATAATTTTGACCTATTCCATTTTTTATCTGGACTGCTTTGACCTTCTTAGGTACTTTTAGGTACCCCCCTCCTCTGTCTCTGTCTCTCTTAGATGCTTACCATATTGGTACCAGACTTAATGTGGACACCTGAATGGCTTCAGCCCCACTGCAGCTCAGAGCTCCCAAATTCTAGAAATTCATCAGCCTTAGCCTCCAGAGTAGCAGGAGCATTTGCCACCATACCTGGCTACAACATTCATTTTCAAATGTCCAATAGATAGTTGATATGATGTGGGACTGAAGCTGAGTGGAGAGACTAGATATACTAGACTAGATATAAAGATCTGAGAGTCATCTGCATAGAGATGATAATTGAGCCCATGGGAGTTGATGGGGTGGGGAGGAGAGAGAGAAAAATGAGAGAGAGAGAGAGAATGAGAAAGAGAATGAATAGAAAGGGAAAAGGAAAGGGAAGAGGGTGTAGGACAAAGACAGATAATACCCACAGGTAGGGAGCAGGACATGAATTATGATCTAGGAAAGGAGAATGAGGAGTGGTCAAGCTGGTAGGAAAAGAAACTGCACAGATTAGGGTCATAAAAACTCACAAAAGAGGAAGTATACCAGGGCACAAGGAAGCTAACAGTGTCTAATGCAGCAGAGAGGTCAAGCAGGATGAAGACTGAGAAAGGGCCATTAGATTTGCCAATTAAGAGATCACAAATAACTTTGGAAACAGTAGGTTCCATTGAGTAATAAAATTCGAATAAGGTCAAAGGACTGAGGAGTGAATGAGAGAACTTGGAAACAATGAGTACAGTATGGTCAGCTTTTTCTAGAAATTTGACTGAGACAGGGAAGAAAAATAAACGACAATAGCTTGAGGTGATGGTAAGGTCTAGTGAAGGTTCTTTAAAATGATTTGGGCATGTTTGAAGGCAGTGTGGAAGAAACCAGTAGATAGGAAGAAACCAAAGATTAAGAGAGGGTGGGATTATTATAGAGTGTAAATTGCTAGAGTGTCACTGTCTGATATAGGGATGTCATGGTGAGCATAATAGTCTTGCAAGGAGCTGCCTGGAATTCCCTTCTCATTCAGTAAAGAAGTTAGGAGGGGGTAGTAGTGGTGAAGGCCCAATAATAAGAAAGAAGATGAGCTATACCTAACAGAGCATGAAATGAGGAGGGATAAGAAAAGCCCAGGTTGGCTTCAAGGCCACATCACAGTAGGAAAAACGGGATAGGTAGAGACTAGGCAGGAATGATCAGCTTTGCTGTTGGGGGTGGGGGAAAGGTCAAAGGGATTTTTTTGGTCAGTGGTAAAGTAGGTATAATTAGCAAAATGTATGGTATGCTACCTACAGGGAGGCATGAATACTTATTAGTAATTAGTAAATGCTTATGATCAGCAGAGTGTAGCCAATTAGAAACTAAAGATAAAACATGATTACATGTTATATGTTTGTATCTAATTCTGTCAACCCAGCAGAATAGGAAATACCCATTGGGACTCATACTTTGACCTTACTGAAAAGCATATACCTCCTGGTCAGGAAGGAGCTGTGTTTCCCTCCGTGGCTAAGATGTCCTAGGGAATTCTTACAATAGGGGGTAATAATGTCTAACAGTAAAGCTAAATTCATCAGAGGCTTAGTCCTAAGAGAACACCATGCCTATTAGCAGAGACAGGGCTCCACAGGGAACCCACTCATGAGGGCAAGGGAGTCTGTGGACCATAAACTTTGATTCCCTACTCTTCCAAAATTCAACAGTCATCATGCTTTCTGGTTATTTATGCTTGAAGTCTTTTATTCCTCCCTCCCTCTCCTAAATCCAATCAGTTAGCAGATCTTTTTGGTTATTTCCAATAGCAGTTAGCTGGGCCTGGAGTCAGGAAGACCTGAGTTCAATTTCAGCCTCAGACACTTAGTAGCTGTGTGACGCTGGGCAAATGACTTAATGCCTCAGTTCCCTCAACTGTAAAATGAGCATACTAATAGCACCTACCTCACAGAATTGTTAGGATCAAATGAGATCATATTTTTTTAAAGTGTTAAGCACAGTACCCAGCAAACAGCAGGCATTTAATAAATTCTTATAACATTCCCTTTTCTTCACAGTATTTCTTTCCATTTCATTCAGTAACATCCCAGTCTACAGCCTTACCACTTCACAACTGGATGGCAGGAGTAACATCCAAAACAGTCTTCTTTCCTCTACCCCTTTCTATTCATTTAGCTTATCCAGGTCTATATATCACTAGCAGATAAATCTTCATAAAATACTTTTATTGTTGTAGACTCATTTTCAGTCATGTCTGACTCTCTGTGACCCCTTTTGGGGTTTTCTTGGCAAAGATACTGGAGTGATTTGCCATTTCCTTTTCCAGCTCATTTTACAGATGAGGAAACCAAGACATACAGAGTTAAGTGATTTACCCAGGGTCACATAGCTAGTAAGTGTCTAAGTCCAGATTTGAACTCATGAACTTCTGAAACACTGCTTTTATCATATTTCTCTCCTGATAATGGTCTATAACACTAAGCATTTAAGCCTTGAATCTAAGTTCAAAGGTTTTTCATATACAGGCCTCACCCCTGTCCAAACCTTTCTCATTACTTCCAAATATGATCCCCTCACTCTGCTGAGACTCACCTCCTTACTGGTGCTCCTAGAGGCAGCTAGGTGGTACAGTGGATAGAGCACTGACCCTAAAGTGGGGAGGACCTGAGGTCAAATATTACCTCAGACATTTACTAGCCATATGACCCTGGTCAAGTCACTTAACCCCAATTGCCTTAAACATCCAGGGCCATCTCCAGTTGTTTTGATATATATTTTGCTACTGGACCCAGATGGTTCTGGAGGAGAAAGTAAGGTTGGTGACTTTGCACAGCCCTCCCTCACTTAGAAAGTCACATCATCCCAATGTCATGGTCTTCTTTGAGAATGAAGGACCACCACCACCACCACTAACAAGAAATACTGGTGCTCTCATAATCATTGCTCATTCTGGTCTTGGACTTGGATTGTTTTGTTCCCGTTGACTTTCACTCATCTCAAGCTCGTGTTTCAAGGAACCTGGTACTAAATCCTTCTAGAAACTTTTCCTTCAAGAACAAGTTCAAGTTTCACTTTCTGTGAGGATTCTTCTTCCTAACCTATTCTATAATGTTAACTCTACAAGAAAAACAAATCAGGTGTTTATTCCAAAATCACAAAAAGTTGAAAGTAAATTAAATTATATTCCTCACATCAAGTTACTTTACAAAAGTTTAAACAAAACCCTAAAAAGTTTAGGAATCAGAACAAGGATGAATGAAAAACTGCTTAAAGGTGTGTAGTTAATACCACACAATTTGACATTTGATTATGCTCTGCTGTGCAAATTCTTGAGTCATTCTGTTAAGGGAAAGAACAATGGATTCAAATGCAAGGGGTACCATTTCCTCTCCAGACGATATTAGATAAAGCATTTAACTTCTCCCCAACCCCAGTCTCCCTGCAGTGGACAGAGTGGTAGACTTGGAGTCAAGAGGACCTGAGTTCAAATCCTGCCTTAAGATACTTATTAGCTGTGTGACCTTGAGCAAGTCACTTAACCTCTGTCTGTCTCAGTTTCTTCATGTACGAAATGTGGATAATAATAGCATGTGCCTCCCAGGACAGTTATTTAGATGATATTTGTAAAGTGCTTTGCAAACCTTAAAGTGGTATATACATGCTATTTACTGTTATTGTTATTAACAGCAAAATGAAGAAGAGAGCATTATAAAAACAGTATAAATATATGTGGAAGTTAATTTACAAAATGCTTTATAGAAGTATGTTGTTTCATTTGTTCCTTACCACTGAAGTAAAGACTAGAAGTTTGATTTTACAGATGAGAAAATTGAGGCTTAGAGACACGTTCACAGCTAAGAACTATCCAAATGGGTTATTTGAACACATTTTTCTTGCACTGTCTGGCATTTATTTTTTAAACAATGCCACCCAGTAAGTACTATCTAACACTGACATTCTATGGTTTTATCCTATTATTCTATATATTCTTCATACTGTATCTTGTGTCTCTGAACTAGATGGCAAGAAACTCAAGGGCAGGCTGAGAACTTACTCTCTGTATGTGCAATTTATTAACAATTTATTTATTAAGAATTTATTCTGCTTGGTCCCAGAGGTGAAAAATAAGTACCAGTAGATAGAAACTACAGGGAAGCAGGTCTGGACTTGATAGAAAGAAGAATTTCATAACAATTAGAATTGCCCCCCAAAACGAAATGGGTTGTTTCAGGAGGTAGTATTCTTTCTGTCACTAATGGCCTTCAAGGGAAAGCTGATTAATCATTTTTCAGGGACACATTCCTGGTGAGCTGTCGATGCATCATTTGGGTAAGAGGCTGGATGGGATGACCCAGTTCCATCCTGGTCCTGCACTTGTATCAGGTAACAAGGCTGTGACTACACTAAGTACTTAATGAAGAAGTCAAGTAAGGCGCCTCAATGGATAGAGTACTGGACCTGGAGTAAGGAAGACTTGGGTACAAAACCTGCCTCAGACACCTGCTTGCTGTGGGATCCTAGGTAAGGCATCTAACCTAACTTAGCCTCAATTTCCTCATCAGTAAAATGGGAATAATAATTTTACCTATCTCACAAGGTTGTTGTGCTTAGCACAGTGCCTGGTACATAGTAGGCCCTAAATAAATGCCTATTCCCTTCCCTGATCCAAAAGCAATTTGCAAACTTCTTAAAATGCTATATAAATAAATGCTAGCAATTGCTGTTATCACGGAAATACATTTACATATAAGTAACATCAAAATGTTTTAAAACAATAATGTATTATTATTGTCATTAAAAATCCTGACTTGTAGACTTCATTTGAAAAAATAAAACAAGACATAACATTGAGGTGCAAATGCAGGAGTGGAATCCTATAGGTACAGTGACATAATCTTACTATCCTGATTTACTTTATATGACAGGACAGTCAATAACTAATAAATAGGATTGAAAAGCATCTTAATAACATTTTTATGGCCTTTTCCTCTATA
Source organism: Dromiciops gliroides (assembly GCF_019393635.1). Lineage (NCBI taxonomy): Eukaryota > Metazoa > Chordata > Mammalia > Microbiotheria > Microbiotheriidae > Dromiciops > Dromiciops gliroides. The sequence goes on along the minus strand of NC_057861.1, from coordinate 449,533,988 downwards.
AACTTAATGGTTTTTATTTTGCCCTCTCTCTAGACCTATAAAAGATACAGGCACAGTGACGTTTGAAGGTGGCAGAGTATGCCCTGTTTCAGAGGTGGGAGAATTACTTCTTCATTCTACTAGGGCCTTGGGCAATGGAGTGGAAGAGTATATTTCATTTCTCAAATAAAGCATTATCAAGGTATTGAGGAAGGGAACACCTCAGCCAGTGATAGTGATTCTCCTTTTCATCAAGAGACTGAACATCAGGAAATAGGGAATCTTTTTCTGCTCCCCCTAATATTCTAATCTCCCCAATGCCTTCTCAATAGTCACTGTCTACTAGTTACCAAAGAGTCCCTTAGATGGAGCAGTGGAGAGATAGCTTGCTGAGCCTGGAGTCAGGAAAACTCATCTTGCTGAGTTCAAATCTGGCCTCAGACACTTACTAGCTCTGTGACCCTGGGCAAGTCTTTTAAGCTGTTTGCCTCAGTTTCCTCATCTAAAAAATGAGCTGGAAAAGGAAATAGCAAACCACTCCAGTATCTTTGCTGAGAAAACCCCAACTGGGATCATGAAGAGTTGAATATGACTAAACAACAAGCCACCAATGTTGTCTTCCCTAGGGTTTGACTTTAAAAGAGGATGACTGGGGCAGCTAGGTGGTGCAGTGGACACCAGCCCTGGAGTCAGGAGTACTTGAGTTCAAATCCGGCCTCAGACACTTAATCCTTACTAGCTGTGTGACCCTGGGAAAGTCACTTAACCTCAATTGCCTCACTAAAAAAAACAAAGAGAGAGAATGACCGGGTGAAGCTAGGTGGCACAGTGGATACAGCACCAGCCTTGGAGTCAGGAGGACCTGAGTTCAAATATGGCCTCAGACAGTTGACACTTACTAGCTGTGTGACCTTGGGCAAGTCATTTAACCCTCATTGCCCAACCAAAAAAAAAAGAGAGAGAGGGAGAATGACCAATAACATGAAGCATTTCTTGAATGACTAACTGGCATGAAATCACATGAACTTGCAACTCCTTAAACCTTAAAGGAAGAATTAGGGCCAAATGATATTGATATGATTGAATCTGAGACATGGAATTATTTAGTTTATTGTTATTGTTATTTTCTACTGTAGTAAAAAAAAAGTTACTTCATTTTTATGCTAATATTATATGGATATTTAACACCTTAAATATTGCAATGAATTTTAATTATATTTTAATTATAGATAATAATGATAGTTGAATTTCTATACATTTAAGATTTACAAAAGGTATTCCTCACAGTGACTCTTTAATGCAGTTTCAATTCTACAGAGACTTACTGTCTAGTCCTATAGTTGAGGAAGCTAAGGGAGTTAAATGATTTGCTGAGGGTCACACAGCTAGCCCTGGGCCTGGGGTCAGATAAAATCTGGGTTTATATCTGATTAATTTGAACTCCAGGCTCAGTGCTAGATCCAATGGCAGATTCCACCATGAAGAAGGATAAATAGAAAGGTGTTTAGTTTGGTCCAAGTAATAGGAATTGCAGATTTCAAATATTTAAAGAGTAATCATATGGAACAGGGATTGGGGTTATTCTGCTTGAACCACGAGGTAAAAAATAAGTACCAATAGGTAGAAACTATAGGGAAGCAGGTCTGAACTTGATGAATTTCATAACAATTAAAAATGCCCCCAGAGTAAAAAGGGTTGTCTCCAAACGTAGTATGCTTTCTGTTGCTGTGTTCTGTTTTCAAAGGAAAGCATATTAATAATTTTTCAGGGAAAAGTTCCTGATGAGATAATGATGCATCTTTTGGGTAAGAGGCTGGATGCGATGACCTATTAGCTCCCTCCTAGTTCTATACTTGTGTCAGGTCACAACTCTAATTTACATATTAAGATCAACTTTCAAAATTATCATATTGACTTCTCCTACATACATATTTTGATTTTTCATGTGAAAAAATAGAAAATTATATAGACTAGAAAATTTAAAATATTTTGAGTTGTCCATTATAAGCCAGAAAATGAATCAAGGATCATTATAAACTGTTAGCACTATAGGTAAAAATAGCAGTTGGAGGGGCAGGTAGGTGGCACAGTGGATAAAGCAGCAGCCCTGGATTCAGGAAGCCTCATTTCAAATCCCACCTCAGACACTTGACACTTAATAGCTGTGTGACCCTGGGCAAGTCACTTAATACTCATTGCCCTGCAGAAAGAAAGAAAGAAAGAAAGAAAGAAAGAAAGAAAGAAAGAAAGAAAGAAAGAAAGAATAGAAGTTATGAAAAAACTACTTCAAAAAGCACTATGGCAAGGACAAACCATGGATCTAGCTAAAGTTGAACTATTTTGTGCCAAATTTATTTATACACCAGGGTAGGCTTAGTTGGAATGTTTAAGAAGGTGGTAGGGCTGTGATTGGTTGCTGGCAGATAATTAGTCTAACTGACTTTGTTACCTATAGGTAATTTGGATTTTTCACAAAAGAAGAGTTAGGCTCTTACAAAGTCTCCAGGATTTGGGGATTGAATTGCTTCACTGACTCAAGAACTAGGAAATGACCCTAACCTAGGTTTATCTTTGGGCTTTTCCCCTACTAAACACATGGAGTAGAAGGTAGGCAATTGATAAGGCTATGATTGTGTCTCTGCTTCCCTTAACACTTCCCCCATTGCTCTTTCAGTCCTTCCATGCCTGTGGAAATGCTTGGTACTGTCCATGGTTTCAGGAGACAACTTTTCTGGCAAAGGATAATAAATATGAGATAAGGCAATTCTGAGACTGCCTAGAATACATTTTTGATAAGGCATGTATTGAAGGCTTCTCTGTCAACCTAAAGGTATGTTTGAGAGTCAAGAGTAACATCTACTTCATGTGCTTCTTATTGTGGCAATAAATTACAGGGAATCGTTGGCAAAGAATTGGGAACAAAATAGATACGATTTTCTTTTCCTCATATAAAACCATGATACTTTGAAGTTCTACAAGTCTTGTCTCCAAAAAGATGCAATTGATATAGAGGTCAGAAAAGGGAACATTTTCTTTATGGAGACCAGAAAAGAAAAATTAGTACTTACATCTGGGAGAGAAGCTGAGAAGGTATCTGTAACTTCATGATGAATATATATAGGAGGAACCTGAACTTATTCACAAAATCCCAGAAGATTAGACAAAACTAGGCCACCCCTTAAAGCTTGAGAAAAGGTCCACTGAGGGCAAATAAAAGGAAGTACTAGAGACACACAAAGTCCAGGAAGTAGCAAAATTATTGAACTCTTTCCTAACAGAGATGGTTTGAATGGTTCTTAAAAAAGGGTGAGAGGGGCAGCTAGGTGGCACAGTGGATAAAGCACTGGCCCTGGACTCAGGAATACCTGAGTTCAAATCCGGCCTCAGACACTTGACATTTACTAGCTGTGTGATCGTGGGCAAGTCCCTTAACCCCCATTGCCCGCAAAAACAAACCAAAACAAAAAAGGGTGAGAAATGGCAAATCTATATATGGCTTATTAAGGAAAACTTGAATTAAAAAAAATCTTCGTAACTTTCTGAGGTTGATATCAAGGAAGATAAGCATGGTCTCTTTGTACCACCATTAGTGATAAAATACTAGCTTAGAGAGGATGCATATTTGACCCAATGCGGCAGTTCTTGTGTCTTTATAATGTACCCTTCCTCTCAAAACTCCCCTTAAATCCTGTTTGCCCTATGTCTCTTGTTCAATTTGTTATATCCCTTTCCTTGTCACTCTCAGCTAAATCTTGACAAATGTTCTTACTTCAAAATTTGCTTCTTTTTCTTTGTGCTCCAGAAAAATGTTGAGAAAACTTGGGCCCTGTACATGATTCTGCTCCATTATGCATTCATGCATCACTTGGCAGTATCCTTTCACTCCCCTTAGTTCTGTTCAGTCTGTCCTCAAAAGTTCCTTTGCAATGTTTTTACTTGACCACCCTCAGGCTGCCTGAAGACAGACTGTTGTGAGACCATCATGTTATTTGTCACTTATCTTTCCTCTGAGTCTATCACCCCAGTTCTCCCTGTATCTTTTTATATTGTTTGCCTAATTAGATTTTAAACCTGTTGTACAAGAACCATGTCCTACTCTACCTCTGTTCAGAACCTGGTGCTATATGGCAGGTAGTTGCTTCTGGCTCCTGGCTAATGAGACCCTCCAGGGGAACTTGCAAAATAACTGGTTCCTTACACGACAGTGAGAGCTAGTCCTTCCCAATATTTTGTTCCTGATGCTAAATTTTTTTTTCAATTTTATAGAAATAGAACTTTTGGAGAAAAGCAAAGGCAGTTTAAAGTAATAATCCCTTTTCATGAGAGAAAATATGCAATATTTTACCAAGTGGTTCAGTAAATTAAGAATAGAAACCTGTAATCTAAATGTTCTGTTTCTCCTCTTCCAGGCATTTTTCTTGATCTGTTCTGTTTTCAGCTATCCTTACTTTGCTGCACATTTGGCATTATAGAATAACAGAATTTGCTTAAAATGTACTTGTAAACCTCAAACTAGAAACTTTGGGGCTCATATAATAGGAAAAGAAATGTGTAGAGCTATCAACACCAGCCTTTGTTTCTCCTAGTTCTTAGTGTTGAAATGAGCTGGCTCATATAAATTCTCAGTTAGAAATGACTGTTTAAAAGGCCACTGATAAAAGTAAGGTACAATCACTAGTGAAAAAGATACTAGCTCCTCTCTGTGAAATGAAAAAAAAAAATAACCCTGGTCCAACTAGGAAGTGCTGAGTTGGAAAAATTGGTAGTTTGACACCGTGGAAGAAATGAAATTGTCATGAACAAAGGTGAAAAAGGGATTTTCTTTGCAAAAAGGTGCTCCTCCTGGATGAACTGTCTGAGGACTGTGGCTTGTCCTATCTTGTCTAGGGAAGTTAATGACTGGTAATGTTGAAAGAATCAGTCTTTTGTCAGATCATTACAGCAGTCCTGGTTACATCTGCCTGAAGACGTAATGACTGGTTCAAATGCAGGGCTAAAGCACTGTAGGTGAAACATGACTCAGTTATATTACCCTTTGACTGATTGGGAGAAGGCAGCACTTCTGCAATTTAACCTAGAAGGCGCTTGTGGAGGAGCCCTAGGGCATGAATGTAGCAGGAGTTTCATGAATCACATGGCCCCATCTCCTGGTCCCCAGTACATGAGGCCAGAATAGTTGACTTGGTCTTGCTACATATGAAAGATCCTGAGGCATTTAAGATGATTTGTTTTAGAGTTAGGTGGAAAGGATGTGGTTTACTAGGAACTAAGGATATGCCAAGATGAATAAGATATTGCCCCTGTGTTCAAGCAAATTATATTAAGGAGAGATAGAATTAATGGTATGCTGGTAAATGTTTAACAACCAGCTCTCTTGGGGGGGGGATATGTAAGCAGGAGATCTTTTTAAGTTTAATCAGTATTATTAACATTTTCCCCATCACTTTTTTAAGTCTACAAAATCAACAAAACAATAAATCAAACACTGATTTGTAGAGTGTCTATTTCTAAGTTCACACAAAAAATTTAATAATTGGTTCTCTTGAATAGATTCAAGTTGGCTCCAGGATACCCATGGAGAGACATATGTTATGAGTAATATGAAAATAGAAAATAAATGCAAAAGAACAGTGGTGATAGGGAAGGACTATGTAGGAAGCGTTTGTTAGTTTGAATAACAGAGGATGAACACCTGTGCATTTCTCGCCCTTGTGCAGTAACAGGAGAAGAGCTACAGAGAGAAGGGTTGTCATCCCCGTCATCGTCATCATCATCATTATCCATTCACTTCCAACTCTTTGTGACCCCATTTGAGGTATCTTCACAAAGATACTGGAGTGGTTTGCCACTTCGTTCTCCAAATCATTTTACAGATGAGGAAATTGAGTCAAATAGGGTTAAATGATTTACCTAGGGTCACACAGCCAGTAAGTATCTAAGGTCAAATTTTAGCTCAGGTTCTCCTGACTCCAGGCTCAGAGATCTATTTACTGAGCCACCTAGGAAAGAGAAGAGCATCCTTTTCTAAAAACTAAAAACAGGAATCTTACCCAAACAAGAGATAAAGAAGATCAGAGAAGATATGATAGATAATTTTGATTGTACAAAATTAAAAATATTTGCATAAACAAAAGCAAACCAGCTTAGAAAGGAGAGTAAACTGAAAAAAATTTGCAAGGGGCAGCTAGGTGGCACAGTGGATAGAGCACCAGCCCTGGAGTCAGGAGGACCTGAGTTCAAATCTGGCCTCAGATACTTAACACTTACTAGCTGTGTGACCCTGAGCAAGTCACTTAACCCCAATTGCCTCACTAAAAAAAAAAAAAATTGCAGCAAACTTTTCTGATAAAGATCTGATATCCATGATGCATAGGAAAATAATACATAAGAACAACAGTCATTCCACAATGGATAAATAATCAAAGAATACAAACAGGCAGTGCTCAAAACAGAAAAAACACATTTTAAGAAAACTATGTTCCCAAGCACTAATACAATTATACCTTACACATCACAGGGGTTAGGGACATGGTTCCCCATGATCTGGAAAACCTGTGTAAAAATTTTTGTCCCTCCCTTCATACCAGAGAAAAAGTCTGAATTATATATTAAATGATAAAACATGTTGAGATTATGCAATACTATACATGTATTTTATGCATTTATGAGTTTCTAACCTTTCTCTGCTGGCCTTCAAGTATCAACTGTGGCTTCCACAAAACTCCCCCCAAATTTCCATTTAATTTCTTATGCTGTTCCGTGATATATCAAAACTGCAATGGGGAAAAGTTGTAATGTGGAAGGGATAATTGTAATAAGAGAAACTGAAATTGAAACAATTCTAATTACTTTATCTCTCATCTAACAGATTGGCAAATATAGGGGAAAAAAGAATCAAAGTTGTTGGAGGGGCTATGGGAAACTGGAGCAATGTTGGTGCTATCACATTATATAGTATACACATATATACTGAACAAGTTATGTGCAATAGATTCATGGTTACATATATAATGCTTTTTTCTGGTCTTTGAATATGAAAATATTCATGATAAAACTTTTTAAATTAATGACTCGGGGCGACTAGGTGGCACAGCGGATTAAGCACTGGCCCTGGATTCAGGAGTACCTGAGTTCAAATCCGGTCTCAGGCACTTGACACTTACTAGCTGTGTGACCCTGGGCAAGTCACTTAACCCCCATTGCCCCGCAAAAAAAAAAATTATACTTTAAATTAATGACTCCACATAACAAATTTAATTGCCTGGCTTTACTGAGTGAGAGACCCAAGAGCATTTTCTGGAAATCTGGCATGCTTTGTACCACAAAGCATAAACAACAAAAGTAACAACAAATATGCCCAAAGTGAAAATGACCTCTGGGTGACTGGAGAGGATTAGATTGTGACACTCTCTATAGCAAGGGTCCTTAACATGAGGTCTGGGAACTTGTTTTTTTATATTTTGTTAGCTACATTTCAATATAAATAGCTTCATTTGTAATCCTATATATTTTATTTTATGGGTTTAAAAGCAATATTCTATGAAGAATTCCAAAGGCTTCACCAGTCTTCCAAAGGGATTTATAATACAAAAAAGGTTAAGAACCTCATGCATAGGGAAACTTAGAGGAGGGGTGGTTTTGAGGGAAAGATAATTAGTCCTGTTTTGGATAAGTAGGATTTGAGATATCTATGGGCCATCCAAGTAAAGATACACAGCAAGGTGTTAGATATTTGGGACTGGAATTTAGGAGAAAGATATGAGAAATATCTTTCTAGAGATGATAATTGAACCAATGGGACCTATTGAGATTATCAAAACTAAAGATTTAGAGACAGAAAAGAAAGTGTCCCAGGACAAATCCTTGGAAGAAAGCAATGGTTGGTGCTACAAGAAGGATTTTTTTGTACCTAGGGCAAGCACCACAATCACCACTTCAGTAAACTGCACCAAAGTCATCCTTAATTGGGAACTGAGCAGACAGAGCATCATGAGTGGAAACAAAGATCCCAGGATACCACAGTATCACTTTTGAAGAGATTGTACACTCCCTATTCCTTGAGAGAAATCAGGATATTTGGAAGTACATATTTAAAATAAGTATTCTTTATAATTAGAGGTATTAGAGGTATTATGGTATTGGAGAATGAGACAGTCATGAATTCATGAAGACCTGGGTTCTAAGTCCTGGCTCTGATACTAGCTATATGACCATGAGCAAGTCACTTAACTTCTGAGTGTCCCTGGGAACTCTCTAAGACTATAAGTTACAGATTAGTTGCTTGTCTGTTTGGTGAGGGGGGTTTCCACATTGGTAATACCCTACAGTGATGAAATCACAGGTATTATACAGTACTAGAAAACACCCCCCCCCAAAAAAAAAAAAACTCAAACAAACAAAAAACTAATTGCTAATGTCAGGTGTTTTTTTGTTTTGTTTCGTTTTCTGTTTTGTCATACTTAGTATGAGGAAGTCTAACTATTTGGATTTGAGTGTGAATGGTAACCTTTGCATAGATGAGTTGGGGGAGAGGTCTGAAAGAGAGCTTTCATCAGTGATGTACTGGTAAATGTTTAACAACCAATGCTGGGGTGGGAGTGGGGGGAACATTTACATTCCACATACTTTTCAATTTAATCTGCATTATTAACATTTTTCTCTATCACTTTAAGTCTAGATAATCAACAAAACAATAAGTCAAGCCCTGATTTAGGTGTCTGCAAATTTGTGAGGTGTAAATACTGGCACTGAAAATTTAACAATACAATACAATACAATAAATATTTATTAATTGCCTACTATGTGCCAGGCACTGTGCTAAGTACTGGGAATAAAGTTAATAAAAAAGAGTCCCTGCCCTCAAGGAGCTTACAATCTAAATGGAGAGATAACAAATAAAAGGAGTCAGAAAAGTGGAGTATAGGGGGAGGCAGGAAGGTACCTAGTACAGGGACATCTTGTTCCATGGAGATGAAACCAGGCATGGCAGCAGAATCAAACTGGAGTTGGGATCTGGAAGTGGAGCCAAGATGGCAGAGTGAAACCAGGAAGTTGCCTGAACTCTCCTAAATTTCCCTCAGAAACAACATTAAATTAAACCACTCAACAGATTCTGGAGGTGCAAAACCTGCAAAAAAAAAAATGGAATGAAATAATCTTCTGACAACCTATAAGATCTTTAGGAAAAGTCTGTTTCATCTGGCTAAAAGGGGAGCACAGCTCAGCACAGAAGGTGTCTGGGCAAGCCAGCAAAAGGCTGGATTGTCATAGCACAGATCAGTAGCTGAGGACCTGCAGTCATAGCTCAGCAAACTAGTGCCACAGCAGGACAGTTGTGAGGTCCCCAGCCCCAACACATGAGGCAATCTGCCAGCTGGGGTATCAGCTACCCAACAGTCTCAACTAAGCTGGGCCACTCCAGTGCAGTGAACAAGCTGTAAGCTGTTAAAACCTCAGAACAGAAAGCTAGTGACTCAGCCCCTGGACCACAGCAAAAGAAGCTCCGGACAGTGCATGCTGTATCCTAGGAGCAGAACTCAACCTTAAAAGGTACAAAAAAGGCTAATATAAAAAATAAAAATATGAATAAGAAACAAAAAAGAACCCTCATCATTGACAATTACTATGGTGACACATAAACTCAATGACAATATAAACTCAGAGGAGGACAATAATAAACTCCTACATGTGAAGCCTTAAAAGGGAAGAAGAATTAGTCTTGAGACCAAAAAGCCCACTTGGAAGAGCTCAAAAAGCCAAATAAGAGAAGTAGAAGAAAAATTGGGAAAAGAAATGAGAGTTATGCAAAAGAAAGTCAATAGCTTCAAAACAGAAAATAATGCCTTAAAAATACAATTGGAAAAATGGAAAAGGAGGTGCAAAAGCTGACTGGGGAAAAGTATTCCTTAAGAATCAGAATTGGGCAGATGGAAGTTAATGACTTAATGAGACAACAGGAAGAAGTAAAGCAGAATCAAAAGAATATAAAAGTATAAGAAAACATAAAATACCTCTTCAGAAAAACAACAGACCTAGAAAATAGGTCCAGGAGGGACAGTATAAGAATAATCGGACTACCTGAGGACCGTAATCAAAAAAAGAGCCTAGACAGAATATTTTCATGACATTATCAAGGAGAAGTGCCCCAATTTCTTACAACCAGAAGAAAAATTAGTCATTGAAAAATCTACCAATGACCTGAAAGAGACACCAAAAGGAAAACTCCAAGGAATATTGTAGCTAAATTCCAGAACTATCAAGTAAAGGAGAAAATACTGCAAGCAGCCAGAAAGAAACAATTTAAATATCAAGAAAAAACAATCAGAATTACACATTACCTGGAAGCTTCAACATTAAAGAATTGGAGGGCTTGGAATATGCTATTCTGGAAGGCAAAGAAACTGGGATTACAACCAAGAATGTACTACCCAGAAAAAAAGCATGATTTTGGGGAGGATGGACATTCAATGAAATAGGGGTATTAAAAAAAAAGAAACAGGGGACTTTAAAACTTTCCTAATAAAAAGCCCAGAAATGAAAAGAAAACTTAATCTACAAATACAAGACAAGAGATGAATGGGAAAAAAAAATAGATGCATGAAAAGGTAAAATGGGGGGAAAACATGTTACTCAATCAGGTTAAAATGTCTGCATCCCTACATGGGAAGAAGATACTTGTAACTCTTGAGAACTGTATCTTTATTAAGGCAAATAGGAGGAGTATACACAGACAGAAGGTGTGGGTATAATTTTATTCTGATGTGATAATATTTAAAAAAACACTTTAAGGGGTAACAAAAAAGGATTATACTTTGAGAAGAGGAAAGGGAAGGCAGAATGAGATAAATCATATCACATGAAGAGGCACAAAAGATGTATTACAATAGAGGAAAAGAAGGGAGGGGTGAGCATTGTTTTGACCTTATGCTCATCTGATTTGACTCAAAGAAGGAATATTATACACACTCAATTGGGTATAGAATTTTATGTTACCGTATAGGGAAGTAAAAGGGGAAAGGGGAAAGAAAAGGGTGTGGTACTAATAGAAAGGAGGGTAAAACTAGGAGGGGCAAGGGGAAAGGACAAAAAATAGGTGGGGCTGATAGAAGGGAGGGCAAAACTAGGAACTGAAATGGAAAAGGACAAAAGGGAGGTGGGGCAGATAGAAGGGGGCGGGGAGGTAGACTGAGACCAGAAATAAAACACTAGTGAGAAGGGACTGGAAGGCATTATTTTCTGTTTTGAAGCTATTGACTTTCTTTTGCATAACTCTCATTTCTTTTCCCAAGGAAAGAGAAAAGTACAAACAAAGGAAAAAATAGGATGCAGGGAAATACACAGTAATCATAACTGTGAATGTGAATGGGATAAATTTGATGGAGGAGGCTAAAAAGAGTTAACAGATAACCTAAGACCTGAGCTCTAATCAACAACAGCTAAAAGGGGTTAACAGATAACCTAAGACTTGATCAAGAGTAACTAAAAGGGTTAACAGAGAAACTAAGGTTTGAGTTTTTGTCAACAGTAACCAAGAGAGTCCCTATCAAAAAACAATATCAACAGAAGCATAGGGAAGGTAACCAGGGAACATTAACCATTAATAGTCATTAATATTCTTAGATGACAGGACAGGTAGAAATCAGATCTTAAAGTAAAGAGATATCATAAACATAGAGACCCTATGGCTCTGACAAGTTTAAGCATGTCTTTGTGAACATGCACAGAAAGAAACAAATGTATCCTTAGGTTCACCTTATGATGTTTGAAGCCGAAAAACACAACCCTAGGGAGAAAGATACCTGCCTTGGGGGACATCTTAGGACCCAAAGAAGTCCAAAGTAGGATATGAACTTCCCTAAGGAGAAGATTAAGATAATGAGGAGATAACCCACTTTTCTCACTATAAATATAACTATTTCTATCTCCCTATTCAAAACACCTCCTGTTGATCTCCCATTGGCCTCACAGTATTTTAATAAAACTTGGGAAACTGAGTCACTGAGTCTAATAACTCTTTGGGATGCCTCATAATTAATTTGATCAATTAAATGCATCCCTACTACTTCAAATTCTCCTATAAAATGGAAAGGGATAGCAGAGTGGATAAAAAACAGAATCCTACAATATGTAGTTTACAAGAAACACATTTGAAGCACAGAGATACACACAGAGTAAAGGCAAAAAGCTGGAGCAGAATATATTATGCTTCAGATGAAGTAAAAAAAAAAAAAGCAGGGATAGCAATGCTTGTCTTAGACAAAGCAAAAGCAAAAATTGACCTAATAAAGAGATAAGGATGGAAACTACATCTTGCTAAAAGGTACCATAGACCATGAAGTAATACTAAACATGTATGCACCAAGTGATATAGCATCCAAATTCTTAGAGAAGAAGTGAGTTACAGAAATAGTTAGAAAAACTACATTAGTGGGGGACTTCAACTTCCCCCTCTCAGAACTAGATAAATCTAGCCACTAAATTGATAAGAAAGAAGTTAAGGAGGTGAATAGAATTTTAGGAAAATTAAATATGATAGACTTCTGGAGAAAACTGAATGGGGATAGAAAAGAATACACCTTTTTCTCAGAAGTACATGGCACAGGAGCAGATAGTTGGCTCAGTAGATAGAGCACTGGCCCTGGATTCAGGAGGATTTGAGTTTAAATATGGCCTCAAACACTTGACACTTAACTAGCTGTGTGACCCTGGGCAAGTCAGTTAACCCTCATTGCCCCGCAAAACAAAACAAAACAAAACAAAACAAAACAACAATAACAAACAATAAGTACATGGCACATACACAAAAATTGACCATGTATTAAGGCATAAAAACCTTACAGTCAAATGCAGAAAGGCAGAAATAGTCAGTGAATCCTTTTCAGATCATGATGCAATAAAAATTATGTGTAATAAAGGGCCATGGAAAGATAGACCAAAAATGAATTGGAAACTAATGAATCTTATAATAAAGAATGAATGGATCAAACAACAAATCATAGAAACAATCAATAACTTCATCCAAGAGAATGACAATAATGAGACATCACACTAAAACTTATGGGATGCAGCCAAAGCAGTTCTATGGGGAAATTTTATATTTCTAAATGCCTACATAAATAAAATAGAGAAAGAGGAGATCAATGAACTGGGCATGCAACTAAAAAAGCTAGAAAAAGAACAAATTAAAAATCCCCAATTAAACACCAAATTAGAAATTCTGAAAATTAAAGAAAAGATTAATAAAAATGAAAGTAAGAAAACTATAGAATTAATAAATAAAACTAAGCTGGTTCTATGAAAAAACAACAACAATAAAATAGATAAACTTTTGGTTAATTTAATTTAAACAAAAAAAAGAAGAAAACCAAGTTACCAGCATTAAAAATGAAAAGGGTGAACTCACCACCAATGAAGAGTAAATTAAAGCAATAATTAGGAGCTATTTTCCCAACTGTATGCCAATAAATTTGATAATCTGAATGAAATGGATGAATATCTACAAAAATATAAACTGCCTACATTAGCAGAAGAGGAAATAAAATCCTTAAATAAGGCCATTTTAGAAAAAGAAATTGAACAAGCTATCAATGACCTCCCTAAGGAAAACAAAAATACCAGGACCAAATGGGTTTACAAGTGAATTCTACCAAACATTTAAAGAACAATAATTCCAATACTATACAAACTATTGAGAAAAATAGGTGAAGAAGGAATCCTACCAAATTTCTTTTATGAGACAAATATGGTGCTGATACCCAAACCAGGATGAACAAAAACAGAGAAAGAAAATTATAGACCAATATCCCTAATGAATATTGATGCAAAAATTCTAAATAGAATATTAGCAAAGAGATTACAGTAATTTATCAGCAGGATAATACACTGTGACCAGGTGGGAAAACTATCAATATAATCGACCACATCAATAACAAAACTAACCAAAATCATATGATTATTTCAAGAGATGCAGAGAAAGCTTTTGACAAAACACAGCACCTATTCCTATTAAAAACACTATAGAGGGGCAGCTAGGTAGCACAGTGGATAGAGCACCAGCCCTGGATTCAGGAGGACCTGAGTTCAAATCCAGCCTCAGACACTTGACACTTACTAGCTGTGTAACACTGGGCAAGTCACTTAACCCCAATTGCCTCATCAAAACAAACAAACAAACAAAACCCACCATAAAGCATAGGAATAAATGGAGCTGTCCTTAAGATGATAAACAATATCTATCTTAAACCATCAGCAAACATTATATGCAATGGGGATAAGTTAGAGGCATTCCCAATAAGATCGGGGTGAAACAAGGATGTCCATTATCACCACTATTATTCAACATTGTACTAGAAATGTTAGCCTTAGCAGTAAGAGAAGAAAAAGAAATTGAAAGAATTAGAAAGGAAAAGAGGAAACAAAACTATCATTCTTTGTAGATGATATGGTGGTATAATTAGAGAATCCTAAAGAATCAACTAAAAAAATACTTGAAACAATTAATAACTTTAGCAACATTGCAGGATATAAAATAAACCCACAAAAATCATCACCATTTCTATATATGAACAACAAATTCCAGCAACAGCAGATAGAAAGAGAAATTTCATTGAAAATAACTGTAGACCCTGGGTAAGTCACTTAACCCTTATTGCCCCGCAAAACAAAACAAAACAAATTTAAATGTAGACAATATAAAATTCTTGGGAGTCTACCTGCTAAGGCAAACCCAGGAACTATATGAACACAATTACAAAACACTTTTCAGACAAATAAAATCAGATCTAAACAAATAGAATAATAAAAATTGCTCATAATTATTAACATAATAAGCATAACATAATTGCTAACATAATAAAAATGACAATTCTACCTAAATTAATTAATTTATTTGGTGCATACCAATCAAATTACCAAAAATTATTTCATAAACCTAGAAAAATAATAACAAAATTCATACAGAAGAATAAAATGTCAAGAATATCAAGGGAATCAATGAAAAAACATGCATAGTAAGGTGGCCTAGCTGTACCAGATTTAAAACTGTATTATAAAGCAGCAATCATCAAAATGATTTGGTACTAAGAAATAGAGAGAAGGATCAGTGAAATAGGTTATGCAAAGAAAACACAGGAGTAAACAAATATAGCAATCTCCTGTTTGATAAATGCAATGACTAGCCTCTAGGATAAGAACTCACTATTTGACAAAAAAACTTCTGGGAAAACTGGAAAATAGTCTGGCTTGGTATAGAACAACATCTCACACCATATGCCAAAGTAAAGTCAAAATGGGTACAAGATCTAGACACAAAGGGTGATACCATAGGCTAATTAGAAAAGGAAGGAATAGTTTACTTGCCAGATTTATGGAGATAGTGAGAATTTATGACCAAAGATGAGGTAGAGAACATTATGAAATGCAGAGTATATAATTTTGACTACATTAAGTTAAAAAGGTTTTGCACAAAGAAAACCAATGCAAACAAGATAAGAATGAAAGCAGAAAGATGGAAAACAATTTTTACAGTGTTTCTGATAAAGGCCACACATCTAAAATATATAGAGAACTGAATCAAATATACAAGAATACAAGTCATTCCCCAATTGAGAAATGGTCAAAGAATATGAGCAAGCAGTTTTCAGATGATGAAATTAAAGCTATCTACAGCCATATAAAAAAAATGTTCTCAACCACTACTGATAAGAGAAATGCAAATTAAAACTACTCTGAGTTATTTTCTACACTGATTTTTCATTTTTTTATGGAAAGGCTGAATTTCCCATCCTCTTACTTAAAAAGGTGGCACAGTGGATGAAGCACTGGCCCTAGATTCAGGAGGACCCAAGTTCAAATCCGGCCTCAGACACTTGACACTTACTAGCTGTGTGACCCTAGGCAAGTCACTAAACCCTCTTCCCCCCCCCCCCCCCGCAAAAAAAAAAAAAAAAGGTATACCATCCTATACCCGTCCCCTTCCCTCTTTACAAGCTGTTGAAGACCTTGGATAGTCCTCTTTGCAATGCCATAGACAGCAGGCCCACTGGCTACAATTCTTGGTAAAAGTACAAAGAACTTAAACCCACTTTTACATAAATTCCTTTATGCTGAATCTTGATTATGATTTGATGAAATATTTAGGTACTTAATGTAATCAGTTTATGAAGCTGATAGAGGAATGTATATTTTCCTCTTCCACTCTCCCTGTTAGATTGTTCCATAATCAGCTTTGGATCCACCTGATTCCAATCATATGTTTTTTTCATACCATGTGGGAACAATTATGTCTCTTGGTTTTAATTTGTAGAACACTTCACACCTATCCAATGACAAAGTAATATGAGAAGAAAAGGAAAATCTTAAATGTTGGAGACGTAAAATTGGAACACTAGTGCACTGTTGATAGAGCTGTGAACTGATCTAACCATTCTGGAGAGCAATTTGGAACCATGCCCCAAAGGCTATAAAACTGTGCATACCCTTTGACCCAGCAATACCACTACTAGGTCTATGTCCCAAAGAAATCATAAAAAAGGGAAAAGGACCCACATGTACAAAAATATTTATAGCTGTTCTTTTTGTGGTGGCAAAGAATTGGAAATTGAGAGGATGCCCATCAATTGGGGAATGGCTGAACAAGTTGTGCTATATGAATGAATGGAATACTATTGTGCTATAAAAAAAGATAATCAGATGGATTTCAGAAAAACCTGGAAGGATTTACATGAATTGATGCAGAGTGAAATGAGGAGAACCAAGAGAACATTGTACACACTAACAACAACATTTTGTGATGATCAACTGATAGACTTAACTCTTCTCAGCAATACAATGATTCAAGACAATGCCAAAAGACTTATGATGGAAAATGCTCTCCACATGCAGAAAGAGAACTGGAGTCTGAAAGCAGACTGAAGCAAAATATTTTCACTTTTGTTGTTGTTTTTTTGTTATTGTTCTCATTTATTCTTTCTTGCATTTGTTTCTTTTGCTCTGATTCTTCTATAACATGACAAATGTGGAAATATGTTTAACATGCTTGTAATGTATAACCTATATCAAAGTGCTTGCTGGGCTTGGGAGGGGGGAGGGAAGGGAGGGTGGGAGAAATATTTGGAACTCAAAAAAATACCTTTACATGTAATTGGGGAAAAATTTAAATTAAATTAAATTTAAAAAAACACAAAGTGGAGTTGGAATGAAAGTTCAGTTTCTGTCCTCTATGAAGGAAGGCATTGGGAGGAATTTTGTACTCTGCCCTCTTTCCCTCTAATCAGAAGGGAGAGGAAGCAGATGGCATCAATTCAGGCAAGAGTTAGTAACCTGGTGGTAAGATTAGAAGTGGTGAGTTTATACTGGAAGGGACATCTTAATGTGGAGTTCAAACCAAGCAGGGCAACAGAAGCAAAGTGGACTTAGTGGAGAATCTAACAACTGGTCATTTGGGTTTGCCTTGTCTTGAGCTGACTCTAGCATACTCCTGGCCTTCAAGTCAAATTCCTTTTCTCAACCCCTCCAGGTACTATGATAGAGTTAGAAGGAACCTTAACCATTCTCTTTAGTGAGTTCAGTTCCTTGATTAATTTAGAAAGGATGAAGCCTAAGAGAAGGGAAGTGATTTTCTCAAGTCAGTGAAGTAAGGTTCATTTAACTCTGCCTGAAATTAAGGCTGGAGTCAAGATGGGGCTCAAATTTCAATGATTCCCAGACTTGTCACAGCTGAAAAAACTTTAGAGAACACCTTGTCTGATCTTCACTACCCACAGTTAGTGTCATAGCAGGGACTAGAACTTGGCTCCAACCTGTCTCTCCAGCCTTATGTATCTCACTCCACTTCAGACACTCTAAATTCCAGCTAAATGGGGATCATAGCTCTTCCTCACACATGACAATACATCTTTCATCTCAATACCATTGTACATGCTGTCTCCCATGTCTGGAATGTACTTCCTCCTTATCTTTGCCTCTTAGATTCTCTGGATTCCTTTAAAATCCAGTTGAAATGCCACCTTCTCCATGAGATATTTTCTGATTCCCCAATCCATCCCAGCTACTAATGCCTCTCCTTTAATTACCACTTATTTTTGATAAAATTTCACACGCTTATATGAGTACATGCTGTCTCCACAGGTAGAATATCAACTCCCTGAAGGCAGGGACAGCTTTAATTCTATCTTTGTATCCTCAGTGTATACAAAGAAAGTGCCTTGCACATAGGTGCTTAATAAATGCTTATTGTTTGATTAATTATTATAATGACATGCACTCAAGGCTCTTCACCATTCTGGATGCCTTCCTCTAAACTTTCTCCATCTTATCAGGGTCATTTTTTTTCTTTTTAAAGACTGGGTCTTCCTATCTTGCCTAGGTTGGAAGTTCAGGAGGTACTAATAGGACTAATCCCATTATGGATAAGCACAGGAGCTTCTGACATATTGTTTCTGACCTGGGCCAGGTTGTCCCTCCTTAGACAAGCTGAGGAACCTCCAGTTCTCATGATATTAATGCTGAACCTAGTAAGGACACTGGTTAGCATAGCCACTGCAGTTCAGAACTCCAGAACTCAAGAGTTCTTACCAGCTTCAGCCTCCCTAATAGGTGGGATTACAAGCTGTGCCACTAAACCCAGATACCAGTGTCACTCATAAAGCATAGTGCCAAGAACTGAACAGAATGCTCCAGATGTGTTCTGACTAGGGCAGTTTACACTTCCTTATTCCTGAAAGCAATGTCTCTTTTAGTGCAATGCAAGATTGCATTCACTTCTTTGTTATCTCCTCTGTGTTAATAAACTTATCATTCACTAAAAGTCCCCTGTCTTTTTCAGGAAAACATCTGTTAAACATACTTCCTATATTCTGTGCTTGTGAAGTTGATTTTATTTTGGACCCAAGTATAAGACTTTTCTTTTATCCCTATTGAATTCATCTTCTTATATTTAGACCAATGCTTTAGCCTTTTAAGATAGGGTTGTTGTTGTTATAGTTTAAAGTTTGTATTTTTTTAGGAGAATATACCCTTAACAAACACTCCAAAAAAACTTCCAAAAGCACCCCTAATATCCATTTTTCCCCTTTTACAAACATGTAGTCATGGATAATAAATTCCTGTACTGACCCTGTATATGTGTGTGTGTGTGTGTGTGTGTGTGTAGTCATGATGAAACATTCTATCTACCTCCAGGTAGAGAGATGATGGACTCATACAAACATACCCACCCTTTGAGTCTATCATCTCTCTATCTGGAGGTAAGTAGAATGTTTTATCATGAGTCCTCTGGAATAGGGGTTGGCATTGCCTTGATCAGAGTTCCTAAGACTTTCAAAGTTGTTTTTCTCTATAAAATTACTAATATCATATAAATCATCCTCTAAGATTGATTTAGATCCTTACTGTCATTTTATTATTAGCTTTCCTAATTAAATTTTTGCCATCTGCCAATTTGATAAACATGCCATCTATGCCTTTGACCAAATTATTTATTTATTTTTTTTTTAGTGAGGCAATTGGGGTTAAGTGACTTGCCTGGGGTCACACAGCTAGTAAGTGTTAAGTGTCTGAGGCCGGATTTGAACTCAGGGAGTCCTGAATCCAGGGCCGGTGCTCTATCCACTGCGCCACCTAGCTGCCCCCCTTTAACCAAATTATTAATAAGAATATTAGGTATTACAGAACTAATGACAGATCCCTGAGATACTACCCTGGAGTTCTCTTTCCAAGTTAGCATTAAACCATTAATGACTAGTCTTTTAATCTGATTACTCTTTGAATTAGAAGCTAATCCCAAATCTATCTAATTGTATCATCTAGCCCACATCTCTCTACAATAATAGTATGTGAGGCTATGTAACACAGTTTGCCAAAATGTAGGTATAGTAATTATGATACCTCCTGATATACCAGTTTAGTAATCTTGTCAGAATAGGAAATGGACTAATATAGCATGACTTCTTTATGAAGCAATTCTGGACCTTTAGAATCATACCTTCATTTTCTAGATAGTCATTAAACCATTAATAATAAGGGAAATTAAAATTGAAATTGTGAGTTTTCACCTAATACCCAAGAACTTGATAAAGATGGCAAAATAAGGAAATAGTCAATGTTGGAAGAGTTGTAGAAAGACAGGTACATGAATACACCATTGGTAGAGCTATGAATGGCCTAACCATTCTGGAAAGCTATTAAGCAAATGTCCTTTCTCTTTGACCTAGATATTCCACTGCTAGGCAAATATCTCAGAGACATCAATTTTTAAAAAAAAAAATTTCCATATATACCAAACTATCAATAACAAAATGTTTTGCAGAAGCAAAGACCTAGTTGGGGGGGGGCGGGGCTGGAGTTGATGCCTATGAATGGGGGAATGGTTAAATAAGTTGTGATAAATTTATATAATAGAACATTATTGTACTCTAAAAAACTATGACAATGAAGACTATGGAGAAGCATAGGATGACCTATATGCACTGATGCAAAGTGAAATAAGCTGAAACAGGAAAGCAATATGATGGCACTGTGGATAGCAGATAAAGCACCATGTCAAGAATCAGGAAGACCTGAGTTCAGCTCTGGCCTCAGACACCATTGGAGGCACAACTCTAAAGCCAGCACCCTCTTAGTTTAGGTTTGATGTTGAGATAAAATGAAGTACTCATAATTCATTCAGCTTTTAACAAAGGAGACTTACTTTGTCCTAACACAGCAAGAATATACAATGAGGGCACAGTGGCACTTAGCTTTTCTGAAAGGATGGACTCTCATTGTCATCCCTACCCTTGTATTCATCTGGAAACATACAAGGTCAGTAAGTCATCATAGTATGGAAATTTGTGTGATCTTGGGCATCCACCAAGTCTGAGAGGCCCAGACTAACCATCACTGAGATGGATGTTTTATGCCCATAGATGACCAGAAAGCTGCAGTTGGGGAAGTTGAAGTCAATCAGGTCCTGGAGTATCTTTATCTTCTTTCAGATAAAACCTCTTCATGTTTTGGGTGATAGGAAAAAAACTGCATCTGAGAAATTCTGGGTCCACCGTAGGTAATTACTAGATATGTGATCCTGGCCAAGTCACTTAACCTCTGTCTTCCTTGGTTTCCTGAACTGTAAAGAGGAATAATAATAGCTTTTAATAATATTGTAAAGTATTTAACATAGTGCTAGGTACAAAGTAAGTACTTAAATAAACGTTTTTTTCTTTCCCTTCCCCTCTACAATATGCATAATCATTACAAGACTATAAATGGAACCAAGAACAACAAAAATCAAAACCAAATATTGGGACATTATAATGATCAAGTTTGTCCTCAATGAAAAGATATGAGGACATATCTCCCTTCTTTGCAGAGGTGGGCATTATGGCTACAGAACAATCTATATGTAATATCAGAGTTGATTGATTGTTGGCTAGTTTTGCACAGCTTTTTAAAAAATCTTAATTTTTGTTGTTGTTATTGTTAAAAGCATAGCAGTATTTTAGTTTCAACCATATTTACACATAGACTGAACCATGTAAGCATAAGAGGGCAAAGTAGAAGTGGTTGCCCTTCAGTTTGCTATTTGACTCATTGCCATATTTGTTTTTCTCATCCAAATTTCTAAGGTAAGCCAGGGGTATGTTTTTATATTTCCTTGTTAATGACTAAAATTGCAACATTTCTTTCATCACTTAATCAGCACTGAGCTCCTACTCCAATCTGTTAAATGTCATTTGTTTAATAAACTAATGAAATTTATTTTCCCACAAATACTTGCTCACATATCTATATATCAAAACTTCTAATCTCCTAGGCTTAAAATTAAATATTAGAGCTGCTCTCCATACAATTTATTAATAATTTGACAAATAATAAAAGAAAAACAAATAATTACTTACAATAGTTCAAGTGTAAGAAATGTTGTAGAAAAAATTACCTCTAATCATCAATTTAACTACTGACTCCTCCTCAATTGTGGAATACAGTCCCACCATTCAGTTTTATCAGAATAGCAGCTAAAGGGGCAGCTAGGTGACACAGTGGATAGAGCACCGGCCCTGGATTCAGGACTCCCTGAGTTCAAATCCGGCCTCAGACACTTAACACTTACTAGCTGTGTGACCTCAGGCAAGTCACTTCACCCCAGTTGCCTCACCAAAGGAAAAAAAAAAAGATAATTAAAAAAAAGAATAGCAGCTAAAGCCTTTCAACATCTCTCCTTATGTTTCAGTTCTATCAAGAATGCAGTTCTCCTCCTTCTCTTTCTTTGTATACTTTACTCAGTCTCTCTTCAACCAAGACAGTTCATAGTCTCTCCACAATGACAGTTAAACTGTCAGTCTTTCCAAAGATAACAGTTATCTCTTCACAGACTCCTCAAGGAATGGCCATTCAACTCTCACTGTTCAAGATTTGAAAGGTTTCAAAGCCTCTTAGAGATATAATAATAGAGCTATAGTCCTCTGGGGGTGAGGCTATTGAAGCCAGTGTACATAAGGGATGTCCCTCTGGGAAGGGGAGAGAGGAAGGGATAAATGAGAAATAAAGGTGATGTAAGAACAAAATATACAAATCAAAAAGATTACGAAGAATGGGAGAGATACTGCAAGACTGTTATAAAGGAAAATGCCCCAATTTTTAAGGAAGGGAAGGTAACTGTGTCTGTAAACTATAGGCCAATGAGCCTGACTTAGTTCTTAGGGGAAATGATTGAAGAAATCATTAGAGATATTAGTCCTACCTGCCCTCTGTATGACATTATTGACTAATGTTGAGCTAACAGTCCGTTTAAAAGTCCCAGATTTTTTCTGGGTAAACTGCTGACTAGTCATGCTTTCCCCATCTTGTACTTGTGAAGTTGATTTTTTGAACCAATTTAAGACTTTACATTTATCTGTATTAAATTTAATCTAATATTAGATCTAGCTGAGTGTTATATAGTGTTCAGATCTTTTAAGGTCTTGACTCTCTATTCCAAGACATTAGTTAGTCTCTTAGCTTTGTGTAATATTCAGATTTGATATGCACGCTATCTTTATCTGTCGATAAAAATGATGAACAGCACAGAGTCAAGAATATATTCCAGGGGCTCTGAATTAGAGATCTCTGAGGTGGCATTGAACCATTAATGACCTCTCTTTGGTTTTGGACATCCAAAAAGTTCCAAATATGATCATATTTCCCATTTTTCTCTATCTTATCCACAAGAATGGCATGGAAATTGTGTCAAATACTTACAAAAAAACCATGCAGGCTATATCCAAAGCATTTCACAGATTTACTAGTCTACCTATCCTGTTAAAAAAAAAAAAGGAAAGAAGGTTAGCATGGCATGACCTATTCTTGATGACTCATAAAGACATTTTGTGTTACTGTTTCCTTTGCTAATTATTCACTAATACATCCTACAACTTTGCCAAGAACCAAAGATGACCTGACTGGGCTATAGTTTGTGAACCCTGGGCAAGTCACTTAGCTTCTGCCTCAGTTTTTTCATCTGTAATGTGGGGAATACCACCCTCCAAGGGTGGTTCTGAGGATACAGTGAGATAATATTAGTAAAGCACTTTGCAGAATTTTTAAATTTATATAAATGTTATTATTATTATTACTAATATTTTAGGAAATCAGAACACTTATTTGCCTTTCTTAAGCCCTATGGCATGTCTCCTTCAGTCTTTGAAAGACTGCAGACAGTGACTCAACAATTACATCTTATATAGATTCTTTGGGGGGGGGGCAGGGCAATGAGGGTTAAGTGACTTTCCCAGGGTCACACGGCTAGTAAGTGTCAAGTGTCTGAGGCTGGATTTGAACTCAGGTCCTCCTGAATCCAGAGCCAGTGCTTTATCCACTGCACCACCTAGCTGCCCCCCAACAATTACATCTTACCAGTGATTTCTTTACCCTAAGATGTAGTTCACTTGAGCAGGGTGACTTAAAAATCAACAGTGCGGTTTATTTTATTATTATTCTCTTTCTATCTTGGGCTTCAGTATGCTTAGTTGCCGTTTTTATTCTGTCCCTCTTCAATCCAAAGACCACTCTCCTTGAAAGAGAACACAAAAGCAAATTAGGAATTGAGCAGTTCCACCTTCTCTCCATCTTCTGTCATAATCAATCAGTCTACTCTAAGTGTAAGCCTTATCCCATATTTAATTATCACACAGGTATATATTTCAATATATATTTTATATTACATCTAAACATATGTATACATGTGTGTATAGTGTACACACACACACACACACACATATTGTCTCTAACATTCATTGCCAGCCTCAACTTAGTATGTTTTCACATTCCTGCCACTATTTCCTCAGGACTATTCATTCCTTTGTTTTTATCCTCTGTTACTTAATTTGATCAATGAGTTTCTTGTATAACCACATTTGTTTCTTTATAGACACAATTTTCCCCCTTTCCATTCACCAAAATTGTTTCTCTTTGTGTCTTCAGAATTTTATTTTTTTAAACTTAAATAAAGATTACCACTCTATCTCTCCCATTAAATCCAAAATTTCTCAATACATGGCTATATAGTTGGACAAAACAAATTCTCACATTAACCATGCCTGGTAAATGTATGTGTCTGCATTTTAAATTCGTCAACCTTTTCTATCAGGAAGTGAGGAGAGAGTTTTAATCTTTATTCTTTTGACAGGTGGTTTATCATCTCATTGACCAGAGTTCTTTCAAGGCTGTTTTTTTTTATAATGTTATTGTTGTATAAATTGTTCTTCTAGTTCTAATCACTTTGCTCTGCATCAGTTCAGAAAGATCTCCCCAGTTTCCTTTGAAATTGTCCATTTTGTAACTTCTTATAGCACAATAATTATTCCATTACATTCACATGCTACAAATTATTTGGTCATTCCACAATAGGAGGACACCCCTTAGCTTCCAATTTGGAGCTAACACGAAAAGGGGGGGGGGAAAGAGATTAAAGATTTATATAGTGCCTACTATGTGCCAGACATTGTCCTAGAGCTCTTAACAAATATTCTTTCATTTAATCCTAACAACCCTGGGAGATAGATACTGTTTATTACCCTCATTTTATAGTCATAGAAACTGAGACAAACAGTTGGTAAGTGACTTGCCCATACCGTAGCTAATAAGTGTCTGAGGTCAAATTTGAACTCAGATCCTCTCTGACTCTAAGCCAGCATCCTTTTCACTGTGCCACTTAGGCTGCTACAATTTTCTTTTATATATAAGTCCCTTTTCTTTAGTTTGATATCTTGAAGTACCAGCCTTGTAGAGATATAGCTGGATCAAAGGTATGTAGAATCAGAATTTTATTCTTGAGATCATCCCATTATTTCCTACTTTGATCTATATAACTTCTGGGCTAATCTCAATTATCATATGACTGATATGACATGATACTTATATCACAAATATAATGCAGTATAATATAAAATAATTAACATAATGTAAACATAATACAAATCCACCAGAGCAATTGGTAAATAGTCCAAAAGGTTTTTTTTCTCATGCTAAAAAAAACTTCAGTTGTAGGGCTTGGGTCTGGGGACATGGCTTTTTTGGTGTATTTCTAGAAAGTTAAGTACAAAGGATTGGTTTTTAGAGTTACTAGTAAACAAGGAACAGAACATATTGTTTTTCTTCTCTATTGACTAAAAAAATTCTCAATTTATGAGTTATTGTCCAAACTAATAAACAGCTGACAAAGGAACTCTTTAGGAGGAGATCTTAGATATAATAAAACAGTATCACTCAGAAATTCTGGAGGTGGAAGTGGGAAGGAGCATTAACAGGAAAAAAATCTTACTACCTGTATTTTCTGTTTTGGCAGCAGCTCATGATAAAAATGTCCACTCACCTGTGCAAAAATAAGAGCAGATTTTCATCATTTTATTATTCATAGTGGCTTCTCACTGCAAACTGCAGAATACTCAAAAGTTATTAACTTGCAGAGCTAACATTTTAAGGCCCACTGCAGCCTAGTGTGACGGTTTATGTTTCAAGGGGGAAATAAATCATTATATATATATTTTACAAGATGGTGCTAGGGTGTTTTTGATAAGCTGAAATCAAGATTAATGGGGTATTTTGCTGGAAATAAGAGGCTAATCTATAAAGTCTGTAGCAAGATGGTGGCTGTACTCCTCTTCTTTATAAGTTGAATCTTGGTCACTACATGTTGAATTCTTTCAAGTCATTGGGGACACCACTGAATGCAATGGTAGGGTGCCATGATAGTAATAACACATCCACACAGGTGTAATTTGAGTCTATCAAAACACTAAATATCTGTCTCTTTCAATACCTATCTTTGGCACAATTACTTGGCTTGTCAAGCCATTTGATGACTTTTACACAAACACTTGAAATGTAAAGTCTTCAAGGAAAGAACAGGGAGACGTTTCCCAAGTAATTCATGAGCACAGGCCTATTGAATAACCATTGAGCACAAGATGGCTATTTGTTCTTATTTAAATATGATATTAACCCAGCACGTGAATTAGATTAAGCCATCCATAACATTCCCAACTAGATCTGTACCAAGTAAGTCACTGGATAAACGTACCCTCTTTGAAAATTAAACTATAATGAAGAATACTGTAAACAAACATTTTGGCATGGGATTTTTGTTGTACATAGCTCCTTTTTAAAATTTGAGCTCCCTTTATGCGTTGTCTCCGCCCCCACTCAGTGTAACCTCCTTTAGAGTCAAGAACTGCTTTTGCTTTTTGCTTGTATTTCTATCTCTAGTGCCTATCACAGTGCCTGGCAAATATCAAGAACTTCATAACTGTTTACTGATTGACTCCTCATAAGGACAAAAATCACATATAGAACATCTATGTTGATTTCAACATTTCAAAACGATTCATATATGAGACTCATTTTGTTACTTGTGAACAATTTGGGTCTCTTATATCAGTATAATTAGTAAATCAGAATTCTCCCTAACTTCTAAAGAGATTTAAAAATTGTTAATGATTTACACATTGTGTTGATGAAAACAAAACCCAATTAGTCAAGCAAGTTAGGATGCCCTCTCCCACTAAGGGACCTTAGCTATAGACTAAGGTAGGAAGTTCAGTCCTATGAGAACCTGGCCTCTAGAGAGAGGAGTTGTGATCTTTTCTTCATGTCTCTGACTACTAGCCTCTAACTAGCCTCAGGGGAAGATTGCCTAAATCTTAGCTATGGTTCATGTCTTGGTATCACCAAAAGGGGTCCTTTGAGGAAAGTACTCAATGTGCAAAGTAGATCAGGCATAAGATAGCTATTTGGTTATTTCACAACAAAAGAAATTGTTAGAGTACAACAAGTAAGTCAAACTAACTAGCACTTATTAAGTCCTTACTATATGCCAGGCATTGTGCTAAAGACAAAACATGAAAAAGTGAATAATAACTTCTATTGTACTCTTGGGAGAGATTGATATTTAAAATATTAAAATATGACTTAGTGGAACTACTAAACAGCCATTTTACCTTCACCTTGGCTCTGCACTGTCCAAACAAGTCCCTTAGTGTCCATATCTTCTAGCCAGGGCATTTCATGGCTTGGGTTCATTCTCCTTATATTGGTGACTTTACAATGGTCATTTTCTCCTCTGAAGAGAAGTATAATAGTTACGGGGAATACCTCTTGCACCTAGACACTCAGACTTCTCAATGATTCCACAAGGAGTCATTCCAAAACTGGAAATGTCCATCTCAGGATCGCCATTCTCACCTATGCTCAGTGAAAGAAACACAAAGCATAAGAGGCATCTAGGGGCTTTGTTATACAGTCCTCAGGATAACCTAGGATAGCACATATGCTCACTCGCATTTGTGTATTGGTGCCATTATTACTGCCAGATTATAGGAGGAGAAAAAAACAAATCCCTTCTTCCTCAATAAGAAGAGTTAGAGTGTTAAGCTACATTTTTAGGAGAGGGGAAAAAGAGATGCAATCATAGAATCAACAAGTATTATTAAGCATCTGCATTGTACCAGGAACTCTGACAGAGATAACTTTGTTCAAAAACCTTGTCATTATTAATATCAACTGAGGGATAAAACAAAGAGGTCTGTTGGTTGCCGAAAAATGCTTGTATCTGATATATAGATGTTCTAATTACATTGCAAATGGAAGAAAGATCTTCTATATATAGATGGTGAGGTGGTCTATATTCTTCTGTTCGTGAATAATATTTTACTGATTACACCATCTCCCCAGAAAGCTCAATAATATACACAAGCCCACAGAAGAGATAGGCTTATTAATCTATACTGGAAAAACCAAATAAATGAAAAATGTCTGTTCAGACTATGACATTCAGTTGGATGAGCAATCCTTGAGTTAGTCCATGAGTACATATATTTTAGAGAAGCAATGTGGATTGACAATAAGATGAAAGTATAAATGAATAAGAGGAAGATAACAAGCTGAACTATATTTTTAAAAAACCACTTAGTGTTTTTAAACAATCCCAAACTGCTCTAATGCAAAAACCCATGATTTTCTTTTTAAAAATGTTTAATATTTATAAATATCTTTTTGTTTTTTCTGCCACTTTCATTTACAATCATAACTTTTCCTACCCCCCATTTGGTAAGTCAGCCATGGTAGCAAAGAATAAAAAACAAATAAACAAACAACAAAATAAACATTTCAGCAAACTAACTTACCACCAACAGGTCAACCATGGCCCTGATATATGTGAAATGTCCACATTCCTGGTTTTACCATCTCTGGTAAAATAGGAGAGGGTATTGCATTTTCTCATCTCTTCTCTGAGGTCCATTTTTTCAAAGACCAAATTCTTCCAGTGAAAAAGAAAGATGCAGCATCAATATAGTACATAGAATAGTGAACTTGGATAAGGAAGACCAGGTAGGTTACAAGTCTGTGATATATATTAGATGGACCATGGGCAAACCACTTAACACCTCTGAGCCTTGGGTGACTCCCTAAGACAAGTCAATAGACAGATTGCTTTATGCATCAGTTGAGGACTTCCTGTATAGATGAAACCTCATAAAAATTGGCAATAAAAAGGCACATGGTAGATGTAAATAGGTTCAGCATAACTATAACTATGACTTGCTTACCTGTGACAAACGACATAATAAGTAGCCTTACTAGAAAATATATGATTGAAAAATAAAAGTAAGCCAGTAACATAATGGGGCTTTTTTTTCATTTTTCTTAAAAAAATTTGTTAAATTATCAAGCGTTCATTTCTCCCCCTTTCCACCAACTAAAAAACAGAAAGGAAGGGAAGGAAAGAAGGAAGGGATACAGAACTTATATATCACATAAGCACAGTCAAGCAAGAAAATTTTCCCATATTGGTCACATCCAACATTGTATTTTCTTTCTTTTTTTTTCTTTCTTTCTTTTTCTTTTCTTTCTTTTTTTTTTTTTTTTTTTTTTTGCGGGGGTAATAAGTGTCAAGTGTCGAGGATGGATTTGAACTCAGGTACTCCTGAATCCAGGGCTTGGTGCTTTATCCACTGCGCCACCTAGCCGCCCCCAAAATTGTATTTCTTATTCACACTTTGGTAAGGGAAGGCAAGGAAATAAGCATTTATATAGGCAAAGAGAAAAGCCTGGCAACTGTTTAACATTCATTTTTTAAACTGAGTTCCAAATTCTCGCTGTCCCTCTACCTATCCCAACCCAATGAGAAAGTAAGCAAAATATTATAATCATACATGTTTTAAACAATTTTTTAGAGGAGTGTGAAAACTTGATAAAAAAGGGGTATGTAGAGTTGCAGTACTGAATTCGATTCTGTTACAGATGATGTGTCACAAAGCTAATGGCATCAATATTATGTTCTAGGGTAAGATACATTTGGGACAAACCTCAAACTTCTTACTACCAACAATCTTGGTATTTATATTTCTTTGTAAACTTTCATATTGGATAACTTTATCCAGATCTCACCTAACCAGAATATAGTAGAAAATCAGATAATCAGAAAGCAAGCGAAAAAGGCCTTTGTACAGCCTGCACAAAATAAAGGCCACAAAGTCCATTCATTAAAATTAATACAAATTACCCTTGGAATGCCCAACCTAAACAACAGGAATATTCTCAGGGAAAGAGGGGACGCCTTGGTAGAACATTTCAGACAACCATTTGGTGATAATAGCACAGACCTCTCAGAGTTGTTGGGAGGATCATATGAGATAATATTTGTAAAACACAGCACGCTTCCCGGCACATAGTAGGTACTATATAAATATCAGCCATAATTATTCTTTATCATCGTCATCATCTCTGCACTATGCACAATCATAGCACAGGACTGTCCCAGGTCCAGCCTCGAGCACCTAAACTTGTGCTAGGATTACGTATTGGAATGGTGGAGGCAGGATGCTTTAAGGCCATTAATGTATATAGGGTTGACTGCCACTTAGCCAGTCACCAGCATCAGGGTAGTTGCTTCCAATTCCTTCCCAGCACCTGTGATTGAAAGCATGCTCATAAAAGACAGTGTCAGAATGTTTTCTGATGTTGGTGATCTTGAGACTATCCATCTTGTTTCTCAAAAAGCCAGTCCAAGTACATAGCACAATTGAGATGATTTACTTACATAGCAGAATAAGCCAGGGTCATGGAACCAGGAGAACAATGTACTCTGAAGAGTCCTGAGTTTACAGAGCTGTATGACTTTCTCTGTAAATCCACAGGGTTTAATTCTTTGGGAGTCAGAAACATGGGGCTTGGGCTTGCTAATGATATTCCTGAAAGTAGGGTTTCTTTTTGTCTGTGAACAAGGAGTGGGAAAGGGCCTCTTCAGATTACAGTACTTATTAATGTAGATTATAGCTTGTGTTGAAATATGGCCTCAGATTCAAATGATATGGTGGGGCTTTGAAAAGTTCAGTGTAAGCTCTTCTCTTTTATTACTGCAGAGTATCAAGTAGTTTTGGCCACTTGGCTTTTGGGTCATGCTTAATAACTGTTCTCAAAGGGCATGAGATTACCAGAGGATACTTCCTGAAGCAGTATTCAATTCAACTTGATAAACATGTAAACATCTACTATCTGCCGGTCACTGTGCTAAGTGCTGGGAATACAAATAAGAAAAAAGATAGTCCCTGTCCTCAAGGAGTTTACAATCTAAGGGGGGAAGAAAGACAATACAGAAAAGGAAACTGAAGTGTGAGGGTGGGGAGGAGAAACAAACAGCTTCTGATGGAAAATGGAAAGTATTCAGGCCCAGCTTGTTCACTTGCTCATACAACATCAAGTCTACTGCTTCTCTTCTTTCTGATGGCAATGAAAAGTCCTTCTGTTGGCTCAAATTTAGTGTTTATGTATCATTCTTATTTTCCTTATATGAAATTCTAACAAATTAATTCAATTCAACCAACATTTATTAAATTCCTATTACTTGCCAGAAGAGACAGTGAGTTATAATGAAAAGAGAGCTGACCTCTGAGTTATTAGGAAGGCTTGGGTTCAAGTATGGACCCTGGACAAATCATTTAATCTCTCAATGCTTTAGGTAAGTCACTAAAATTTAAAATGGAGAGTAGGTGCTAACCTATACTGATAGTGTCCTCACTGGGAGCTAGAAATATTCATGCAATTACACATCTATTCCAAAAAAAATATACAAAGTATCAGAAACAATGAATATAAAATTCAGCCCCTAGGTGGAGGATGGAGTAGAAAAGGGAAACTAGGAGGCCAGTGAGCAGGCCCCTGGGGAGAGAAGGGAACTTGTAAGGATATCTTCAGTCTTCCCAACAAAGCCTGGAGAGAGGGAAAGTCAGGGTGAGGGAGGGAGAGGGAAGAGTGGCTTGGGTGACTTGGGGAGAAAACAGTACAACAGAAACAACCAAGGAAAAGTAAAATGATTTTGTTGTAAGCATTGAGGAGAGAGATTAGATCTGACAACCTAGCCCTGCAGTGGACCCCAGTTAACAGGGTTCAGAAGCACTGAGAAGGCAGACCGTGGGGGTAATCCAGGATCGTAGTTTGGAAAAGGATTACAGAGGGATGAGGAGACAAAGAAATGAAGGGCAAAGGACAACTGGTTAACTACAGCAACAAGAATTGGAAGTGAGAAAAGGAAGGACAGAGAAGTGGAGATGGATTGGGATAGCAGGGAGGAGTACAGTGCCTTGGGGTTATGGTGAGGATGAAGGATAGGTTGAGAGGAGGGAAGAACAGGGAGGAATAGAAAGACAGGAAGCTATGGTCAGCTAGAGAGATTTCAGGGTTCTAGATCAGGGAGATCTGTATTTGTGGGTGTGATGTGGTAATGATAATATGAATGCTTTCAGTGAGTCTACAGAAAATGAGTTTATAGCCCCAAACTCTTATTAAATTACACAAACCGGTCATTTTATCCCTATTGTAATAATCCACAGAACATTAAATATATACGAATATAGCATCCTAGTTACTTGTCTTTTGACAGTTCTTATGTGATTTTCATTAAAAAAAACAATAGATGAGAACTAAATGATAATAATAATTGGAACTGGACTTGTGATTTCATTGCAATGGGGAACTTCTACTAACATGGGTAAGCACCTCTGTAACTTAGAGTCTTAGAGGATTGCCTTGATCCTTAAGAGATTAAGTGACTTTTCTGAAATCACACAGTGTTTCAGAAGCAGGACTTAAACCCAGGTCTTCCTGCCTTCAAGGTTAGTTCTCGGTCTAGTATGCCACATTACTTTTATTGTAACAACAGCAACAACAAACAACAGAAATAGTTGTGGTTGCAGTAACAACAGCAATAACAACATCAACAATTTTCTAGTCTTTCATAAAAGTTAGTGTTTTAGTTACTTCCCTTGAAATAACTTCTGGGGTTCATTACACTAAAGTTGTACAAGTTCTATGCTTCACATTTGACCCAAATTGTGTTTTCATTGTGCTAAGATTCTTGCAAAGAAATATATGACCAGAAATTAATTTTCCATGTCTTTATTTTGGTCTTTTCCCTCTGTCTCTGTCTCTGTCTTTGCTTCTCTCTCTCTCTCCCCCCCCCCCAATTCTTTGCTTCTCAAGTCTATTTATACTAAAATTTTTGATGGATGTTAAATGACTTGTTTTGTTCTCTGTGTTGCTTTGACTCTTGGTCTTGAAAACTTTTTTGCTTTTGTTTTGAATTGTTCATAGGATCAAAGATTTAGAGCTTGAAGGGACCTTGGATGCCATCAGGTTCACCCTTTCATTTTACAAATGAAACAGGCACAGAGAAATAAAATGGCTTGTCTAAGATTGCAGAACTAGTATCTGAAATGGGATTTGAACCCAAACTTCTTTATTCCAAGGGTAGTGCTTATCTACTACATCATTATGTTGACCGGGGATGCCCAGAATTTCTAGGTTACTTTAGTTTTATAAGCTCCAGTCTTAGTGTTTCTTTTTTTGTTGTTGTTGCCTTTAATCAGGTAAAATGATCAATTTTTTATTGCAAGTCAATCAATCAATTGTTTAAGTGTTTATTATGTGCTAGGTACTGTGCTAAGTGCTGGTTATACAAGAAAAATGGTTCCTGCCCTCAGGGAGCTTATTATCTAAGAGATGGCTTGATAATGAAATAATCTTATGTATGCAATAGCTTTTTCAATCCACTTCTGCCATGGGGATATGCCTAAATTTAGGGATGTTCTTTGTCAACTTCACATTCCCCTCTATGACTCTTACTATGGCAGCAACTTTGACATAGATTGTTGTGTCCATATCCTGAAATGTTTTCACATTTCTTGCCAAATTTTGCAGAGGAAGATATTCATTTATAATAGCTCTACCAAATGGTCTCTTTTATTAATTTTTTTTTACTCTGCTTTGTTGTATTTGTTTTACTAATTGTGTTTAAAGCCATGAAACACATAAAAAGGGCTTTAAAAAATTCTGAACAAATTGTGCCTCCCTCTTCCTCAGAATCATTTGAAACATTACCATTGTTTTTGTTACCCAAATCATTATTGGGTAGAATTTCTGTAGAAGACAGGAAGCTAAGATTTTTAATAATTTGAGAATACTTAGTTTTTTTCCTCTTTATATTTACATAATTCTTGTATCTCATCTCTCTTCATCTAGTATGGGTTTAGAGTTGAAATTATTTTTTATAATTGACCTGCATTGATCTGCAATATGTTGTTGTGTAACTTAGAAATGAGGATATCATTGGCAAAAAGTAGTGTGTGACCCTTGATTACAGCTGGTAAAATCAATTTCCAATTTTACCATCATGTAATACTGCCACATAATAAAGTCATACATGTCTTCATCCACTTTGGTGATCAGGGATAATCGTATTTGCAAGAGCTAGTGAAATATAGTTTTGGAGGTAAGAATCCAGGGAGCACCTCGAATATGGAGTATTCATTGTTCATGGAGTCTCATCCTATGGGTTGGGCAGTGCCCCCAGGAGCTAAACAGAAATTGCAGAAAGTTCATTCATAAGCACCCTGAACTTACTGATTGACACTGACTTTGCAAAGAAATGGTAGAAACTATGCAAAATATAACTTTTAGCACCTACCAAATATACATGGAATCAGAAGTATACACCAGAAGTTGCCAATTCTTCATAAAGTAACACATAACAAATCTCTCTATTACAAATACAACCCCTTCCCCACAACCTTTGAGAATTCGATGAGTAAACTGTATAAGAATAGGAGCACAACTGACAAAACCATTGCTCAAAGACACGCTGATATAACATTGACCCACCAAAATCTAATAACATTTAAAACAGTATCATCATGTGAACACTCATAACTTCAAAACTCTCAAAATATAGAGAGCAAAAGAAATCAAAATCATGTAGCAGCAATAAGAAATACAAACTATAGCTGAAACCCTCCTACTTCAGTAAGTCCAGAGAAAACAAGTTTGTATCCCAAGATTTTCATTCAATTAGAAAGAACAACCACAAAAATAATTTTATTTATCTGTGCAATAATCTATCAAACATTAAACACAAAAGAGTAAGAGTGGTATAGTGACTTGCCCCTGGGTCATTTCTATCTGAACTCTATTGAACAGGATGAGAAGAATGAAATAATAATAATCTCATGTTTTTATAGTGCTTCAAGGTTTTGCAGAATGCTTCATTTGATCCTTAAAACAAAACTGTGAGGTAAGTATTCTCATTGTCCCCATTTTATGAATGAAGAAACTGATGCTCAGAGAGGATTGCAGCCCATTTGCAGAGAAAGAACTGATAGTATCTGAAAACAGATGGAAACACATTTTTAATTTTTTTTCTTTTTCTCTTTGACAATTCCTTGATCTGAGGTTTTGTGTTTTTTGACTGTTTTCTCTCACAACTAGCTAATATGGGAATTTTTCCATGACTACTCATATATAACTTGTTTTGGATTGCTTGAGTTCTTATGGGTGGGGGGTGGGAGGGGAAGGGGGAAGAGAGGTTGGAACACAAAGTTTTAAAGAGATTGATGTTTAAGTTTTGTTTTTGCCTGTATTTTAGAAAATAAAATTCTATTCAAACAAAACAAAACAAAACCAAAAAAATCCCAAAAAACAAAACTGTGAGGTAAGTATTCTCATTGTCCCCATTTTATGAATGAAGAAACTGATGCTCAGAGATCAAATGACTTGTCCAGGATCACATAATTAAGTAGGTCTCTGAAGTGGATTTATATCCAAGTTCTTATTCCAACTCTAACATTTTTAGCCACTATACTACCTACACTCTATGTCTGAGGTAGAATGGATCAGGTTATTTGGTTTCTCAGCCGATAGCTTATTAGTAATAGCACATTACAAGGGAAATGAGTTAATGCATGTAAAATGCTTTATATTCCTTAAAGTGATATAAAAATACCAGCTATGATTATTTTTTATTATTATTAGCCGGCAAGTAGCTTTAAGGATTGAATAAATGGAAAGCCTGTATTAAGCACCATGTGCCAGGCACTGTGCTCAGCACTGAGGACAGACATACAAAACATAAGACAGTCTGTGTTCTCAAAAGCCTTTCATACTAACAGGGGAAGGTAATGCTGATAGGGGAGTGGAGGCTAAGGAGTGGTGTTTTGGTTTGGGAAGACATAGAGATGGTGAATAGAGTCATAGATAGGGAAGGGAGGAATATGGATAGAAATTCTGAGAATGGGGCAGTGGAATAGCATGAAGATACGTGAAGTGACAGCTGACATTTAGGAAGAACATAAAATCTTTTAAAAAGCAAAGATAGGAAGTCAAAAAGCCCAGTGATTTAAGACCATTTATTTTAAGAGCAAACAACCAAACAAACCTTAATAGGCCCTGAGGGCATCATTGTATTGCAGCCCAGTACAATAATTGCTATCCATAAAGCAGCATTGTGTAGTGGAAAGAAAGTAGGACTTGGGAATTAGGAGACTGGAGTTCTAATCCCTGCTCTAATACTTACTCGTTGTGAGACCAAGCTTAAGTGACATCTCTGAGTCTGCACTTTCTCATCGATTTAATCATAAGATCATGAATCTAGTGCTGGAAAGGACATCAGAGGTCGTTCAGTCTAACCTCATTTTATACAGATAAAGCAACTAGGGTTCGGAGGCAAAATAACTTGCCAAAGGCTGTAAATAGGTTGTAAATGTCAGAGGTTGGATCTGAACCTAGCTCTTCTCTCCAAAGCTAGCCAGTACTCTTTTCCACTGGACCACAATGCCTCCTGTGATTAATCAATAAGCTTTTACAATGTACAGTTGGGGATAATAATGGGTGCATAAACTACCTGCAGGATTGTCGTGAGGAAAATCCTCTTTAGATATTAAAGTTGCATGTCAGTATTAAGTGATAATGATGAGTATTATCAACACTGAAGTTTGGGTCTGGTTTACAGACTATGTAGAAGTAACAGTGTTTTCCATATTTCTGAACCATTGAACTACAGCGATGACATGATTGTCATATCGTCCATATTATCATGCTAGGATTCATGAGAACAGATTTGACAGTAATGTCAAAAATGACTCTATAAAATCTTTCCAGCCTTTTTCTTCTCTAGGAATGTTATAGAAGTGATTATGGTGAGTGTTGTATTTAACCAGTTTTCTAATCCATCAGATGTTATTTCTGAGGCATCCCCTTGGACCTGATCTGTACAACATTTATTCATGTTAATGTTCCCATAGGAGTTCATATTAATTACAATGACTGTAATAAATTTGATAGTTAAAAAAAGACTGTAAATTATATTGGTTACCTTCTTAAATGTCCAGACCATTCTTAATCCAAATGCTCATATCTGGGGATCCACAGGTGATTATTACATTCCCAGTGCTGGGCTTAGCTACATTTCCCCAATCTAATAGGAATGTTGAAACAAATGTGGCACAGTGGGAAAAGTATTTTATTTGGAGTCAAAAGATCTGGCTTCAAATCCTAGCTGTGACATTCACCACCTGTGTGACCAACTCTCTGAACCTCAGCTTCCTTATCCAAAAAAATATTGGGTCTTTCTGATGTAGGAAGCAAAAAAGGGGTTAACAGGAAAACTTAAGCCCCAAGCTCTAATTCAGATATTAGCTCTAAGAGGGAGTCAGACTCCAGTTAATGGATAATTTACAAGTCAGGATTCTAGGTTCTCTTACCCACAGTAATCAGTACCCATAACGGGAACAGAGGGAGAGAGGCCATGAAGATCTTAGACTAAATGACAGGCTATAGAAACTCAAACTAGAAATAAATGATAAATGAAGATGTTTTGAAACTAAGCATGGAAACCAGAAAGAGACATGCACAGAAAAGGCCAAATTTGTACCCAGATTCACCTTATGACATATAAACCCCCAAAACACACCTCCACTGGAAAAGGTACCTGCCTCAGGGGTTGGTTTAGGACCCCAGGAACTCCAAATTAGGATAAGTGCTCCCCTGTACCTCCCAAAGGTGGAGATTATTATAATGAGGACAGGCCCTCCCCTGTACCTCCCTAAAGTGGAGATTATTATAATGAGACTGATAATCAATTTATCCATACTATAAATATAACTGTCTTTTCTTTCACTATTTGAGAGAGACCTTTCCACTATTCTGGTTCTCTCCCTGTGGTCACTCATAGTATTTCAATAAAACTTGGAAAACTGAGTCACTGAGTCTTGTAATTCTTTTGGAACGACTCACGATCAATTTGACCCCAAATTCCATCCCACATCATTTGGACTAGTTGGCCCTCTAAGTTTTAAAAACTATGAGCCTATGAATTATAAAAAGGTATAATATTTGTTGTGAAGATTAAATGAAATAATGTCTTTAAAATACTTTGTAAACCTTGACTGTAAATATCAGTTATCACATTAGGTTTTCTCTCTTGGTGCGTATACAGAGGCTGCAGCATATTTCTAATAATGATTTTTGCACATTAAATGACATAAGGTACGTTATCCATGAAACAGATGATCAGAAAAGGAGGTGGGCTGGCTGTATTTTAATAGTGATCACTGGTGTGCCAGTGGTAGAAGGGAAGACTGTTCTGTCTGAAGTGATGCTTACCTTACAAAGGTTAGTTTTTATATAAACATTGTTAAAGATGAAGCAATATATGCAATTGAACTTTAAATACATTTATCATTTAACACAATACTTGTCATTAAGCAGTACAAAAGTATTTTCTCTCATAAAAGTATATTCATTTTCATTGATTGGTTACGTGACTAAACATTTTAAAATGAATTTCTATCTCCTAGCAAAAAAATTTTATAAAATTCTCCTATTTCCTACCACATATTTTTGTGAATGAGCATTTCTACTTTATTCTTGTTTTAAATCAAAATAGAGAATTAAACTTGATTTAAAAACAGATTTAAGACTGCATTTTTCTGGTAATTAGTCAAATGTTGAAAACTTTTGCTTAAACCCAAAAAACTAACATCAAAATTAAGCTGATATATGATTACTATATAATGTTAAACTTCCTCAACTTTGTAACTTATTTCACTAAAATGTTACTTATTCAATAAAATGTAATTTAATATTAAGTCTTACAGGTAATAGTAAACATATGACTTTTTTTTCAGTGGAACATTTATTTTATTTTTTCCAGTTACATGTAAGGGTAGTTTTCAACATTCATTTTCAGAAGATTTAGAGTTGCAAATTTTTCTCCCTCCCTCCCTTTCCTCCCCCCTCCACAAGATATCAACCAATCTAATATAGGTTACATATGTACAATGCACAAGTGCTCTTTTTTATCAGTTCTTTCTATGGGGGTGGATAGTATGCTTTTTCATTAGTCCCTTGAGATTGTTTTGGATCATTGTATTGCTGAGAGTAGTTAAATCATTCACAATTGCTCATTGAACAATACTACTGTCATTATGCACAATGTCATCCCAGTTCTGCTCACTTTACTATACATAAGTTCATATGAGTCTTTCCAGGTTTTTCTGGTATCATCCTGTTTGTCATTTCCTATAGCATAATACCATTCCACTACAATCATATACCACAGCTTCTTCCGTCATTCTTCAATTGTTAGACATTCCCTTGATTCCCAATTCATAGCCACCACAAAGAGTTGCTATAAATATTTTTTGTATAATTTTCCCCCCTTTTCTCTTTTTCATGATTACTATTGTTAACTGTTCCCCTCCATTCTAGTCCCTTCCTCATGATATTTACTCTATTATCTATATTCTTTCACCCTATCCCTCTTCAAAAGGTATTTGCTTCTGTCTGTCCCCTCCCCTAATCTGCCTTCTCTTCTTTTACCCCTCCCTCTTTAGCCCCTTCCCCTCCTATTTTCCTGCAGGGTTAGATAGATTACTCCACCCAATTGAGTGTGTATGTTATTCCCTCCTTGAGCCAATTCTGATGAGATTGAGGTCTTTGAGTCATTTTTGATGAGTGTTAGGCTCATTTACTACCCAGATTAAATGGATTACTCCACCCATTTGGGTGTGTATGTTAATACCTCCTTGAGGCCACTCTGATGATATTAAGGTCTTTGAGTTTATTCTGATGAGTGTAAAATTCATTTACTGCTCTACTCCTCCCCCACTCCATAAGCCCTTTCCCATTTCTTTCACTTGGGATTTTACCCTATGCTACCTCGCCCTTCCCCCTCCCCCAGTGCATTCCCCTCATCCCTCAATTTTACCCTAAATATGTCATCATGGGGCAGCTAGGTAACACAGTGGACAAAGCATCCACCCTAGACCCAGGGGGATCCCAGCCAAAACCTGGCCTTAGACACAAGACAATCACCCACTGTACAACCCCAGGAATGTTCCCCAACTCCAATTTTTTATGATTGTCTAGGGTCTTGTATTTGAAAGTCAAATTTGCCATTCAGTCATGAATACTGAAAGTCCTCTTTTTCATTGAAGTCCCATTTTTTCCTCTGAAAGATTATATTCAGTTTTGCTGGGTAGGTGATTCTTGGTTGTAATTCCAATTCCTTTGCTCTCTGGAATATCATATTCCATGCCCTCCAGTCCTTTAATGTAGAAGCTGCTAGATCTTGTGCCATCCTGACTGGGGTTCTACAGTACTTGAATTCTTTCTTTTTGGCAGCTTGCAATATTTTCTCCTTGACCTGAGAGCTCTGGAATTTGGCTATAATATTCCTAGGAGTTTTCCTTTTGAGATCTCTTTCAGGATGTGATGAGTGGATTCTTTTAATTTCTTTTTTACCTTCTGCTTCCCTGACAATTTCTTGGAAGATGATGTCTAAACTCTTTCCTTGGTAAACCAATAATTTTCAAATTATCTCTCTCGCCTGGATCTATTTTCCAGGTCAGCACTTTTTCCAAGAAGATATTTCACATTGCCCTCTATTTTTGTTCAATCCTAATTCTTAAGCAATTATTTTTGTCAGAGAGCTTTTGTATTTCTTTTTCCATTTGGCCAATTTGGCTTTTTAAGCTGTTGACTTTTTTCTCATGTCTTTCCTGCATCACCCTCATTTCTCTTTCCATTTTTTCCTCTACCTCTCTAACTTTATCTTCAAAGTCCTTTTTGAGCGCCTCTATGGCCTGAGACCAATTCATATTTTTCTTGGAAGCTTTAGCTATAGGGACCCTGATGTTGACATCTTCCTCCATGTTGATTTTCCTTGTCACTAAAGAAACTTTTTATGGTCCTCACCTTTCTCTGTCTGCTCATCTTGCCTTTCTTTTATTGACTTTTAGCTCCTTAAAGTGGGGCACTGTTTCCAGGCTGCAGTATCCCAAGCTTCAGGAGGTCCCAGGTGGTATGATTTAAGGAGTAGCAGATTCTTCACTTGCCTGTCCTGTTCCCTGGTCCAAAGGTGACCCCAGACCAACTTGCTAATCAACCAGCTTTGTGTGCTGTGGTTGTCAGCTCTGATGAGCCTGTGCCCCTCCCCCACCTGGGCCACTGCTACTCAAACCTACCTCCTGGTTCCTAGCAGGGGTGAAAAACCCAAGTTCGGCCTCAGCACAAGCAGAGACCCCTGTATTCTCCCCCCCCTGCCAAGGGCTTAGCCCTCTCACCAGACTGTGAGCTTAGTTCCAGACAACACTGGTGCTGCAGCTGATTCAGAGGCTCTGGGGGTCTCTTTCTCTGGCAAGGCCTTCCTGGGACTGGATTTGTGTCATGGTGACTGTGGGGTTGGGCTTCACTCCTGTCTCAGCACAACAGCTCCCTCCTTCTGACCTTCCATGCCGTCCTTGGTTGGAATATGATTTCCGCACATTTTTCTGTGGATTTTGCTGCTCCAGGAATTGTCCTATGGCATTATCTGGATGTTTTTTGGAGCGATCATGTCATGAGTTCTAGAGCTCACTACCTTTCCTCTGCCATCTTGGCTCTGCCAAGCATATGACATCTTGCTGGATTACTTTTTTTAATTCTTACACAATGTCCCACATAGAATATTTGTAAATATTTTACTATTAGAGTTTTATAGTTTTATATTGAATGTTTTTGTAATTATATTGTAAAATAAAATGTATATTTTATAATTATACTTTTATAATGTAAATTTTAATCTGCTGCATTTGGGGGGGGAGGTTACTAAATCCATTGTAGTTATTGTAAGCACTTAATGAATAAACCTAAGAGAATATTATGAATATGATATTAAATTACTTTGGGGGTTTGCAACACCCTTTTCCCTTTTTTTTTTTTTGTTATCACTGAAGGCTATTTGTGGAACAAAAAGCACTGAAAACCACTGAATAGAAGAATATATACAATAAGCTCCCCTGTAGAAAATCCATGGGACCAGTATGGAAAAGGGTGGGAAATATGGAATGAGAAGAAATAAATGGGTTGACTTTTGCACTGAGGGAAGGGAGTATCTACATAAATGAGAGCAAAGATCCATGGAAGTATATTTTTCTCACTGCATTTTGGCAACTAATATTATGTTTTCAATTGTATGTATGTTTATATGTATATACATAAGCTATAATTGAAGTCATTATTTCTAGATCATCATTAATCTAGATTGAACAAGGGAACGAAAAGCGGCATGGCATAGTGGAAAGAATGCTGTTTTCTGGATTCAAAGGTCTGGATTTGATTTCAAGACAAAGCCATGTTGGCATCAGGGCACTGGAAAGGAACAAAACAATACAAACAAACAAGTATAATACAAGATAAATGGAAGGGGCAAAATAATACTAGTAATTAGTGTGATCAGGAAGGTCTTCACAGAAGATGTGTTGCCTCAGCTAAGCCCTGAAGGATGGCAAGAATTCTGAGAGGCAGAAGTGAGGAGGGATGAATTTCAGGAACAGAGAACAATGTACCGAGAAGGGAGAAGGAAGATACTAGTAGTTTATTTGGGCTGATGGTTCTTGTATGGAACAAGTATGAAGTTTGGAAAAGTAGGTTAAAATTGGATTATGAAGGTACTTAAACATCAAACTGAATTGATATTTTATCCTAGAGTCCCTGGGAAGCCATTCAAAGTTTTTGAGCAAGTGACATGGTTAGGCCTTTGCCTTATAAATACTGTATTATTGCCTATGTTGAAGATGGATTGGAGAAGGGAGAGACTGGGGTTAGAGACCTATTAAGAGGCTTTCTCTCCTTGTGTCTTAACTTTCTAAACCTGCCCTTTTTCCTCATTGTAACATCTGGTCATTCTATCTGCTTTCCCAATTTTCAACCCACTCACTTTCTTTATTTCCAAATCTTAACACTGTAGAGAACCATGTCAACTGTATCAGTTCAACTGTCCTTTACTTCATTCCTTTTAACCATTCTATCATCATTGATCCCTCTCTTCTAACAAGTTAAAAGGTGCAGTAAAAGACTAGATTGCAAGGCTTTGAGAAATTAGAGCAATTTGAGGAAGTAGAGACAATAATTTGTA
The DNA here is from genome assembly GCF_019393635.1 of Dromiciops gliroides. Taxonomy (NCBI): domain Eukaryota; kingdom Metazoa; phylum Chordata; class Mammalia; order Microbiotheria; family Microbiotheriidae; genus Dromiciops; species Dromiciops gliroides. Next base: position 449,490,775 of record NC_057861.1, on the reverse strand, counting down.
GGCTTTTTATATAAGTTTGGCAGTGAAAGACAGGAAAAATATAAAATGCTAGTTCTAGGAAGTGGCAGAGTCATAGGAGATTTTAACATTTTTTTAAAAAATTGTATTTCTGGGTTTTGTATTCCCTGGCTCCTTTCCCAGAGGGTGTTGCTAATGATGATAGGAGGAGACTCCAACAGACACCATCTCAGAGCTCACCCACTGGTGATGTCTTTTGAATCTGGGATTGTTTTCGGAGGGTTCTGAGAAGCCAAAAGAGTATACAAGGCATCTTGTTCCCAACACTCAGGAGGGTGTGCAAAGACAGAGTTAAGGGGCTTATGAACAGATGCCTCTCTTTTGCCACAAAAGAGGGCTCCGCAATCTTGCAAGCTCCAGTAATTGTGGAGAGGACTGGAAGCTAAGGAGTGAGGCTTCCCTTGGAGGTAGAACTGATGGGTCATGTTAGTGAGATTAGCCAGAGGGAGCTCTGCTTTTTTTCCTCACTTGTCTGTTAAACACAGATTAGCTCAAAGCTAGCTATCTGCCTGCTAAATTAGTGGACAATACCTTCTCTTTTCAGGAGAGGGTTGAACTTAGGGGACCACACCAGTCGTACTCTCTATTACAGAAAGCCAAGGAGGCTATTTCCTTATAAATGATTTGTTTTCCCAGTTGTTTATCATTATTGATATTACCAGTGAACCTCTTTCCCCTTTATATAAAAGAAAATCCAAGGGGTTCTAAATACTCATCTGGTATGATTAATGGTGGCAGCAGGCAGAGATTTGAGAAGAGGTTTTGCTCTCTTTAGAGGAAAGGTAAACACATTCCTGCTTCAGTGGTTGAGGTACAAGGGAGGAAGAACAGACACTGATTTTATTAGGAAATCCCAGAAGCAACAGAGGTATATTGTTATTCTCTCAGGCAAGCACAAGTTTCTATTAACAGGAGAGCCTATAAACTATACCTTATGGGTATATATACAAACCCCTAAACCCAGAAAAAAAAAGGAAGTCAACCCGGGGAAGGAGGTGAACATGGTGCCTGTGGCTTGCCCCTCAAGTAAACCTTTTAAAGGAAATATTCCTTAAATTCTTTCTATTCTTTACAAGTGAGATGACTTACACCCAAAGCAGGAGCTCCAGTTACCAATCTTATTCTTCCCTGCCACTTCCTATATTCCAATCAATGTTTTGATGGGGCACCCCTTAAAGGGAAATGCTCCTCCTTTGAACTCCAGATGTGAAAATAAGCTTTTTACATGCTACATTTCATTGAAATATGTTGTTTTTACATCACTCTGTCATTATATCAAGAGTTTTTTCTTATTTTTTTCTGATATGATAGACAGAAGTAGTGGGATTTTTCTAGAAATGACCATGATAGTAAAAGGTAAGGGTAAGCAAATTCCCCCAGAACAATTCTTTATAAATGTGATTATTGTTCTTAGTGTAGCAAAGAGCAGAGTGGGCCCAACATGTTTAGTGAGGCTCCATGTGTAGCAAGGGGGCTGTCCTTGTATGACTAGGATTACCAGACATCTCTAGCTTCTTCTGCTCCTCCTCCTCCTCTTTTCAAAGGGAGACATTTCTGCCAGAGAGGAAGCAAGCAGAATGGTGGAAAAGATTGTGTGGAGAATATGATCGGCTTCCATTTAATTTCTGATTGTTTTGTCATTTTGGGGGGAAAGGGAAAGATCCCCAAGCTCTATATCCAAGGCTTGACACCCCTTCCTACCTAATATTGGTTCCATAATGAACCCAGAATAGCGAAGAAACCCTTTTATCCAAATCGTAACAAAATCGAAATTAGAGAAGGTAATATATAGGAGAATATATACCAGAAAATGAGACTTGAGGAATTCTCCCACTGGGAAAAAAATAACTAGGCTCTACAAAGAGAGAGTGTCCTGGATCTCACCCAAGGGGAATACTTGCTGAAGTCTCTAGAATAGCAAAGTAGGAATAGGGACATGATGGAGACAGTCAACACCTCTCATGTCTTCCCAGAGAATTTTCCTTCAGCAACCTGAAGTGGGGTTAGCCTCTTCCATCTTCTCTTTCAAAGTGGAAAGCCAGGGGTACTAGAAGCTACTTGAAGCTTGAAGAAGACTTGAAGCTCGATGAGCCCAAGGGGAAGACTCTTGCTTGATGCATCTCAAAGTGGGGACTGGCTGAGAACTAAAGCTCTCACACAGGGCAGGGCCTTCAACTCTACCAACAAGGAGAGTCCCATACCAATGGACTTTGGGAGAGGATTTACATTAGTATCATAAATTTAGAACCTGGAGAGATTTGAGAGGCTTTCTAGTTCAACTTCATTATTTTACAGATGAGGAAACTGAAGCTCAGAAGTTAGGACAGTTATCCAAGATCATAACATTAACAGTGGCAGACAATACTGACTTCAAATTTTTGCTCAGTTACTGTACTACCACGGCTCAGAAAGACCTACTAGATTTTAAAATGTCACAAAGCCCAGGACTGGTAAAACAGCCATCACTTGGGTATTTTCAGATTTGGGCATTTGGAATGAAGGTGACTTGAACATCTGGGAAGGTGTCCAATATTATTTCTAGTCTCCTTTTGATCATAAAACATATTAAAGAGCCAGAGAAATATGAAAGTTTGATGGGATTATTAATGTGAGCATATATAGATATACCAAGCAGAAGTAGATGGATTAGAAAACTGGGTAAGTAGAACATTCACCAAAATTACACTTGTAACATTTCTTAAGAAGAAAAGGACTTTTTTTTTTTTTTGGCAAGACAATGAGGGTTAAGTGATTTGCCCAGTCATACAGCTAGTAAGTGTCAAGTGTCTGAGGCCAGATTTGAACTCAGGTCCTCTTGAATCCAGGACCAGTGCTTTATTCACTGTGCCACCTAGCTGCCCCTTATATCTAAGATTTTACTGAGTCACTTTTGACATTACAGTGTCAAATCTGTACTCATAAATCCTAGCACATTCATATGACAGTTATGAAATCAACTATGCATATGCCATATTGCAAGAGTTTGATTGTTCAGAAGTTTATAAGCATTTTTGAAATAGGAATATACAAAGAATGACAGATCTAAAGAACACTAACTGTACCATATTCCATTAATAACTTGCATAATCAAGCCCATTTTCCATTCCAAAAATGGTGGCATGAGCAGGATTCTGAATGCCTGCTTTTTTTGGAAAGCTTTGTTTTCAATCCTTTGGAAAGATCTTTTGAGACTGCAAGACATCTCTAATGACTTTAAAGCCATTTTCCAGGAATTAATATTATAATAATTATTAATATTATGCAAATGTCAGTTAAGTTTATAAAGCACAACATCCATTGACTAATTTGAGTCTCACTAACAAGCCTGTGAGGTAAGTATTTCAGGTTTTATTATTTCCATTTTATAGAAAAGGAATCTGAGGTTCAAAGGGATTAGGAGATTTTCCCAATAACATAAGTAGTAAGCATCAGAGGCTGTTGTTGTTGTTTGTCCTTCCTTCCTGAAGAGGTGATGTCATGAGGGCTATACAAGGTCACCAACCTCACTGTCTCCCCTACAGCCATCTGGGTCCAGTGGCAAGTTATATATCAGGACAATTGGAGATGGCTCTGGATGTTTAAGGCAATTGAGGTTAAGTGACTTGCCCAAGGTCACACAACTAGTAAGTGTCTGAGGTGAGATTTGAACTGAGATCCTCCCAACTTAAAGGCCAGTGCTCCATCTACTGGGCCACCTAGCTGCCCTAAGTATCAGAGGCTACATTTGAACCTAAGTTTTCTTGACATTTAGCTCAAAAAAATCTTTAGAGAGATATGTATCTCTAAACTATTTAATCAACAAAAGAAAAATAGAACAGATCAATGAATTAGGTATGTAACTAAAAAAATCAAGTGTCATTTCCACTCCCTTCCCTTTCCCCTGCAGCACCCCACTTCCCAGATTACATTAGGTCATGGAGGACCCAACAGAGTAGGTATCACGGGGAGCACTTCCCCTGAACATTCTTGCCAATGGCCAACCTTTTATCCCTTCAAATAGGTTGATGACCTCCTTAGGAAGCAACCCAGAGCCAGTGTTCTACCAGGACTCTTAGGGTCACTCTGAGTTATATCCCTCCTATGCAGCTCATACTATTTAGATGAGCAGGGAATCATTGACTACAATCAGGAACGATGAGACTATCAGTCCTTACCATCTGCCCAGCCACTACAGCTTACAAACCCCTGAGCATTGCCATCCTACCTACTAAGGCACCCTTAGAATCCATCCTGCAGCTGAATGCTCCTTTAAATGTTGTTTGCTCCAACTAGAATGTGAGTTCCTTGAGAGCAGGATCAATTATTTTTTTTATTTATAGCCCTAAGGCTCAACACAGAGCTTGACATATGTTAAGGGCTTAAGAAATGCTTTTTCATTTACTAATTCATATACCATGCAGCCTCTCTCAATTGTTATAAGCTTATGACCAGGCACCATATAAAAACTTAAAAGATAAGCAGCTTTTAAACAATATCAACAATATGCTTTACTGTATTATTTATGAAGTCAGGTTGTGTACACTTGCAATTGATAGTGATAATTGGCAATTTAAAATCAGTGACAGCCAATTGCTAGCCTTAACTGAATCCTAATATCTCATTTTATGTGATTGACTGATGTAGGATTTGATTGACTGATGCAGGTTTAGACAAGGATAATTACCTGAATCATATTTAGCAATAGCTAGGCCTTTACTTAGGTAATTAGCATTAGAAAACTATGGAATTGATTGAAAAATGGAAAAATTAGATCAAGGAAAAGTTTTAAAAATGGGATTATTTTCCCTGGTGGGTAGGGTAAAAGAATAAGTGATCTTCACTGTGGTCAGTAAAGGTACATGAAGGATCACTATAAAGATGATAACCAGGTATCCACAAAACGAGATGATTGTTGTTGTTTGTCCTTTATTCTTGGAGAGGATCAATGACATTGTGAAGGTAATGTCTTGACTTGTGAGTGAATTCAATTTAAGCAAGCAAAAGTGAGCAAAACCTTACTCTCTCCTCCAGAGTCACTGGAGTCCGTGGGAAGACATATGTTAAAAAGACTGGCAATGGCCTGAAGATTGGTATAAACTCTAGGAAGAATATAACATTAACAGTAAGATATTTTATACTAATCAGTTGCTGAAAAAAATGTGAAATTCTTTTTTTCTTGAAGACAAATTAAATAATCATCCAAATTTGGTTTAGCTAAGGGGGAAGGGTAGTTGAAGAGAAAATTTTTTTTAACAGATGCAGGGACTGGTTTATTGGTCATTTATACTTAATACCCAACTTAGTATTTATTCTATTTGCTTAATAAAGTTTGCTACTAATGACAAGTTGGGTGAAAAAAACCCAATAATTTATTTTAAAATGATTTTTCAAAGTGATCTTTTTAAGTTCTAGTAATGAGCAAATATTAATACACTGAAAATCAAGCCAAATAATTCTAAAGGATAAAAAATGTCACCACAACTAATATGCAGGAAGGAAGAGCTATCCAAATAACAGATTCAGTGGTTTGCAGGAATACCAAAGACATTGGACTTCTGGAATTATACTTTCATACAAGTATTATATATAGGTAACACTGTTTTAGGAGAGGCCTTATTTGATATCCTATTAATTAAATGACTTTGTACAAGGTCCAAGAAAGATGTCAAAAAGCATTACATGGAATATCTGACATAAGAGGTTGATATTGTTTAAAATGAAGGTTATAAAGTCATTGATTAGGGATCGGATTTTTATTATAGTACTATACCTAGTTTAGGGCATACTAACTAGATATATTATATTTTAAAAATAAAGAAGTCCACAGGAAAGTAATTTAGTAATTATTTAAAGGTCCAGAATAAGTCGGAGAGCAACTATATATAATATTGTAGAATGAGTACTGAACTAGGAGTAATAAGTGTAGCCTTAGCTTTGTAATTTATAGAATCTGTATTAGAACTGGAGGTACCTCAGAGCTCTAGTTCAACCCATTACTCATGAGCTTTTGAGGCCTCAATTTCCTCATTAATAAAACCATTAAATAAAAATCTAAAGGATTGTTTTAAGACTCAATGGGACTATATATGGAAGTGCTTTAAAAATTGTTAAACATGATACAGATTTATATTTGTACTTATCAGAAAGATGACAACATAAGTGTTGAAAAGCCTGCCTTATCACTAACAGATCTTCCCACAACTAGAGACAATTATTTGGTTGAAAAGACAGGAGAAAAACTAAAAGAACATTTTTACTGCTTATGTAACCAGATATTAGAAAATCATACAGCATTCATTCAATAAAGGGGAAGAGAACAGAATAAGCATTTATATATTGACTACTATGTGCCACACACTGTGCTAAGCACTTAACAAATATCTCACTTAATCAATAAAGTATTTACTGAGGACCTACTGCACTGTAGTCTGTGCTATGAAGGAATATAAATGAAAACAAGTTCCTTCGTCCTCCAGGGATTTTATAGTTTAATTAGAGAAATAAGATATAAATAAAACAAGGGACAGTTACAAAAGCTTTTTGTAAATTCATGAATATATAATAACATAGTACAAATTGTATGCATTAAAGGCTATGGAAAGTTCACTGTGGAAAGGGTTAATCAGAAGGGTTTTTGAAGGCTGTCATGTTTGGCTTTGAAGGAAATCATAGGCTTTATAGGTAGGAAGGCATTTCAATGAAATGCAAATAGTTTAGACACAAATATAGGTTTTACAAATTGAAGAATATCATAATGAAAGTAGGACACAACTTAAGAAAGATCAGAATGAGTATAGAACATGTGTTCTTAATATTTTTGGGGTCATGGCCTGTTCTATCAGTTTGGTGAAGCCTGTGGACCCATTCTGAGAAGGTTTTTAAGTATATGAAATAAAATACATAGGACTACAAATAACATTATATAAATTCTATTGAAATAGTTGAACAATCCTTCCCAATTCTATTTCAATCTACCAGTACATAAAGCTCAGTCACCATTTTCTGATAAAATCTTTTTCTGATGCCCCTAACTGCTAATTTCATACCTCCCATGGTACCTTGTCTTTATTCTATGTGTATTATTATGTACATCTATTTTATGTGGCACAGTGGATAAAGTGGTGGGTTTGAAGTCAGGAAGACTCATCTTTGAGAGTTCAAGTCTGACCTTGGACACTTACTAGATGTATGATCCTGAGCAAGTCTTAACCCTGTTTGCCTCAGTTCCTCACCTATAAAACGAGCAAGAAAGAAATAGCAAACCATTCCAGGATATTTGTCAGAAAAAACAAACCCAAATGGATTCAAAGAGTCAGACATGACTGAAAGGAATGAACAATAACAACAAAAGATATGTATATTATATTGTAATAGTTTGTTACAGACAAACTATATTATGCTGTATATACATATATATGCATACATATTTTTCTATGTTCTTAGAATGTAAGCTCATTGTGAGGAGGGATCATTTTATTCTTTGTACTTCTATCTCCAGTGCTCAGCATGTAGGTGCTTAATAAATAATTGAAAGAAAAGAGTGCTTTGTCACTCCTCTCAACTGGTCCCTAGAATTCCTCTTTGGTTCTCTCACCTTAACTCCAAACAATACATGCTTTTCCTGTTCGTCTTCTCTTAAGAATTCTTCTCTGCCTGTGGTAAAACTAGAAACTTATATGCAGGCAGTTTCCTATCTATAAAAATGGGGAGCTGGATGATCTCTATGGTCCCTTTTAGTTGTAAATCCTATTGCTCCCCTGAGGTTTGTGGGGCTACCACATGCCATTGAATGAAATGGTTTGGTTAAAATATATGAACTTCTACAAATGGATACAAACAGCTTACAATTTGGTCCCATTTTATTAGGGATCTATTTAGTAATTTGTTGTGGATGGGGGCAGCCCAGTCAACTGAAATTAAAGGATACTAAGCAGATGTTATCATCTTCACAAAGTGGGAGTACTGAACAGAAACCAGAGTGCAGAAACTTCTGGTTTTAGCAATAAACAGTTAAGTATCTAGACATCTAGTTGTGATTTCCCTTAGGCCTCATTTTGGCAGGAATAAATTCTACCCTGACAAAAATTTGCACCTGACTGGAACATATATGGAGACAATCTCAAAGAAAATGCCCAATTTAGGAGACTGCATTGTCCTGGATTTGATGTCAGATCTTTTACCTCATAAATTCTTCCCTTCCATACCTTTTTATGGAGGTGGCTGCTGCTTTCAAAAGGAAGCAATTCCAGAGAGCTCTCAAATGATCACTACCACTCTCCATGGGTAGCTGTCCCTAGCCTAAGAGCAACTCTCTAGGATAAAAATGGGAGCTTTAGTGAGGATGATTCCTACAATAATCAGCAGCCTCAGAAATCCTCAATTTCATCATCCTTTCTACTAGATACTATTACAAGTTTCCCTTATCCTACTCCACCACCTACTTTGCACACTTCTCTTGTTCCATATAATTTGCCCTTCTTTTTGTTTGTTTTTGGCAAGGGGTTTCAGGATCTCAAGACTACTATCAGTGTCTACTTGAAGGACTTGAAAAGGGGAGGTAGGGTACAATCACTACACATTTCCTTCCAGCATTATCTCTCTCTTTTTTTGTGTGAGGCAATTGGGGTTAAGTGACTTGCCCAGCTAGTGTTAAGTGTCTGAGGCCTGATTTGAACCCAGGTACTCCTGACTCCAGGGCCGGTGCTCTGTCCACTGCGCCACCTAGCTGCCCCCCAGCATTATCTCTTGAAGAATCAGTGCCTCAAAATTTCCAAGAGAATTTGGGGATGCCTCGTGTATTGTTGAGCTGAAGGGACTTTATGGATCATTTTATAGATGAGCACAGTATCAAAATATTGTCCAAGGTCACATGGTAAATAGTAGAGCGAATATTTAAATCCAGATCCTCTAGTTCCAGATCCAATAGATTTTTTTCAGTATATACAATATTTCAGGATCAGATGGCATGAAAAATATTGCTGAGCCTTTGGTGGAGGGCACAGTCATCATCTGTGCACCCCAAAGATAGTGGTGAAAGAAGAGAGTACCATTTCTTTTCCTCTCTCTCCTCTTCCCCTCCTCCCTCAACCTATGTAGGGTTAAGTAATAGCTAGATATAGAGGTCTTTTTTCCTGATGCCCTTCTTCCTGATTTCCTTCTAGTCCTGCAGAATGGGCTTGTGCTGGGATGGTAAGAAACATAGCCTAGCTTCCTCTTACCTTTCCTATCTTCTTACAACTTAGTCCCCAACACATATCCTTCGATCCAGCGACAAAAGCCTCCTGGCTGTTAACAAAACATCCTGTTCTGGCTTCTTCTCTGCTTTCTATGCTAGGCAAAACTTGCCCTTTTTTGCTGAGACTACTGACTGACCTCACTGGCTTCCTTTAAGTCCCAAACTAAAATCTTACCGTCTACAGGAAACCTTCCTAACTGCTCTTCAACATAGTGCTTTCATTCTTTTAATTATTTCCTATTTATCCTCTATATACAGCTTTTGTACATATTTGTTTGAATGAGGTCTGTATTAGAATGCAAACTCCTTGAGGGCAGCAAGTGTCTTTTGCCTCTTTTTGTATCGAGGTTTAGCATCGCTCCTGGCGCAAAGTGGGTGCTAATGAAACGTTAATTGATTCACAGGACTCTCATCCATTCCTAGCTCCTTCGGTCTTCCTAAATAAAGTTATTGGTCAAACTCGGAGCCTGATTCAACAGTCCTAGCTTTCTCCCAGTCAAGGTAATTAAGTGATTAATAGGGGAAGTCAGAAGTGGAAAGTTATCAAGGGGAAGAAAGTCACGATGAGGTAGGAGTGGGTTGGAGAGGAAAGCCAAGGGGCTGGGGGTGTCCACGCAGTTAACGATGGTCACCTGGACACAGCAGGCATCCGAGGAAGGCAGGGGGAGGAGGACATTTTCAAGCAGGTGTCTTTCAGGAATGCAGGCGGGCGGCCCGCAGAAGAGGGAGGAGGGGCACCCAACAGAGGAACCTGCCAGGTGCGGCAATCATGGGGGTGGTGATGGTGCAGAGAACTGTTCTATCTACGTGTGCCGGGAGAAAAGAGGAAAGGAGACGTGGCCCATCTTCCGTCAGGCGGGGCCGGTCCCCCCTTCAGCTTCAGGGGGATCCGACCTCGCAGCTCGAGCAGTTCCTCGCTACCGAGCACCGTCACCGCTCTCCTCTAGTACCGAGGGCTCCGCGAACCGCGCCGCGCGCACGCGCATGTTTACACGCCAAACAAGGCGGTTCGCCTGCAGCCCCTCCTCCACTTCAGCCCAGACACCCGCTTTCTCCTTCCTCCTCCCTCGCCGGCGCCGGCGCGGACGACGGCCCCACCTCCCGATGTAGACTCCTCCCCCTTGCCAAAGTCTCGGGGGCTCCCACGGATGTCCTTTTTTACAGAAGACGCCTCTGCGTCCGTTCGCTGGCTGCGTGCAGCGAGGTCGCCTCGGCGTGTAGCTGGGGAGGCGGGATTTCCTGTCCCGCGCTCTTTCGTCTTCCGGCTCCAGCCGGAAGACCCCCCGCTCCTGGAAGGAGTCAGAAATTCTCGGACGGGAAGGTGAGACATTCCCGATCATCCCGGGGAAATCTGGAGGTGGGATCATCTTGCTCAACGCCATGGTGAGTCTGCGTATTCAGGAAGCGTGGGACTGGGATGCATGGAGAGGGAGGGGGTCCTGGCCATTCTCTTCCAGGATCGATGGGAGGTGGATGAGACCCAAATGACAAGCCCCCGAGGCGGAGCCCACCCGGCTCCTCTCCCGGCTCTTCAGGTGGCTGTGGGTCCCAGGGCTCTGGCAGGAGCGGCCTTCACTGTTATCCTTGGGGGAGGAGAGTGCTACCTAAGACACTGTGGTATCCCTACCTGCTTCCCACTCAAGGGAAGGCCGAGTACAACCTAACAAACATCTATTAAGTACCTACTGTGTACAAAGTTACGGTAGGATAAAGACATTGGTCTCAGCGATCAAAACCTTCTGATGTGAGACATCCTGTGCCTATCTATGAGAGAAGCCCCAGAAAATGGGATTTTTTTCTTTTTTTAAATTATTCTTAAGAGTACAAAAATGGTTATAAAGTATTTTCTTCGTGTAGTAAGTCTATTTTCCTTCTCTCAGGTAAGTATAGTAATCAAGTCATTTCCCACCATATTTGGACTTGAAAGTGTTTGGTGCTTGTGTAAAAACTGTTACAACTGTATTATCTGCATAAACCAACTTCCCTTGGTGAATGTCATTTGGAACATCCAGGTGATATGCCTAGGGTTTTTGTTTTGTGACTTCTAAAAGACTTTGAGTCTAAATCATAGTGTACTGTATTGTGATACGAGACCCTTTAGTCCATATTTGATTTTATACCTATTATCTCATTTGCTGCTTAAATTGTACTACATTATACATTTAATGTATAAGTTGGCAGTGTGGTATAATGGAAAGAACACTGGATTCAGAGGCAGAGAACCTGTGTTTAAATCCAGTTGACCTTGGCCAAATCATATAACCTCTTTGGGTTTCAGTTTCCTTATCTCATCTGGTTAAAAAACCTCCAAGGTCCCTTTCAGCCCTAAGTTCTATGATGCATTATATTTTACCTTAGCAAATAATCCAGAATTGCCACACGGTTTTCTTCAGAAAATATGTTCATTTGCTTATTCAGTTTAAATAACTTAGAGGGTTAGACTTTAATATAACTTCAACCTGAAGAAAAAAATGAAGCCCGAGATACATAATTAAAGACAAAAAACCATAAAACCATGAATATATATTTTTTCAACATATTCCAGAATACTTAATCTAGTAGACCAGCCAATGACGCTCTTAAAAAGTAAATTTGAGCCCCAAAGATCATTTATTAGTTAGACATGCTGCTTCCATGAAATGAAAGATCTTTAAAAGGAAAAGTATACTCTGAAAAGTAACACTGATTAAGTCATGCTCAAGGTTTCTACAAACCAATCATGAAGGGAGAAAGTATAGCCTATCTTCAGACATTTCTTACCACAAGCTGTGTTAAGGATGACAATACAAATAGCTTTCATCACACATTTAATTTAATTCATAGGTCGTGGATCCATAATGGACTTTTAAGGGCAGTAATGGATATCAAAGTAATGTATGAACAATCACATATCATTCTGCAGTGCATCCCTTTAAAGATGGAATAATGAACCATATTATCATAGGTGTAACCCACTGACATTTTTTATGTTCTGTCAGTTAACTTAAGCCTTAGTTTTCCCATCTGTAAAGTGGGCTAGAGATACATACCATACCTATCTGTTTCTGGCCTGGATACTTAGTTTTTGTGAAAGTGAAAAGTGGGTTGATTATTAAGTCTAAAATTCTATTCCACAGAGTTTATTGTTTTTGTTTTGTTTTGTTTTTTTTTTCAGGGCAATGGGAGTTAAGTGACTTGCCCAGGGTCACACAGCTAGTAAGTGTCAAGGGTCTGAGGCTGGATTTGAACTCAGGTACTCCTGAATCCAGGGCCAGTGCTCTATACACTGCATCACCTAGCTGCCCCTTCCACAGAGTTTAAAACTTAGATTGGTACCAAAGGTGATATGTATAACTCTTTTATAAAACTTCAGTACTATTTCTATACTGTATATAAACTTGGTCTGATTACTATTGCCATTGCCCAGCATTTTCAATTCACTAGAATTGACTTCTTCTATAATTTACTTCATTTTATTAACATTTCCATAGTTAGGGATGTTTTTAGTTCTCATGGCCATAACCTTAAATATATTGGAATGCTTATTTACTCATTTTTTTTTCCCTCATAGTGAATTTTTAAAGTCAAGATAATTCTGCTTCCCTTTTCCTCCGATATGTTATATGCCTCCAAATCAACTGTTACATATAACAAAAATAGTATTCCTATTTTGTTAATGAATGCAAAAAAAGCCACAGGACTATTTTTTTAAGCTCCGTTCTATTTTTAGAAAACTTACCAAAGGAATAAAAGATTAGAGTCTTCTGGTTATTATTATTATTTTTTTTTTCAGGGCAGTTGGGGTTAAGTGACTTGCCCAGGGTCACACAGCTAGTAAGTGATAAGTGTCTGAGGCCAGATTTGAACTCAGGTCCTCCTGAGGGCCAGTGCTCTATCCACTGCGCCACTTAGCTGCCCCCTTCTGGTTATTATTCATCAAAAGTAAAATAAAAAAATAAATAAAGCCAGTTTATAGAACACTGAAAGTATGTTAATGACCAATTTAAAGGACTCTGTTCTAGTCAAGAAAAACTGATTAGGAAACTAAACCTACAAGTTAGTAATATAAATTTTATCATTTTACCCTTAAAGGTTAAATTATAATTTCCTTTTACTTAGCATTTTTTAATCTATTAACCATTCTGAGGCCATCTAGTCTCATTTTGCCAACTTTGGAGAAAAAATTTAAACCTAATAAACAGAACTGATTATGAAAATAAAAATTCGATTTAGCAAACATTAAGTGCTTATAGTATGCAGTGCCATGCTAGGTTCTGGTAAAAAAGCAGCTCCATCCAGAAGAACATTTCTAATAAAAACATCACATTACAGTAATGGCAAACTTGAACAAAAGTTTGTCAAGCATTAAACAGTCCTTGGTTTCACTCAAAGTTTAGCTCAGAATTCATGAAAAGAGCTTGCCTATAGACTATTAGAGTTGTAGAATGTATTTTAGAAGCTGTAAAGGACTGAAACCTCTTCAGGTGTCAAGTCAAAGGGATACTATTTTTCTGAGCCATGTAACCATAGAGTTTTACTCTTTGAAAGAAATAACTTTTAAAGATTTAGTACTGGGAATACTTTGAGTTTTAGTTAGGATATGTTAATATTACTTTTGGGCAGATATTTAAATAAATTGATTGCCAGACATGGTGGTCCATACTTGTAATCCCAGCCGCTGAGGGACTGAGGCTGGAGGATCTCTAGTTCAGGAGTTTCAAACTGTAGTGGGCTATGCTGATTGGGTGTCCCAAACTGAATTTGGCATTAAAATGCTGAGCAACTTGGAGCAGTGTGTCCAGCGGGCTTCATAAGAAACTCCTAGATCAGAAACCAAGTCAAAGCTACTGTGGCTTTCAGTAGTAGGATTAGACCTCATTTCCAGCCTAGGCAAGATGCAGTCTTAAATAAAAGTAAAGAAAAATTTTAAGTCCTTTAGATACTAATTTTAACTTATAAATCAGCTTGCTTTTTATGATGTGAAGATATAATTGTTTTACTATACATTTTAAAGTTAGTAACTTTCCTATGTCTAAACCAAACAGCAAAAACAAATAGTTCATGCGTGGCAAAGGAGGGTGGGAAATTGGATTTAGTCTTTAGTTTTGTAATTAAAAGAAGTATTGTGCTACTTTATTATCATAAACACTGTAGAAAAAATAATAAAAATATACAGTAATAGTAAAACATAATAGAAATATTATATAGTGCCATATATGTATATGTACATACATATATACGTATACACACACATATATGGCACTTAGTAGGTATTTGTTAAATGAATAAATGTTGAAATCTTTGTCTTCCTTTAAGGTCAAACTCAGGTGCCACACTTTTCATGAAGTCTTCCCTGGATAATTTAAATGAATGTGGGGCTTCTTCCTTCCTTTTTATATAAATCAGGTTCTTAGATACTAAGGACATTCTATGTTCTAGGAACTGGACTAAGTAAAGAAGACACAAAGACAAAAGCGAAACAATTCTTGTCTTCAAGAAGCTTATGTTCAAATAGAAAAATATACATGCATGTGTATGTATGTGTATGCATGTATATGTGTGTATATATCCATACATATATGTTTCATATACAAGTTTTCCAAAAGTTTTATTATGGTTTTAGGCTTAGTTATAAGCAAATTCAACGCAAGGACAGAGACTGGCATCCAGTGAGATTCAGGAAAGACTTTGTTTAGATAATGTTGTTTAAACTGAATTTTAAAGGAAATCAAGGATTCCAAGAGATGGAGGGAAGAAAGAAGAGCATCCCAGGCATGAGAAACAGCTGAGTAAAGGGATGGAGTTGGGAGATATGTCATCATCTCTGAAGAAAAGGGAATAGGCCAGTCTGGCTGAACAATAGAGTAGAGAGAATTAATGTTAAAAAGACTGGAGAGGTGGAAAGAATCTGACTGTGAAGAGTTTTATGCCAGACAAAAGAGTTTAATATTGATCTTAGAAGTAAGAGCTGTTGAAGTTGTTTTGTGTATGTCTGTTTTGTTTTTAATGAATGAATAAATCATTTATCAAGTGCTTACTATAAGAAAGCCCAAATAGTAAAGTAAAACAGTCTGCTCTCAAGGCCCTTCCATTCTCACAGGGGAGCCAACACATAGGAAAAATTTAAGTTGCAAGTTATGGAAAAGGCCCATGGTCCTCAGGGTGCAGCAGCAAAGCAGATGTTACTGTTTCTTCTTTAATATAATGGCATTGAACTGTTTGACAGTGCCAAGGTCTTTGGTGTCATATCTTTTCTGGTTCTTTGGTAGCTGTGGCTGAACCCTCTGCAGGAGCGGTTATCAGGTTTCATCACCACAGGCAGAGCTTCCGAGGCTAATGGTTGAGGGCACTGGGCTAGAAGCAGTGTTATTCCCAAGGCTTGGGTTCAGGGTCCTGGGCTGTCCACATCAAGGTCTGAGGGAAGATTTTGGTTAAGGTAGTTGTGGTTGTTTGACTTCCCTAGTGCATGCTTCCTCTTGTCTCTCCCACCAAATACCTGGTTGCTTCTGCTAGGCTGACTTGCCTGCCTTCTGTGTAGAAGTTGGTGGGGATGACTAGTCCCTTATTAGAAGTTGCTTCCCCAGATGATGGCTGTGAGGGCATAATCAGAAATGTGCTTTAGGAAAATAGCCAATTTGGTGACTGTGGAGGATAAATTAGAGTGGAGAGAGACTTGATATAGGGAGATCAAATAGGAGGCTATTGTAATACTAAAGGTGAGAGTTGATGAGTGACTGAACTAGTCATGGCTCAGGGAGTGCAGTGAATATGAGATATTGTAGGGATAAAAAAACAGGATTTTGCAACTGATTGGATATGAGTGGTGAGGGAGAATAAGAAGTTGAAGAAATCAGTGAGCTTGTGAATCTGGGTGACTGGAAAGACACTGATGCCCTCAACAGTAATAGGGAAATTCTGGAGAGGGGGGTGGTGTTTAGGGGAAATTTAATGTTCTTTTTTAAGGAAGTTGAGTTTTAGATTCCTGAGGCATTTCATTTCCATAGTTCAAAACATTTCTAGCTTACATAAATATCACACAATTACACTCATTATTACATGATAAGTTTCATATGAAGCATGCAAATAAAATATGTGAGTCTTACGGGATTATAGTCATGACCTACAAGAAGGATCAGGGGAGTCTTCATGAAGCAACATTTGATTTGGACTTTTAAAGGATACATAGGAATTCAACAGATGAAGAGGGAAAGGAAGGACAGAGACAATAACATGAGCAAGGGCATGGAAATTGCAAGGTGGGTTCAAGAGAAAGAGAGTAATGTCGTTTGGTTAACATGTCAATTGCATGGCAGGGAGTAATAATGAAATGAGCCTAGAAAAATAAGTAATGTCAAATTGAGGAGGGTCTTGAATGCAAGACAAAGGAGTCTGAATTTGATAGGCAGTAAGGTACCAGTAAGGAAGATGATCTGCTATTACTCTGGCATGAGTTTTCTCTTGCACTTGCCAGGGTAGGGAAGGTTTGAATAGAACTAGCCACACTTTCTTCTTCCTTTCTTTCTATTTTTTTTTTGTTTGTTTTTTTGCAGGGCAATGGGGGTTAAGTGACTTGCCCAGGGTCACACAGCTAGTAAGTGTCAAGTGTCTGAGGCCGGATTTGAACTCAGGTACTCCTGAATCCAAGGCCGGTGCTTTACCCACTGCGCCACCTAGCTGCCCCCTTCTTCCTTTCTAACAATTAATAAATAATGGTCATAATAATAATAATTATTATTATCATTATTATTAATTCATGGTTAATTAATTGTTGTTAATTAAAACTTTTATTTAATTTAAAAAACCAACATTTCTAGTCTGCTCCTTTCTCCTTATACTACATTCTACCTTGTCTTATACTTGGGTACTTTTCTTCTTCCTCTTATTAACTTGTAACTTGAGGGAAGATATTATAGTTTTTCATTTTGTGTCACCGTGGATGTTTAATATATTTGCCGAATTAAATGGTGTATGCCATTGTCCCCTACTAGTTCATAAGGTTCAGAAGGGTAGAGACCCCCCTGCCCCCAACATTTTTCTTTACATAACTATGTACTAGGCATTGTGAAGAAAGGGAAAGAAAGGAAATAAGCATTTATATTGCACCTAGTCTTTGAAAGTCATTGTGCTAAAAGCTTTATAACTATTATCTCATTTGATCCTTATAACAACCTTATGAGTTAGGTGCTATTATTATTATTATTCCCATTTTGTGGTACAGGAAACTGAGGCAGGCAGTGGTTAAGTGATATTTAAAATGCAAGATGCTCAGCTTCTGTAGTTTATTGAATCCTGAGATTCTAATCTATGGGTATAACTGGGAATGTTTCATCATAAAACTAAATATGGATAAAAATACTGTTTATAGAGATTGAAACTTGAGCAAAGTCCAGGTAAAGTTACTGCAGTGAAAATCAGCTTACATTTGAACTGGATGACCTCTAAGAGTTTTTTTCTGTGGTTTTAGATGTGTCTTTGTTGCATGTAGTTGGATGTTTTTAAACAAATTACAAATATATTAAGTTTTCAATGTGTTAATGTGCATAGGATAGAACATTTATAATGGAAGATTTGTTCAGAGCTACAAATTGGGGTGCCAGCATCACTTCCCTGTCATTTGTGGAACAGGTAGACATCCAAGTTATTGACAGTGGCTCTTGTGGAGGCTTCCTTCATTATGATGGAAGGGGATCTGGAATAAGAAATTAGCGGCATCTCGGACTACCATTATTGAGCAGGCTCCTGTTACCAATAGTCTTTTGCAGTACAGAGTGAGGGGGATGGACTAGTTAACATCTAAATTCTTTTCTAGCTTTTAAAGTTAGTTTTAAAGTTAAGACTGTGGTCTTGAGGATGTGGCCTTCTTGTCTTTGTACTATTTCTATTTCTTACTTTTGACCAGGATTTTCCTTCTCCCTATCTCTTTGCAAAAGCACATAAGCATTCTTTCCTCCATTTCTGTCCCTGGAGTATGCCCCAGTTTGGATGTGTTTTTGTTTTTGTTGTTTTTTGGATTTTTTTATTTTTGTTTTTTTGCAGGGCAATAAGGGTTAAGTGACTTGCCCCAGGTCACACAGCTAGTAAGTGTCAAGTGTCTGAGGTCGCATTTGAACTCAGGTCCTCCTAAATCCAAGGCCAGTGCTTTATCCACTGTGCCACCTCTAGCTGCCCCTCTTTGGATGTTTTATAAAAGGTTTCACTGGTAGTAGCAATGGGAAACACATAGGGTGGTAGAAAATCTTCCTTCTATTCTCTTTTCCCAAATACTTCCCTTTTTTCCCCTCTTGATGGAAGAAAACTCTTTGGGGTTTACTGTCCAGTCTTGGGGGAAGTAATGATTCCCTTCATTGGTGATCTTCAAATAGAAGCTGGATGACCATTTGTTGGGAATGTTGTAGAAGAAATTTCTGCTAAAATGGTTGGACTAGATAAGGGGTGGTAAACACTCCTGAGTGAGGCCAATCCAGTTTAAAATGTTAATTGGGAAATAGCTAACAAAAAAATACAAATACAATAAAACATAAGTAATGTTAATGTGCCTACAGCAGGATCCTTATTACAGATTAATGCCCTCTGTTTCTGTTTCTTAACAGCCCTACCTTAGATCACCTCTGAGATGCCTTGTAACTCTGATATTCTATGATTCTGCCATTAATGTAATTATTCTTTGCATAGGGACTAACATACTGTATGTAGTAAGACTCATCTACTTTTCAGAAAACTCCTGGGAGCTGAGGAAATTGCTAAATAGTCTAGAAGAAAGGTAGTGGAAGTAGAAGGATGTTTTTCTTCCCTTCCCTATCATCAGTGGCCATCCATTGCAGGCTCTCAAACTCCTCTCTTGTCCTGAATTTATCAGTGTTGTAGGAGGATTAATAGTGGTGGTGGAGAGCGAGATGAGAAAAGGGCTAATGAGCGGTGAATATGTGTATGTTTCAGATCCCCAATGGTGAGAATTTCTTTTCCTTTCCTAACGTGTGCTTCTTCGAATGTCTCATGGTCAGGGAAACATCCTTTCAAATTGCTGCATATGACCGTGCTCTTGGGTACCAGTGTGCCATGTGTGCTTAGACTATAGAAATGGTTTTTTGGGAAAGGACTTCAAAGTAGTTGTTCATACTTAAAAAAAAATAAATAAAAGTAACCATTTCCATAGTAGGCATTTTGTAAGAAGAGGCCTCGAATAAGAGAAAAAAAAATGAAAGTGAAAATAGTGTGCTTCAGTCTGTATTGTCAGTATCAGTTCCTTTTCTGGAGGCAGATAGTATGCTTCATCATTAGTCCTTTGTGATTGTCTTAGATCATTATATTGCTTAGAATAGCTAAGTTATTCATAGTACTTCATCTAACAGTGTTGCTGTCACTGAGCACAACTTTGTCTTGGTTCTGCTCACTTCACTATACATCAGTTTATTATAAGTCTTTTCAGGCCTTTCTAAAATCATCCAGCTTGTCATTTCTTATGGCATAATAATATTCTTCACCTTCATATACCATCGCTTTTTTAGCCATTCCTCAATTGATAGGCATCCGTTTGATTTCTAATTCTTAGCCACCACAAAAAGAGCTGCTATAAATATTCTTGTACAAATAGGTCCAGTTCCATTTTTTTTGGATGTCTTTGGGATATAGACCTAACAGTGGCATTGCTGGATCAAAGGGTATGTACATTTTTATAGCACTTTGGGCATAGTTCTAATTGGTCTCTAGAATTTTTAGATCAATTCACAAACTCCACAAACAGTGCATTAGTGTCTGAGGTTTCTCATATCCCTTCTAACATCCAACATTTTTTCTCTTTTGTCATATTAACCACTCTGATAGGTATGAGGTGGTACCTCAGAATTGTTTTAATTTATATTTCTCCTTTTTCAGACTTTTAAGAACACCAATATCTGAGTGTCCAAGCATACCTGGAACCTGTGCTAGGCTGAGATTATTTTGTTCCTTTGATAAGCTATTGTACTTATCTTTTTTTAGATAAGCAACAAGTAATTTTGAAATATCTCTGAATTACTTATCAGCCATTTTATGTGGTTATAACAATAGCCACCTTAACAAAGAATTATGATTTTTATCACAATATACATTATTACAGACCCCAACAATGAACTAATACCTTTACCTTTACTTCTCCCTTTTCTCAATGTCAGAGCTTCCTAATTGATTTTAGGAAAGTTAATCTGGTTGCTTTTTTTTTTTTTCCCCCGAGGCTGAGAAAACATTAAATAATAGTAAACAGATAACATAAGGGAGAGGACATTTGTAAGAAGTGAGTGAGTCTGGAATATTTATGACAGTGTAACTTTATGGTGTATGCTCTTTAGGGATAGCTGCTTGTATAAGGCAATTGGGCTTTCCATAAAACGTTGTGGGAGAAGAAACAGGAAGGGGGAAAAAAGGACTTGGTCTTTCTAAGAAGAAGGAGAACATTATGTAGGTGACATATTATGTAAGTTTGGACTGCTTAGCAAGCATTTAATAGAAAGGAAAGCAGTGATTACAAAAGCCAGCATAATTTCATCAAGATCAGATATTGTCTTTTTGACAGGATTACTGAGGTAATATAGATGAATTGTACTATTCTTGTGAGGATGGAGTGATATATATTTGAGAATTATGCGATGGGATGGAAAGAGTAATCCAGTATATGTTAGGAAATATGCTCAGCGGCTGAGTATACAGTTAACAGAAGAAAGACAGTCTGTGTCCTCAAGGAATTTATAATCTAAGGGGGCAGGGGGGAGAAAGAAAAACTGCACCCAAAAGGAAGCAAGAAGAGAGGGGAAAGAATAGGGAAGTACTGTGTGACCCTGGGCAAGTCACTTAACCCCCCCTTGCCCTGCCCCCCCCCCCAAAAAAAGAAAAAGAATAGGAAAGTAAACTTAGCAAGGGCAACTTGTTCTTTGCAGTTGAAACCAGGGAGAACAAGCAGATACAAAGTGGAGTGAGCCCAAAAGATCGGTTTTTACCAGCTATAAAGGAAGGCTTGGGAGAAGTTTGGTATTCCACCCATCAGCCCTTCAATCAGAGAAATGAGGAGACTGAGGGATTTAGTATTAGTCAAGGTTTGAATTAGCATGTGATGAGTTTAGAGGTAATGAACTTAACCTGGAAGCAGTATCTTCATCCCTAGAGTTGAAACCAGACAGCAGCAGATTCAAAGTGGTTATTAATGTTTTAATGTACATTTTAATTATAATTCTTCTAGTGGACTACTCCATTGATCTTCGCTTCATGATATTCAAAATTTATTAGTGAGTTGGTTAAATGCATAGATGGTATGCTCATCAAATTTGCAGTTGTTACAAAACTAGTAGTGATAGCTAAACAGCCTATGACAGAATGAAAAGTGAACTTGACAGTCCTTAAAGCAGGGCTTCTTAAACTTCTTCCATTTGTGACCCCATTTTGCTTGAGAAATTTTTATGTAGCCCTGGGTACATAGACTTATAAAATAGATATACATAACCCTTTATTGTTGCCAGATTTTTGGGGACCTCCACATTTAGTTAAGCAGCCCACAGTTTAAGAAGCTAGGATCGGGGGCAGCTAGGTGGTGCAGTGGATAGAGCACCGGCCCTGGAGTCAGGAATACCTGAGTTCAAATCTGGCCTCAGCCACTTAAGACTTACTAGCTGTGTGACCCTGGGCAAGTCACTTAACCCCAGTTGCCTCACCAAAAAAAAAAAGAAAGAAAGAAAGAAAGAAGCTAGAATCTATAGCATTGGACTGAAATTCAGTCAAGATAAATATAAAATGTTTCACTAGGGCATAAAAAATCAACTTCACAAGCATTAGATGTGTGAAGAATGGATATACATCAGTTCTGAAACATGTCTAGGGGTTTTAGCAAGTTCAGTATGAGGCTACTGTGTAATGTGGCAGCCCAAATAAAGCTAATGTGACCTTGGATTTCATTAAGAGGGATATAGCTTCCAGAAATAGGGAGGTAGAGAGATGTGATAGTCCTACTCTGTCGAGAGTAGTACCATCCTCTGAGGTTTTTCAGCCTCTTTTTCCACATCTGATCTCTTGCCAAGTCTTGTCATTTTTAACTTCACAATAATTCTTATACATGGCCCCTTCTTTACTCTCACAGCTACTACCCTAGTTTAGGCCCTTGTTACTCCTTACTTGGATTATTGCAGTAACCTCCTAATTTGTCTCCTTGCCTCATATTACTCCTTTTTCTAATCCATCTTCCATACATCTGCCAAATTAAAGCATAGGTATCTCCATATTGCTCTTTGTACTTAGTAAATTACAGTAGTTCTATTATTTTCTCTAGGATAAAATATAAACCCTTCTTTGGTGTTTAGTACTGTTTATCAGCTGCTCCCTTACTATTTTTCTGGTCTTCTTATATTTTACTCTTCCTTACACTGTATGAAATCATTGGCCTTCTTGCTTTTTGCACATGACATTCCTTCTTGTCACTCTGCTTTTGAACTGGTTGCTACTATGCCAGGAATGCTTTCCTTCCTTCTCTGCCTCTTAGAATCACTGGACCCAGGCAGCTCTGGAGGAGTTGATGACCTTGCACAGTCCTCCCTCACTTAAATCCAATTTACTGCAAGTCATGACATCACCTGATGTTATGGTCCTTTTTGGGAATGAATGACAAACAACAAGTATTGGGGAACTGGGATTTGGCTCTCAGGGGCATAGTTCAAAATATAGAAAAGAATCATGCTTAGGGTTGAAAAAAAATAATTGTTTGGAGATAGGCTGATATTGGCTTTAAACAGAAAAGGATAAAGAAAGTAGAAAAGTTCCTAGGTATAGATGCTAATCCAGACACTCCAGCAGGTAATATGAAGAATAGTACTAAAGGTTCCCAATATATTTCAACAAGACACAATGACTAGGAATAGGATCAGGGATAATACTCAAATGTCTGTATAGATACATGCAGTATAACTAATAAAGTAGATTAGAAATATTAAAGATAAATATGATAATATTGATACCAGTTCGTGACTAGAATGTGTTAGTTGTGTAATAAAAGTTTTTCAGTTCAACTGAAAATTTTGGAAAAATATTTTTCCTTTTTCAGACTTACCCAAAGAAAGGAAACTTTATCAATATTTAATAAACTTTCTCAAGAAAAAATGCCCTCTGCTAAGATTCTTTTCCTCTTTTCTTGGATTTAACTCCTCTTATGAAAGTGTGTAGAAGGTCAAGAATCAACTCTGAGGCTCTGGAAAATAGATTGTCAGTGGTAAACAGAAAGAGATAGAACTGTAATTTTGTTTTATCATATGGTTAAATTTTCCTCATTCAAGATTCCTATGACTTTGGAGGAGATACCAAGTTTAGATAAGACATGATGCCCACCCCTGTGAACATTATGGTTTTTTAGAGGGATGTACTACATAAAATTTTAAATTAACAAGTAGAAAACATGCATTTAACTTGTGTCAAAGCTTTTTCTCTAGAGGTAGTTATCAGTAGTAATAGAGAGGAAAGGACACATGCAAGGATTTTGTGGAATTACAATGGACAAAATTAGTTGGATAGAGTAACTTTAAAACTAAAATTTTCACACTTGGGGAGCCTATTAGAACTGCCCCAAAGTGAAATTGACTGTATGATGATGTCTTCATCACTTGAAGTCTTCATGTGGAAGCTAGATAACCACTTGTCAGAAGGAGTTACATTTATATAATGCTTTAAGGTTTGTGAAGCCACTTCATTTTTTCTCTCACAACTATCATACATAGTAAGTACTATTATTAAATCCCCACTTTATAGATGAGGAAACTGAGGCACAGAAGTTATATAATTTGTCCCAGGGTCACACATAAGATAGGAAGTGTCCAAGGCAAAGTCTTCTGGACTTCAGGCCCAAGGCTTTATCTTCCATGCCACTTAGGTATAAGAAGGATTCTTTTTTTGTTTATTTCTTTTTTTTTTTTTTTTGGGGTGAGGCAATTGGGGTTAAGTGACTTGCCCAGGGTCACACAGCTAGTAAGTGTTAAATGTCTGAGACCAGATTTGAACTCAGGTACTCCTGACTCCAGGGCCGGTGCTCTATCCACTGCGCCACCTTGCTGCCCCACTGTTTATTTCTTTTAAAAAAATTTTTCAAGTATTTTATTTTTTCAATTACATGTAAAAACAATTGTTAACATACATTTAAAAAATTTTTTGTTTCAAATTCTATCCCTCTCCTTCCGCTCAATGAGAAGACAAGCAATTTTTTATAAGTTCTACGTATGTAGTCATGCAGAATATATTTGTAGGAAGGATTCTTGTTCAGAAATGTTTGGGACTAGAAGACTTTTGAGGTACCTTTCAACTCAGATTTTGTGGGAAAAGGGAAAACTCAAAGAAAATCCCAAGATTTTGGACATGAAAGAACAGACGACTAATAATATCAAGGTAATTATAGTGAAATCCACAATGAAGAATAGATTGTGTGTAAAAGTTCCCTTTGGTTTTTAGATAGGTTGAGTTTGATGTATTATTGGAACAGCCAAGTGAAGTAGGAATCCTGAAGGAAAGAGTGTTTTGAAATTAACTTTATAAGATATGTAGATATTAAAGAGTCAGAAGATTTTCTAAGGATCAGGAAACAGTATTAACAGAAGTATAGATAAAAATCTTCTAAGTAGGCTGTTGAAGATGAACTATATAGGTCCGAAGCTTAAAAAAAGAGATATGGGCTAGACATAAATATTTGCATATTAGTTGAACTTGAGAATAAAAGATTGCTAAGGGAAAGAATAAAAGGGGAACATTGGTGAACACCATATTGGAAAGTGATAAGGCAGGCAAGATAACGATGTTATTTGGAAATACTTGTTTGTAGCTATTAAAGCTTAAAAAATGTGCTAAGATGGGCAGCTGGGTGGTGCAGTGGATAGAGCACAGGCCTGGAGTCAGGAGTACCTGGATTCACATCAGGCCTCAGACCTTAACACTCACTAGCTGTGTGACCCTGGGCAAGTCACTTAACTCCAATTGCCTCACTATAAAAACAAAACAAACAAAAATGTGCTAAGACTTTTGGAATATCCTTTATAGGAATAGTATGATGTGTCTGAAACCAGGGGAGGAGAAAAATATTTAGAAGGAGGTGGTAGACATAATAGGGTCAGCTCTTCAGACGTGTCAAAGAGGAAGGTACTGAAATAAACAACTCATTTAGGGTCATGGGTTGAGAGCTGAAAGGCCATCTTAAAAGTTGTCTGTTATGTTGCATTCTGTGAGAAAATAATTATTAATAATCGATTTCTTGGGAAACCCAGAGATCACTTTCTTAGTCCTTTCTCCCCCTCACTCCAGAACTCCCAGTTCTCTTTGAGAAATTTCATCAAATCTCATCTGGGACTACTAACCCACGGGAACAAAGAAATGATGGAGATAGATTCTTTTGAAGGACTGATGGATTGAACCACTTTGCCTTGAGCAACTTGGGGACAGAGTTTGCATTCTTTTCCCTGATGTCATCCCTAGAGTTCATTTTTAATGTTGAACGCCTTCAAGTCATGTCAGCCAACAGAGTTGAATGATGATGGATCTCTGTCTCTCTCTTTTTTCTCTTAGACCTCCTTGGAAGCCATATGGATCTCTTCCCTACTTTCTCTATCACATGCCTGGGACCATGAGAAGGTTAGGGAAATACGTGGTCAATCTTTACTGTATAACATTGATAAATTAATAATATGCATACCCCAAACTACTGTCTATAGTAATTAGGTTTTGGTGTTTTTTTTTTGGCAGGGCAATGGGGGTTAAGTGACTTGCCCAGGGTCACACAGCTAGTAAGTGTTCAAGTGTCTGAGGCCGGATTTGAACTCAGGTACTCCTGAATCCAGGGCGGTGCTTTATCCACTGCGCCAGCCTAGCCACCCCTATAGTAATTAGTTTTTAAACAACACAGTTTATTTAACTGAGACCCCAGAAAAGTATAGTGATTTTATAAGATTACAGCCCTGTCCTGTGCATGATGCAGGTATTAGGAGGACATTGGTTACCTTTGAGAATTTAGATTCAGTAGAATATTGGGGACAATTTTTTTCATGGATGACAGACAAGTTCTTCCCCAGCCCAAATCTTTGATAAGAATCTAGCAGTGTGCTAACTAGGTTGGGAGGAGAATCTAGAGTTAAAAGGTATAGAGGACAGGGCTTCCTTTAGGTAAAAAATGCCCTCCATACTTGTTAAATTTTGATGGTTTCTGTCATCCCCTTTTATAATGAGGGGGTTGTGGACTCGTTAATGTCTGAGATCTACTTTTTTTCCAGTCTCTCAAAGTTCTATGATTGTGGAGTTTTCTTTGTATTGCTACTCTTACTTCTGATTGAAGTTTTTCTCTATCTTACTACACTTGCATTCCTCCAAATCCTTCTACCCTAGAAGTAAACACATTGTCTTTTACAAAACCATATAGGTTTTATAAGAGTTTTTTCACTGCTAGGAGCAAGGTGTGTGTGTGTTTGGGGGAGGGGGCGAAGGGTTTAGGGGAGGAGACTTTTCCTTCTTTCCTCTTCTCTAAAACACTTCACTTTTTTCACTTAACAGTAAAGACTCTGAGGAAAGACAAAAGCAGTTAGAGCTTTTAAAAATATGATGGATTGTCTTGGAATTAATTTTAATTCATCAAGATTTACTTTCATTTGTCTCCTATGTGCCAAGCACTGTGCCGTGCCTGGAAATAGAAAGACAAAATTGATACAGTCCCTTTCCTTCAGGGACCTAGATTCTATTGCAGGAGCTGCTAATGGAAGGAAGTGCTCATCTTCAGATGGAAGCTCTGTAACTACTTGCCAAGGATGCATAGAGGGTATTCCTGTTCAGTAATCTGTTAGAGTGGGTGGCCTTATGATGTCCCTTTCCATTTCTGAAATTCTTCGATTCTGAAAGTTTCTGAATGAAGTCACTTAACCACTCTGGTTCTCCTTTTCCTTATTTTTTCCTCAATCAGAGAGTTGGATTAAAGGTTTCTGAGTTCTCTTTTAGTTCTAAATGCTCTCTCTGGTTTATGGCAAGACAGATAAAGGCAAGACTTTTTGAGACCTGAATATGATTGCCATTTTCTTCAACTCATTTTAAGATGCATAACTGAGGTAAACAGGATTAAGTGACTTGCCTAGGGTCATACAGTAAATGTCAGAGGCTAGATTTGAACTCAGGAAGATGGATTTTCCTGACTGCAAGCCGGACACTCTTTTCACTGCATCACCTAGCAGCCCCGTTGCAGCTGCTTAAAATAAATGTTTGTTAGGGGACAGCTAGGTGCACCGTGGATAGAGCACAGGCCCTGGAGTCAGGGAGTACCTGATTTCAAATCCGAGCCTCAAACACTTAACACTTACTAGTTGTGTGACCCTGGGCAAGTCACTTAACCCCAATTGCCTCACTTAAAATAAATAAATAAAAATTACAAAAAAATAAATGTTTGTTGATTTATTTGGTCTTTCAAGATGCAGACTGTCTTCTTATTCTTGATAGCGTGACTATAGGTTTCAATTAAAATAAAAATAGAGAAGGAAATAATAGATCTTCGAAATGTAAAGAAGTATAGCAATCATTAGTCCAGCCTCCATGCCACTACAGAACATGCCCTAGGAGGTGTTTGTCCATAGTTTATACCTTAATTGTTATGAGTTAAATGTTCAGTATCCTGTACTTTACATTCCATTCTTAGATTCCTAAATTTTGTGGTGGTGCTACTTTTTGTTTTTATAAATTTGGTGGCTAGCTTTGTCATTTTATATTTGGAAAGACTGTTATTATTCTGATGTTTCACATGTGATGGAGAGGTGACTTTGAGAGCTTCAAGGCTTTTCTTGCAGATTCAAGTAAGATCTGGCAGGTTTCTGTTAAGCTACGATATTCAGGTTATGGTTCAGTGAAAGATCTCAATACTATAAAGAGAGGTTCTTTACCAAAAGGTGATAAATCCTATTATCATATCGAGTTTGATTCTTGACATATTGTGTGACCTTGGACAAGGCACTTGACTTCTCTGGGTCTTTGTTCCCTCATCTGTAAAATTAGGGGTTCGAACTAATTGATCTCTGAGGCCCCTTTTCCAGTTCTAGATCTGTGATCATTAACCTTTGCAGCAACAACAGAAAAATGACTCTTAGTCTTCTGTAGTCCTATTCTACTCTTATGCAGTAAACAGTGATAAGAGCGGTAGAAACAGGGATTCACAGTGTTTAAAATGACTTCGTTTTTATGTTGTCTATAATTTTAACTTTGTCACCTACTTGTGAGACTTAAAAAAAGTTTTAAGGATACCTTTTGTTTTTAGAAGACAGTTATTTCCTTTAACGTGAGATTTTTATCTGTTTACCTACAAATTGACAAGGAGAAAATCTGAATTATATAAATTTTAGTATCTATAATTTTGTGATAAATGAAATCAGAAGAGAAAAGGAAGTTGTAGTTAAATGGGAAAATGACTGTGGGATTGTGGCAAGATGGCATCATGCCTGGAAGTAGAGAAAACCAGATCCCCTGCAAATATTCCACTGGGGCTTAGAAATCCACCATTGTAAAACAAATAATAATAAGAATAAAAGTTACTTATAGACCCTTCTTCATAGTCCAGGATACTTGAGGACCCCCTGAAGCCATTGGAGACTTTGAGGTAGACAAAAGTAGGTATATAGAAAACAG
Organism: Dromiciops gliroides; assembly: GCF_019393635.1. NCBI lineage: Eukaryota > Metazoa > Chordata > Mammalia > Microbiotheria > Microbiotheriidae > Dromiciops > Dromiciops gliroides. Next base: position 449,461,929 of record NC_057861.1, on the reverse strand, counting down.
TACAGGGTAGTATGTGAGAATTATGGGTAGGACATGCTTGGCACCAGTTACCTTGAGTTCAGTGGTAGGTAACAGGACCTGTGCAAAGACCAACCTGGGATATCTCTGAAGCCCAGTGAATTTCTGAAGGGAACAGCCCTACACAGGGAACTCCAAGTAAGATCCAGTGTGTCACTAACAGCCTAAGCCCAGTGGTAGGAGAAAAACTTGGTGGGAGAAAGACTTTAAGGCAGTTTGAGATATCTCTGAAGCTGGTGACAGGAGCCTAGCATAGCAAGAGGGAATCCCCAGGCAGAGTCTAGCACCAGAGTAGCTCTGGACTCCTTGAAGCATGTACCTAATCTTGGACATCATTCAGTATTAGGCAGGTCATGACCATGTCATTTAGTTACAGAGCTTGACATAGGTCCCCCAACTTTGATATTGAGACTGATTAGATGAGCAAACTGAGGAAAACTGAATATCATGAAGAAATACCTTGAATTTAAAAGTGCCCAGGGGGTAAACTCAAATGAGAATAATGACCTCACTACAAGCTCAGGTAAAGCTTTAGAGGAAAAAAAAATGTCCTGGTGATAAACATTACAAGAATACCTGGAAGAAATAAAATAAGTGATGTACCATGAAATGGTTAGGAAAACATAGCAAGGAGAATTGACACCTTAGGACCAACAGTGGACAATTTCACTCAGGAACTAAATGCTTTGAAAATTTGATTGGGCCAAGCAAAAAATGACTCAGGAAGATAAAAGGAAATATTAAAGCATTGAAAAAGAAAAAAAAATGAAAGTAAAAAAAATGTTATTAAACACAGCTCATTCAGAAAACAGGGAGGGAGAGATAATCTAAGAATCATTGAACTACCTGAAAATGAAGACAAGTCTACCCTCTCCTTCCTGCTAAAAAAAAAAATTTAAAAAAAAAATGGATAAAATATTTCAAGAAATTATAAATGAAAACTGCTCAGGACTCTTAGAAGCACAATGTAAACTGAAAATGAAAATAATCTACTGGTCACTCCTTTAAGAAACCCCAAAATGAAGACTCCTGAGCATATCATAGTCAAAATCCAAAACTTCCAGGTCAGAAAAAAAATACTATGAGCAACCAAGAAAGAAGCCACAGTAAGTTTCACACAAGACTCAGCAGCTACTTTTTTGAAGGAGAGGTGAGCTTGGAATACTCAATTCCAAAAGGTGAAAGATAACTTAAAGTGAAGGATAATTTATATGAAAAAACAAACAAACAAAAAACCCCCCCTAACTATACTGCTAAGAGGGAGGGGTGTGTAGCAGAAGGGGAATGGACCTTTCAAGACCAAAACTAAGCAAACATTTAAGAAACATAGAAGGTACACACTTTTTTAATTGAAAGAGAATATATGAAGGTGAAGTTTACATATTAATAGAAGGATGAGAAACATGGTTTCTCAGAATTTTAATATTTTAAAGAGTCATAGAAAAAGGTAAAAGTAACAGAAGGCCTGTTGGTACTTTTCTTGTTTTCATTGGTTTTAGGAGAGCCCCAGAATGGGAGAGCTAGAGTTTTACACTAGAGGAAAAAGGAAGAAGGGGAGGAAAATCACTTATCTAATAAAAATAGATAAGATGAAGAATATATAAATGAAGAAAGGACTGGGAGGAACAGGGAAATGAACCTCACTTTCACTTGAACTAGACAAAGGAAGATTGAGCATAACTACACCTCCCCAAATATACACATATGTATTTTGCTATTAACATATTTTAAACTCAGAAGGGAAAAAGGAAGGCAGGATAGGGAAGGGGATTGCTATAAGCAAAACAAATTTGAATGTTGGAAAAAGGAATTTGAAGGGAGGATTAAAAGGAAAGGAAGAAAGAGTAGGAAAAAATAAAATGGAATTAGGGTAAAAGAGAAGAAAAGAGCTTCAAGAGGCCATTTCATTTATAGGAACAAAAGCATTTATTAACATTGCTAGGCTGTAACTGCTATTATTATTTACATTTTGCAGTTGAGGAGACTGAGGCAAGCAGAGGTTAAGCGACTTGACTAGCATCACAAAAGTAGTGTCTAAGGCTGAATTTGAACTTGTCTTCCTGAATCCAGGCCCAGTGTCCACATAGTGGTTCACTTTGCCACCTAGTTGCCTCTTATAAGTTATAAGTGATAGGCAGACTCCTTTTCCCTCCCCCTTAAATGCCTTATGTGTAAAGAAGCATGTGGAAGCAAAGAGAGGACGGGATAGAAAGATATGCATATTTAACAATAACAATGAATGTGAATAAACTTACACGTAAAATGAAGAGGATAGCAGAATGGATTAGAAAACAATCCCACAATGTGTTGTTTACAAGAAACAAGAAACAGACTTGAAACACAAAGATTCACATAGTTAAAATTAAGGACTGTAGCAAAATCTGTTATGCTTCAGTTGAAGTTAAAAAAAAAAAAAGTAAAGGTAGCTGTCATGATTTTAGATAGGGATGCAACCAAAAACAAAAGATTTTTTAAAAAGGTAAATTACAATGTATAAGGACACCATAAAGAATGAATCAGCATCAGTACTTAATATATGTGTACCAAATAGCATAGCATCTAAATATTTAAAGGAAAAAAATTAATAGAAGTACCTAAAAAGCTATAATGATAGCTGCCTGTAATGTACTCTTTTAAGACCCATCAGAGATGATAAGTCTCTGCTGATTAACGAATTGGAATATAAAGGATTTTACATACCATTCACTTGTACTTGATATCTTGACAAAGATTGACCATTTGGGGGGACAGTAAGACCTCAATGCAATAAATTGGTGTTCAGTAATTGGAGACTAAACATGATTCAAAGAACTGGCAGGTAAAAGAACAAATTATAGAAACATTTCATCAAAGAAAATGACAATAAATGAGACAGCATTGCAAAGTTTAAGAGATGCCACTAAAGCAGTTCTTATGGAAAACAATTTATATTTGTAAAATAATCAACCGGAAAGAGAAAGTGTAAGTCAAGTTGGGTTGGTAACTAAAAGAAAACCTTAAACAATAATGTATCAAATCCTCAAATAAGCAACAAAGTAGAAATTTCAAGAATAAAAGAGATTAATAATGTTATAAGCAAAAACCTACCTAATCAATGAAACTAGAATCTGCTTTTTTTTTAAACTAGTTATATAAAGTTGGCTAATTTGATTTTTTAAAAGAGGGGAACATCACCAAAATGTTCAGTTCAAAAATGAAATTTTTATCAGATAAAATTAATTTATCAGAAACTATTTTGTTACCTGCATGCTAATGAAACATAACTTAAGGCAACAGTTCTCAAAGTGTGATCCCCTGGGATTCCTGATACTCTTTCAGGAACTTGCAAGCTTAAAACTATTTTTATGATAGTACTGAGATTTTAATTTATAATAAAGTAAATACCAATGGATATAACTCACATACAAAACCTTTCTATTACCAAGATTTATGAGTACATTCTATAATATATTCAAAACAGAATGCACCCTTCCAGTTATTTCTGTGATACAAGTTTGATTTTGATAATTAAACCAAAGAAAGATCATAGATGAATATCCCTAATGAACATTGAAGCAAACACTTAATAATATTAAGCTATACCAACATATGAGAAGGATTATGCCTTGTGATTACCTTGAGTTTATTAGCTGGAATGTGGTTTATTTAAAATAAGGAAGACCCTAAATAATAAAAATTATGTAAATAATAGAAATTATAAAAACATAATTATGTCAGTAAATGCAGAAAAAGCTGTTGTCAAATCCAGTGCCCATTTCTGTTAAAAAACTCAGAAGAGCAGAGGAATAAATGGATCTTTCTTTTTTCTTTTTTCTTTTTTTTTTTGTGGGGCAATGGGGGTTAAGTGACTTGCCCAGGGTCACACAGCTAGTAGTGTCCATTGTCTGAGGCTGGATTTGACTCAGGTACTCCTGAATCCAGGGCTGGTGCTTTATCCCACTGCTCCACCTAGCCACGCCCCAAGGATCTTTCTTTAATATAGCAATAATATTTATCTAAATTGAAGAAGAAACGTGTAATGGATAAAAGTAAGAGTTCTTTCCATTGAGGTCAGGGGGTAAAGCAAGATGCCTATTGTCACTACTACAATTTAACTTAGTGCCACAAATGCTGTTGTAACAATATCATAAAAAAGAGAAATAGTTATATAGTCTATGTGTATATAATTGTTAACATTAGATTGTGAACTCCTTGAGAGCCGTGATCTGTTTTTTGCCTTTCTTAGTGTTCCAAGGATTTAGCACTGGCTCTGTCTGGCACAAAAGTATCCCATTTAATAAATGCTTGTTGTCTATTTCAGGAAACAAAAGTAATCATTTTGCCCGATGACATTATGAATTACTTAGAAAACCCTGTAGCCACTCCAGAAATATCAATATATTCAATATGTTGCCAAGTATAAAATAAATTCCACATAAATCGTCAGCATCTCTGTAATATTACAACAAAAACCAGGCAGGAAGAGCTACAAGAGAAATTCCTTTTGAAAATAACTACAGAAACTGTAAAAAAGTTGGTAGTACATCTACCAAGATTATCCTAGAGGCAGCTAGGTGGAGCAGTGGATAGAGCACTGGCCTGGATTCAGGAGGACCTGAGTTCAAACTTGGCCTCAGACACTTAACAATTACTAGCTGTGTGACCCTAGGCAAGTCACTTAAAACCCTAATTGCCTCACCCCCCCAAAAAATTATCCAGTAAAACATATGAATCCAAACTATAAAACACTCTTTGCAGAAATAAAAACATAAAGAGAAACATTAATTCCTCATAGTTAGATTGAGTCTATATAAGAAAATTATACTACCTAAATTAATTTACTTATTAATCAAACTACCAAAGGAATATATTACATAGCTAGAAAAAATAATAAAAGTCATGTGGCAGAACAAAATGTCAAACGATTCTCAAGGATAATGAAAAACCTATGTAGGAAGGCAAGTATCAGTACCTATTCTCATACTACCAAAACAGTAATGATTAAAGGAATTTGGTATTGTTTTAAAATAGATTAATTAGTAGAACAGTTTAGGTACACAACATACACAAGCAAGTGAACGTTCAATAAACCCAAGTGGACTAATAAACCAGAGGCCACAATTTTTTATTTATATTTTCAAAAGATATTGTCACCTATAATAGCCTTTTGTCTTAATTCCCTTGCAACAGTTGTAATTTTTTGATATAATTTAGTTCTTTGAGTAGTTTTGTCTACTTGGTCACTAATCTCACATTTAAAGTACCAACAGCTAAGTTGATGTTTTTAGACATCATCATTCAAAAATGAAGTGAGGCTACATAGGAATGGGGGCTGTTTTGTATTTTTGTTCATGAGTTTCTAGGGCTAAAGAATTCATCAAAAAATGTCTAGGATGAGCCTCTTGGGTACTTAGCTAGACGGATCTTTTTATTCTCTGTTGCTAGTCTGAAGCTTTTTACACTCCACTGATATGGCCTCCTAAAAAACCAGGTAGAATCTCTTAGACTTTGTGCTTGGACGTCCCTTCTAGAACTCTGGGATCATCTCTATAGTATCATGACACAATGACCTCCAGTTTTATATCTCTAGCTGCCTTTCAAGCATCTCAAGCTGAATATCCAGTGGACATCTTAAAACTCAATTATGTCCAAAGCAGAACTCATTACCTTCTTCCTGAACCCTCCCCTTCTCAATACTCTTCCCCCATGTCCCACCTTTCCACTCTCCTTCCATAAATCCCCGTGACTCCCTCTTTCCTCCAGGAGCAAATAACAATAAGCTTTATATGGCATTCAATAATAACCTACCTTTTCGGCCTTCTTAACACTTTATTCCCTGAAATGTACTCCTGGCTGCTTCACAAACAAGGTACTTCATCTCTTGGCTCCAGGAATTTTCTGAGTGGACCAATGCCTAGAATGTTCTCTTTCTTCCACTCTGACTCTTGACTTCCCAGACTTCATTTACATTCTAACTAAAATCCTAGCAGCTAGGTGGCACAGTGGCTAGAGTGCTAGGCCTGGAATCAGGAAGACTCATTTTTATGAATTCAAATCTGTTCTCAGACATTTACTAGCTGTGTGACCATGGGCAAATCACTTAACCCTGTTTGCTGAGTTCCTCTGTAAAATGAGCTGGAGAAGGAAATGGCAAACCATTTCAGTATCTTTGCTAAGAAAATCCCAAATGAAATTATGAAGAGTCCAACACAACGAAGGTGACTGAACAACAAAATTTTACCTTTTACAGTAAGTCTTTCCTTAGCCCTTTTTAGTTCTAGTGTCTTCCTTTTAAAATTATTTTCTATTTATCCTGTATATAGTTCACTTTTGTATATATTTATTTGCATATTATCCCCTCTATTAGATTGTGAGCTCCTTGAGGGCAGGGACTGTCTTTTGCTTCTTTTTATATCCCCAGTGCTTAGAAAGAACACATGCCTGAGACATTTTTTATAAATTCATTTAATTCTTCAAATTATAGAAAGTTGCTACTGAAAGGTTTGAGATCATATAATCCATTCTGCTAATTCACAGGCAAAGAAATGGAGGTATAGAGATGAAATGCCTTGTTCAAGGCCACCGTCAGTGGTATAGTTGTGATTGCAACACAGTGCTCCTAATAGCTATTTAAAATTCATATTTAAGTCCTGACAATCTCTTTAATATCCACCAAAATGTATCTAACACAGTATTTTGATGTGCTAGATATTATAATCTTTAGCTTGAAAAGGTAATATGAAAACATAATTAGATGTTTTTCCATTTAAAATTTTGAGATTTCATATACTGCTTACTATCGTATCTGCCTATTTTAGATATATAGAAGTAGTACAATGCCTTGTTACAAATAGTAGAGTCTATCTTATGCTAAAGTTGACAACAGAAGTCACCAAATTTATTTATTATCATCTTGTTTAATTTTCAAAGATAAATGTTTGTTTAAGCTTTATCCTTTGATCACAGTATTTACATACAGAGTTGATGGAGATTGCCTCTTTTATGTGAAATGTAATATTAGTGAGTTTCAAATATACTTTTGAGATACCAATAGTTTCAATCATGATTACAAATAGCTTATAATCAACACAGAACCTGTTAGCCAGAGCAGTGAGCAATTAGTATAACATTTGATCTCTAGTCAAGAGAACCATATTTTCCATTATAACTTGTAAAACTGTACAAGTATTTCCATTATGCTACTAAAAAGTATAAACATGTTCATTGAAAAAGATCTTTCACTTGAATCTAAGGATTAGTTTGGGCTTTTTTTTTTTTTTAACATTTTAGAGGCGATTCCTTAAAGGACTATATACACAGTATCAATTTGGATGCCTTATTAATGACGAAATATATCTGACAAATGATATATTGAGTTACAATAAGCATCCTGTTTTTCTTTAGAGAGAAGTAACTCTATTATCCCCTCTTTTGTTATTTTATTATCTCTTTTTGTCTGAAGTTGAATATCATCGTATTCTGTATTAAAATCACCTCTAAAATTTTTTACATTTCAAAGTCTCAGCCAAAGAATTTTCCATCAGTGTATCTTAACATAGAAGACTAATTTACCTATTATACTTAATCATGGCAATAATATTCAGATTTTAAGCCACAGATAGTATTCATGTTAGGTCATTTGTTTTTGTTTCTTAATTATTAGCAGATATTTTAGATGAATTAAAATTTTTCCATTCTTAGTACAGTGTTGCCTGATTGTTTACCACATGTTTAGCTGCATGATATATTATGTATGTACATGTATCTTCATTAAGTTTATGGTATGCTTAAGCAATTTATTGAGGTTAATAAAATTAAATCCAACAAACATCTATTAAACACCTACTATAACAAGGCACTGTGGCCAGTGACTACAGTGGCAGTCCTGGATGTCAGGAAGACTCATTTTCCTCAGTTCAGATCATCCATTATCTTTGCCAAGAAAATCCCAAATGGGGTCACAAATAATCAGACATGACTGATAAGACTGAACAAAAACTATATAACATGTACAAGGCATTGTGCTAGACACACAGCATTTAAAGACTAAAAATGTGGCATGGCCCCGGCTGCCTCACCAAAAAACAAAACAAAACAAGACTAAAAATGGAATAGTCCCTACCCATAGGGGGCTTATAGTCAAATGGGGAGTTTCATCATATATACAAATAAGTAAATAAAAGGTAATAAAAAGTATTTTCAAGAGAAAGAGAGCACTAACAGGAGGTGTAAGCTACGTTATGGAGAGCTAAATAAATGTCAGTTGTTGTGTTTGATCTTAGAATATTTAGGGAACCACTAAGTTTTTAAAGTAGGAGAGTGACATTGTCAGATCTTTGTGTTTCAAGAATATCAATTTGACCCCTGTGTGGAGGATTTATTAGAGAGGGGGAGAAATGGGTTGCAGTAAAACCAGTTAGGAGACTTTGCAATAGGTGCTTAAAGCTTAAACTAGAGCAGAGGCTATGTTGGAATGGAAAGGGAAAGAGAAGGGAATAAGCATCTATGTAGTCCCTACCATGTGCAATGCCCTGTGATCATCCTAACAACCTTGGGGGAAGTATGTGTTTTTATTATCCAGTTTATAGTTGAGGAAAAGGAGGCAAATGGACTTTGAGAGACTTGTCCAGGTTCACATAGCTAGTAAATATCCAAGGTGGGATTTGGACTCAGGTGTGTTTAGGTGGCACAATGGATAGAGTGCTAGGCCTGGAGTCAGGAAGACCTGAGTTCAAATGCAACCTCAGACACTTAATAGCTGGGTGACCTAGGGCAAGTCACTTAACCCTATTTGCTTGTTTCCTCGTCTGTAAAATAAGCTGGAGAAGGAAATGGCAAATTACTCCAGTATCTTTGCTAAGAAAACCCCAAATGGGATCACAAAGAGTCAGACACGGCTAAGCTACAACTAGCACTGTCCACTGAGCCACCTAAGTACCTCAGAGAGGCAGAGATGTTAATTGAAACACTCTTTTGGCAAATTTAAACAATAATACATGTCCAAAAGGAATACTATCAGTCATTTCAAGAGTCTAAAATGAGTTAAAATTATTCCTTTGGCAGCATTATAGATATATTCTGTATATGCTACACACACACACACACACACACACACGTATGTAAAATGATCAAATCATTCTTTTCAGTGCTTTTGCTGTATTATTCCCCTGTTGGATAGGTATGTAATTTCTCTAATCTTAAGGTAATTTATCTTTTAGTACCTCAACATTTTTGTTGTGTTGCTGAAATTTCTTATCTTATGTATTTAAAATGATATTATGGTAGTCACTACTCTAATATGTCACATGATTTGTGCTCCTAATCTCTTTAAGGTGATCTTCATATCTGTTTAGTGAGTTGCTTAATAGTAGAAATAACTTTATTGATCCTTTTGGCTTCTCCTGGAGTTCGTATAAATTAAAAATAAATTTGGTCTTAGTGTGCTTTTACATTTTACTGACAAAATCTTCATTTAATTTGATTTTTTTTTTTTGTTTGGATATAAAGTCTTTTCATTATCCGCATTATAACTTTGGAATATATTCTTTTCCATGGTTTTCCGATAAATGCTGAATAATTTCCTTTCCTTTATATAAGAAGGTCTTTCTCTTGAGCCTTTACAGAATTTGTTGTTTATTGTGTTTTGGAGTTTTTGATATAGGACTTTTTTTTGGAGGGAATGTATGCATTCTTTTGATTAGTGCTTTGTTTTCTGTATTCAGAAGTTCTGGGCAGTTCTATATTATTTCTTACACTATAGTTTAGGCTTTTTGATTTGTCATTCTTTTGGGAGGCCCATGATCCTTCAGTTATCTTTACACATCCGGTCATTGAGATCTGTGTTTGCTTGTATAGAGATCATGTGTTAAACTTTTCCCAGCTTTCCTTTACTTCAGCATATTTATATTTCCAATCAGTTCTTTTGTTTCTTGGGAGAGACTCACCACTGTAGATTCAAGTTTTTCTCTTCTGCTAATTATTTCTGCTGTGTATTCCACAAATTGTGCCATCTGTTCCCTTTTAACTTCTTTCAAAGTTCAGAGCAACTGTTGAAGTTCTTTTACATTTGAAAATTCAGGTAAACTGAGAGATGAGATTCTGAGTATGATCAATTCATTTGTTAAGCTACCAATAACCTACAAAATTGGATCAATGGCTAGTGATCAAAGACCCTTTGTGAGGGTTAACTGGGTTTTTAATTTTTTAATTTTTTCTTATTTTTTTCCGGGGCAGTGAGGGTTAAGTGACTTGCCCAGGGTCACACAGCTTGTAAGTGTCTAGTGTCTGAGGCTGGATTTAAACTCAGGTCCTCCTGAATCCAGAGCTGGTGCTTTATCCACTGTGCCACCTAGCTGCCCCCTGAGTCTTTTAAACTTAGGTGTATCTTCCTTCATCATTTGGATCTTCTCTGGCAAAGGTAGGACAATCCTGATAGGGAGACATTTAGTGAGGAGGTGGGATGAGTCACCTCATTTCTTCCCCTTTCAGAAAATGGGAGTAGTACCAGATAATAGGATTAGGTTTTGGTGTAGTCTTCTGCAGCTTTGATTGAATCAATTAGAATTTGGGTTAAGTGGGTGGGAATGGTGGATGCACAATACCAGGGTGACTCTATAAATTAAAATAATAGAATTGGGACTCATAGGACCTGAGTAAAGAGTAGTGGTAATTAAAAGAGAAAAGCTTGACCTTTAGGTAAGTTTTTCTGGAATGTAGGTGAAGGGTGAATTACCTAGGTAAGGAGTTAGAGACTTAGAGTTAATCTATTCCAATTTAAACTAAATATTAAAAATAGAATAAAAATAAAATTTCAATTTTCCAGCTCTATATTCCTTAGGGAATGTACTCAGCCCTCTGACTCATCAGGCATTGGTTTGATTTCCTTGGTTTTATAATATTTATTAGTTATATCTGCAATCATTTGTATGTCTTTGCCATCTTCCCTCTGATTTAATATATCTTTTTTCTTATACTCCCCTACTGTTCACTTTCTGACTCCTTCCCCTTTGATTTTAAGTGCTCAGAGATCTAAATCTCAAAGCTGTTTTAGGCTCCTCTAACACTGGGAAATTCACTTTTCACTGGTTTCAGTGAGGAGGCCAGGGCAGAGAGGAAGAAGAATGTCAGAACTGGCCTTCTGTGTTTTAGCTCTCTTTCAGTTATACTTGGTGTAGCTCCACATGCTTTGCATGCTGATACCCTCTGTTCTATCTGTAGCTCCAGTTCCCTCAGTACTTTATTTTTCTGGCTAAACATTGCTTACAACTAGCTGTCACCTCAGACAATGTGAACTCCTGCTTTCCTATACCTCTCCCTCTGCAAGTAGGTGGGCAGAGTTGAAGTTTGCTGCTTGTTGCCACAGAATGAAAAAATAAAAGGTTAGGGACTGGTATGCTGGCATAGACTAGCAGCAAAGAAATTGCTGAGTGGATGCCAGAACACAAATTAGTGTGTCTGGTTGTATTCCCTGCTAGATTGTGTGTTTTTTGGTTTTTTGGGGGGTGTGGGTGGGAGGGGTAGTGCTGAGTGTGTTAGGAACTAGTGTTGTCTGCTGTTAATTCATAATGCTTTTACTGTGTTAAACTTTTTTGGTTTCTTGTCTTAAGGGAGTAGCTATATTGCTTTGCTTTACCTCATGCATATAATTCCTATTTTGGGGAGTTTACTTATATAAAATATCACAAGGTGCTGCATATCAAACAATTCAGACTCTTTTGGCTTATCAAAGTTTCTTCTTCCCCACTTCAGATCTTGTTTATCTTTAAGGTTCAGTTTTACATTAGGTATTAATTCTCTTAGAGGCATCATGTAGTTAAGTGTTTGCTTTATTGTATGTAAGGCCTAGTCTATATTTAGAAATTATAATGATTATAGTAACTGTAATGGGAGGAATGGGGTATGGTTTGGGTTCGGGTTCTTAGGAATTCCTTTTTAAAGAATTACACCCTCTTGCACACAAAAGTAGTTAGAATAAGGTGGTAGTTTAATTTAGGAGCAAGGGAAGGGAAGGGTGGGGGGAGGGAAGCCATGACAGAAATCCTCGGACTTCTCATGGGGAGATAGGTACAAAGCACGTGGCTCAGAGGTACCAGTCTCCCCGAACAGGAGACTGGAAGGTACTTTTATAGAGGACTGATGGGGTGGACCATCTGCCTGAGGAAAGTTCCTTTAATGAGGGAGAACTGTCCCCCATTGGCAGTGACTGGAGGAATTGGGTGAGGGGTGGCTAAGGATCTCTCACACCCAAATTTATCTTCCAGGGTAAGGGAGGCCAGAATGAAGGGTGGGAATCAGAAGCTAGCTCTGTTCCTTTTGGTTCCTCTTATCTCTCTAGGCGTTATCTGTCCTCTGGTTTAGTTTCTCCAGGAGAAGTTTCCTTGATGTACCCCAGAGAACTTCTGGGGTGCTCTGCACCCCATGATATAACTAATTTTCATATATAGTGTATTAAAAGTTGTAAAATGTCTATGTAATGGTGAACCAAATATTAATTATATTGAGATAGGTGATACATTTATTTTCATCCCCATTTTTATAGATGAGAAACTGTTCAGTTAAGTAATTTGCCTAGTCACAACTAATAAGTGTGAGATCAGAATTGAACCATACTTTCTTGATTTGAGTCACTTGAGTTCAATGATCTATTCGTGTACAACATTACCTCTCTGACAGTAAAATATTAATACATAAGTGACTAAAGACTTGAATAATTTATACAATTAAGTTTAAAATGGTAGTAAATTTTGCTTAAATTTATATGAGGGTTTTTCCCTGTTGTGAAATTGAGGAAGAACTCTGGCCTTAATGATTGATTATATGCTGCTTATGAGTTATTTTGTATTATATTGTTTAAGGGCTAAAATTCTAGCTAAACTGTCTAAAAATAGCCAATGAGTGGTCGCCAATAAATTATAAGCTTTAGCAAGAGTTAGACTTTTTAAGCATTTATTAAGGAGAATAAGAATTTGGTAAAGAGAGAGAGAAAGGGCCTAGATTCCTATCTATTAAGGGAGAGCACATTTCTAGCTCCGCTCTCCACCAGAGTCCAGAGGAAAAAAAAGCGAGACTGAGCGCCAGTCTCTTCCTTCCTCCTCCCACTAGCCCACGTCACTTCCTGACTCCTGGTCTTGCCCTCAAAGACCTTCCCTTCATGGGCAGAACTCCTCTACAGTAAGTATCCAGCAGGTGGCGTTATTCCAATCGTTACAGTCCCCCCTGTTGTTCCTCAAGAAACAAAATGTTTCCTTGACGGAACAGTAAAAACAATATGATAACTATTGCTAACTAATAATATGTGAACAACAATATAGAAAAGGAAGAGAGGAAAGTTTTGTCCAGAGGGGCGATTTTTTTTGTCCTCATGAACCGACGCTTTGACATTAGTCTTGCAAAGGGAGGGCCTCTGCAGAGAATACATGTTACAGATGGTGTATATTATAACAGAAAGAGAAAAAAACCAACAAAAGAACAAATCAAAACTGTTCATTTAAAGTCTCTGAAAGTCTTTTCTCAGATGTCCTCTAGGTGTATGTCGTGGAATGGAAGTCTTTTCAGGGGTTGATGTGTGGATGCTGGTAATCAGCCAGGAAAATTTCCTACAAAATTGAGCTTAACACAACTTTAAAATAGCTTTGTCAATAATCAAATCAAACAATGAAAGTTCTCAAAAACATGTCTAAGGGAATTCAGAATCTTAGTTGTTACACATGAAACATATAATAAAACAAAAATTGAACCATTCTTTAAAAATTATAATATTACTATAGTCCCCCCCCCTTATGGAGGGTAATTGAGAAGACAATTGCTGCAATATTAATTATTAAAAATAATTTTTTATCTTTGTTTCATCACTTTTTGCATCATCTGCCTAATTATCCTCATGCCATTATGAGAAATTTAAAAATCTAATATAATTGGTAACAGGTGTCAAGGCCAAATTCAACACTGTATTTATCATGACACCTGAGATAATTATGGGGGTTACCATAAAAGAACAGAGAAATGATGGGATATGAGCATTCCCACACTTGAGCAATATGTACTGCCCATACAGTATGCCAGGCTTAAAATAGGTGGATGGAATATACGTCCATGCCACCGAACATATTGGAGGAAACTGAGTCAGACTTAATCAGATCCATGGGATTTAAGATGTCCATGGCATCAGGCATATAGGAGGGAGCATAGAAGCCAGGTGTAGGAGTGAGATGGGTGGGATGAATACTTCCAGCCATCTGTACAATATTGTGGGGAAAAATAAAATAAAATAAAATATTAAACCAAGAGAATCCAACCTCAACATTTGTCAAAAGCCGTTCTCTCAGCCATACCTTGACTTCATGCATGTCTCCCCTCATGTGTATTCCTCTTGTGATTGGATGGCATCTTGGCCAACTGGCATCTGATAACTCAGAATAAAGGCAATTAATGTCTTAAATGATAAGTTCCCATAATCCAAGTCTCATATGGATTTAAAAATTGAGGATAATAAATGATTGCAAAAAATGTGAATACATCTTGACTCAGAACACAATATATAATTATGCAACAATTTCAAATAATACCCCTTTTTTTTAACTTAGTATACAATTACTTTTTTGAAAAATCTGAACATATTTAAATACAAGTTAAAGCACAACAGAATCTCAAAGAAAACTTTTTTTTGAAAAAAAGAAAACTTTTACAAATGTTCCCCTCTTTTTTTTTTTTTTTTTTTGGAATGTGCTTATCAAAAATAATACTTCTAGAATCAATTTACACTTGCCATGGCAACCAATTTGCCAGGGAAATGCTTTAAAGAGTTTGATCAAATAATCAGTTGAGGAAAAAAAAATAACAAAAACAAACAACTCAGAATATGGGAGCACAATACTCCTAGAATTAACATTGTATAATAAAATCAAAACCATCTTGCAATGTTTCAAAATTAGATAGACAAATGAATAGAAGAAAATACACATGGAACAATAAAATACAGTGAAATTCAAACTAAGGAAATCTAAATGAATGTGAACTTAATATTAATAAGAGTATTATAAAATATAAACTTGATCACATGACTATAAAAAGCTTTTACAAATATTCTCCTTGTTTTAAAAACTAAGTATAAGACACAATCTCAAAAGCATGAAAATATGAAAATAAACCCATTACCATTAATTTCAAAATGTAGATGTAATAGCATAGAAATCCTATGTAACCTCTGAACTGATACAATTACTCTGAGTGAATTCAGAACACTTTTGATTCCGATATCTAAAATCCCCAATACTCATATCAATACCTTGCTGCTTACTTCTACATTTCTGTACAATATATATCCTTCCATGCCAAAAGAAGCATTGTCTTGAACTATGTTGATGATTGTCCATTCTTATTCAGCTTAAGTTTTTCTTCTTTAACCCCTTTATATTGTCTGTCAGTCTTTTCACCATACAAATGCTTTATAAGATTACTAATTAAAGACAAAAGCAGGTTAGCAAAATTATGAACAAAACAAGCATATCTGGAATTTAAAGGGTTTTCTAAGATTGTCTCAAAAGCACAGCCAGGCCGGGGAAGGGCTGAGCCTGAAGCTGCAAATGCAGGTAGAAAAAGTTGAGCATGCGCATCAGATCTCTGGACTTCCCAGGCAGGGGAAGCTATGGGCTTGGCCATGGGAGGAGTAGAGGGTGGGGTCTGGGGAGGAGGGGAGGGACCAGCGCAATTTGAATCCGACTTGATTTTGAACTCAGGCCTGGATTCCTCTTCCCCCACTTTGCCTCCAGGTGCTAGGGGATTAAAAGCTTCTAGAGGGTGGGTCATTGCCTCCAGGCATGCAAAATTAGAGCAACAATTACTGTTAGAACTGGGAAAAGCTGCAGGAATCTCTTCAGGTTTCTCTGAAAAAGCATGGTTGGGAGAGGGAGAGATATTTCCTTGTGTGAGTAAGTTGCTGGCTCTTCTAACAAAAATAAAAAGAAAAATAGAAAATCCACAAAAACAAAGCATTAACATGATCTTATCTCCCATTTGTCTGGTTAAACAGACTAAAATCAAAAATAGGATAATTAGGGAGTTTAAAAGGTCCATTCGAAAAAATTTAAAGGAAAACACAGCCAGTACAACCAGTACTTAGCAGTTAAAAGGGTAGGGGAAATTTCTTACCCAACCGGAAGATCAGAAGTGAGGTTCAGCTTTCCTCTTCGTGGTCAGCCATCTGTTAAGGGCTAAAATTCTAGCTAAACTGTCTAAAATAGCCAATGAGTGGTCGCCAATAAATTATAAGCTTTAGCAAGAGTTAGACTTTTAAGCATTTATTAAGGAGAATAAGAATTTGGTAAAGAGAGAGAGAAAGGCCTAGATTCCTATCTATTAAAGGGAGAGCACATTTCTAGCTCCGCTCTCCACCAGAGTCCAGAGGAAAAAAAAGCGAGACTGAGCGCCAGTCTCTTCCTTCCTCCTCCCACTAGCCCACGTCACTTCCTGACTCCTGGTCTTGCCCTCAAAGACCTTCCCTTCATGGGCAGAACTCCTCTACAGTAAGTATCCAGCAGGTGGCGTTATTCCAATCGTTACAATATGGAAAAATTTATCTTTGAGACTATTTCATCATGATCTTTTTTATTTTCTCAAGGAGATCTGTAAGAAGAAAATAAACTCTCATTCCTTTTTCAAAACCAGGGACAAGTACTGAGAACATGTGGTATGCATCCTTTGACATAACAGAGATTTTGTTTTCCTTTATTTTTTCTTTTAAAGTAAATTGTATTTTCCTTTTTTTTAATTAACAAGCATTTATCTCATTTACCTTCTGTTGACTTCTCTCTACTCCTGGTCCCTCACTATCTCATCATCCTTTATTTCTTTTTCACATCAGTCATACACAAGCAAGGTATTTGCCTGAAGCTTGCTCACACACACTCGCTCGCTCTCTCTCTCTCTCTCTCTCTCTCACACACACACACACACACACACACACACACACACACACACCTCTTTCAAGCTTAGAAGATCTGGAACTTTCCTTTGGCAAATGCTATTTAAGAGAGATTTGGACCAGTAGACCTTTATGCTGTTGAACTTTAACTGGTAATCTTTTTGTTCATCTCTAATCGTTCCCCAGAGAAACTAATACAGTGGTTATACCACTGCTCTTCTCACCTTAAGCCCCTATAAGTTTTATATTAACTTCTGCTTTCACTTCCTATTTTACTGAAAAGGTCTGTAATATCCAGGGTGAATTCCTAGTTTTACCTTCATCCACTAAACTGGATGTCAGGAGATCTGGCTTCTGCATAGCTCATTTCTTTTAACAATTTTTCCTCCAGCACTCTTAATTGATTTTTAAAATCATGTTTTGCTTTTTTTTTTTTTAAATAGATCTCTTTAGCCCTTCTAAGAATTCTTGTTGGACTTGTGTCCAGTTTGCATTTTTCTTTGAGGTTTTCCTTATAGTGATTTTCAAGTTACTATTTTCTATGTATGTCTTGAGCTTTGCAGTTGAGCTTTTCATATTCAGGTTTTGTGTGTGTGTGTGTGTGTGTGTGTGTGTGTGTGTGTGTATGTGTGTATGTGTGTGTGTGTGTGTGTGTATGTGTAGGGATGGAAGGAGGAAAGGAAGGAAGGAGGAGGGGGAGAGAGAAAGAGAGAGAGAGATTGAGAGAGATTTCCTTGTTTTTTCAGACTATTTCTTAACTTTGGACTTTTTGTTAGAGTTGGGCTTTGTTCACCTTTTGGTGGGGGGAATACTTGCCTTCGCTTCCATCTTTTGTCATTCTTCTGATGCTTTCAGAAATAGTCTTGGGACCTTTTAAGTTTTTGATGCTTCTAATATGGTATTCTCTAGGGAGAAGTCTGTTCACTCCCTTCCTGGTCTATACTTTGGTCCTTTTACAGGTTGGATCCCAGCTCCCTGGTGACCAAGATCTCTCCTTTCCACCATGGAACTGTGACTCAGAACTGGATAATTGGCTGCCAAATGGCACCTGATCTTGCACCCAGTGCTAGTACAGAGGTCTTCTGGGATCTCTTTCTGCCAAGGTGCTCAGTTCCCTTACTCTCCCTAGGCTCTAGACTCTTTTCCACTGTCTTCTTTTTTTCCTTCCTTTGTATTCCTAGAGCTTAGGACAAGTACCAGAACCAAGTAAGCACTTAATTAATATTTGTTGATTAACCATTATGCCTATAGTTGTAATTTTAAAGTCAGAAATTGAAGTATGAAAATCTTTCCTGCATTCATTTTCCTTTCTAGGCTTGAGATTTACTGAAAATAAAGTGTGTAGAAAGCCTTTTGAGTATTTTTCCCAGAAGTCTGTTTCAACATTTCTAGGTATCTATCACAGTAATATTCAAACAATTTGAAAACTAAGAGTAAGACCTATTGGGCAATATTCACTTTCTTTTTTTCCCTTTAGTTACTCAGGGAAATGATAATTGAAGCCATTTGAGGTGGTCTCTTAAGTCCTAGTGTATATGCAGATATTCCTTCCAATGGTAGTAGAACTACCTTTTGTTTCAGTGGTTTGCTACTATTAGGAAAGCTAGTTTAATGCAATATAACAGTTCTACTAAGGTTGACAGGACACAGTGTTCAATGTTTTGGAATCTGTTTTTTTTAGATTGTGTTTGTTTTACTTTAGTAAATTATTTCTGGTATTAGCAAATATTTTGCCTTGTTTTTCGATGCATTGAAATCTTTGGAGAATTTTTTTTTTAATTTTCTTCTTGTATAAGAATTTTTTAACCTACTCAGGAAACCAAATTACTGACAAAAAATGAAATGATCGTTCTTCAAGTCCATAGTTGAATAACTTTTCCATGCTATTCATGGCCTCAGGTTAATAGCTATGAAAATGTTGAAACCTAAGTTGCCCCACTGTTTCACCCTTCTTGGGTGCTTATGAGCTATTTCATAAATAATTTTCCCTAGCCCCAGCTATTAAAAGAATCCAGGCCTAGGGGCAAAGAATCCAGACAGAAACTATCTCCTTGGTCAAGTTATTGTCTTGATGCTATTAAAATGATCAAGTCTACTTGAGTCAATGACCCATATGGTTGTGAGTATGTTTGAGACTTCAGCTCTTATGGACTTCAGAATCTTCAGTACATTTCTACCCAGCTATGTACATAATATTTTCATGAAAAGTATGTAAAATTTAAGGTTATGTTTACAAAAGATGGTAATAAAATTTTTATTTTATAGATTTGTTATTTTCATACACAATTCCTTAACAGAATTAAAAGCAATCATCATATCTTAAGTTTATGCAAAACCTAGAAACTATGGAAAGTGGCCATTAAAAAATAGCAAATGGCAGTAATAATAAAGTTTAGTATCTTTGAAATAACAAATGATTGGGACTTCTTAAATTAAGACCTGTAGCATTTTACTGTATTAACCAATATGTGTAACATAATTGGTATTCATATAGTAAATCAGTTCAGAAATCTTAGAAACACTATGGCATATGAGCTATAGGAAATAGTATATAATTGGGGGAAATTGCTGCCATGTTTAGAAATAATTACTAGAACTATTTTTTTCACGTAAGAAAGACTGAACAGTTTATGGAAAAGGGGAGGAACCTTGGTGAAAAACTTGATGCTTACTTATGAGAATACTTGCCTAAAATCTCATCATTTCTTCCTATTTACATAAGTGGAATATTGGAAATGTTATGTGTAACCTATATTATGTATGTATGTACGTACATATATGCATGTTTTCTGAAAACATCTATTAAGTGCCCTTTGTGTGCAAGACCTTATAAAAACAAACATACAGTTTCTAACTTAAAGGTACATAATGTAATTTGGAGATAGAATAAATATAGAGATAGAATATGGAGATAGAATAAATATAGAGATAGAATATGGAGATAGAATAAATATAGAGAAAAGTAAGTAAAAGGTAATTTAGGAAGAACACATTAGCAGCATGGTGGGGGGGATCAAAGAAGATTTCATCAAGGAGGCAATGTCTGGGCTGAGCCTTGAAGAAAGATAAGAATTCTGAGAGGCAGACAAAAGAAATGACAATTCCAGCATGATGGGGGATGGGAAGGAGAGATTGAAGTTTTTGTAGATGCATGACGAAGGATGCACAACAGGAGGAGTGGTAAGTTATGAAAACATCAAATATGCCAATCTGGTAAAATCTAGAGTATTGTTTTGAAATAAGTCTGGAAAGTTAGGTTGGAGCCAAATTGTGGAGAAAGTTATATGCTCGACTAAGGAATTTGTATTCATCTTATAAATAGGCAGCAGAAGTTTTTTTGAGTAGGAGATCATATGGTTTTATGCAGATTAGCTAGAGAAACAAGGTGGAAATTGGTAAGATCCATCAGGTGACTATTACAGGCAGCTCAGCAAGGAGTAATGAGGACTTAAATTAGGGTAATGGCCATGGAATTGTGGTGTGAGAGGCACATAGTGGTAAAATTGAAAAGGTATGAAAATAAGTTGGATGTTGGGGGCTGAAATAGGAAAAAGAATCTGGGAATCTGAGTTCAGAAATCCTGTTGACTGGAAGGATCATAGAATCACAGAATTTCAGAGCTGGAAGGCATCTCAGCAAATGTCTTGGTCTAAGCAAGGCCTAAAACAGATTCTCTACTTTAACAAATCTACCACGCTGTTTGAAGATCTTCCAAGAGAGAAAACCTAATTCCTAGAGCAAGCTATTCTTCTTTTTTAATGTTACGGTTGCCTCAGGTTACAGACAGGAACAGAAATATTTTGTTGTTGAATCTGAAATGCCAGTGGCACATTCAGTCAAACATATCAGCCAAGGAGTTGGTGATTGGGTTCTGGAGTTCAAGACACAAGTTATGCCTAGATATAAATACTTTTCCAATGACAGATGTAGTGATCCAAAATTTCCTATAAAAAAAACCTTTCTGTTAAGTAAATATTATCTTTCTTATTTTATTTGTTTTTAATTATAAAGTTATAAATTATAAAGTTTATAAATTAATTATAAAGTTATAAATGGGGAGGGAATTAACATTTACAATAGTCTACTATGGGCCAAGCCCCGTGTTAAGTGTTTTACAAATATTATCTCATTTTATTCTTACAACAAACCTGGGAGGTAGATGCCATTATTAATCCCATTTTACAGATGAGGAAACTGAGGCAGACAGGTTAATTGACTTGCTTAGGGTCACACAGTAAGTACAAGAGGCTAAATTTGAACTCAGTTCTCCCTGACTCCAGGTCTAGCATCCTTTCTAGCACTAGCATAGTTTCTCCTAGCTGTTATGGCTATTACATCAGCTCACAGCTGTTATATCAAAACCAAACTCCACAAAGCTTTTCATCAACTCTACAAGTCTATTTTCTAGGAAGTTTTCTCTGTCACTGTGCAGGTAGATTTCTTTTGAAGTGGTGAGTCTTCTGTCATTTGAAGTGTTCAAGCAAAGGCTTGGTCAGAAATGCTGTTGAAAGGGATTCTAGTTTGAGTAAAAGTTTAGGCTTATAGCTAGAAGACTCTGTAATTCTACCCTTTTATGTCATCATTATTTACCTTATCTTTCCAAACCTTCAACAAAAATCGTATTCTTTAAAGTCTACACTCACCATTCACTTCCTTGAATCCCATTAGGTTTTATGATATTTTGCTTTATAGCACCTTCAAAATTTAGGTATTCATTATGTAGGACAGTGTCATGCATTTGCTTTTGGAATTGCCTTATTTTCTTGGAATTATTCTGTGTAGGACAATTTATAAAGGAATTATAATGGCACCTTTGACAAAGTAGTACAATGCTATTTGGCAAAGAATCCAATTCACTAGACATTTATTAAGCACCCATTGTGTTCTGTGAACACTCCTAGCCATTAGGGTAGAAGGAAGCCATTTAAGTTCAAGATATAGGAAGAATACCAAGAAAAGACTATAATGATGCAAAGTTTCATGATGCAATAGTGTTTAGTTGTTTGAATTATATACTAGTTATTAAGACCAAAATCTTAGTAATTCTCACATCTATAATGGAAAAATGTGAGCTAGGTAGGGCAGGTTGGCAGTTTTTGAATTTCAGCAAGCTTTTACTCTAAATGTCTGTGGTACTCAGCTCTATGTTGGGTTTTCTGGGCACTAGAAAAGAAGTGAAGTTCTGGTCTCATTCTTTTCCTGTTTCTGAGTGTAAACTGGAGGACTGGCGTCAGTCAGGCCTGAACCATAACAATATAATATATCTGTGTCATTTTTCCATGTATTTTGGATAATAGATTTGTATCAGTCATTTGTTAAAAATATTTTCCTCTCTATAGTTTCTTAGTTTTTCAGCATTGGTTTTATTTATGTAAAAGCTTTTAAAATATTATGTAATCAAAAATAGTCTTTTTTGTATTTCATGATATCCTCTATCCTTTATTTAGCTAAAAATTATTCCCTACATACCCCTCTCACCCTCTGTGGCCATAGTTGTGGGAAGTTCCTCCTTTCTTGTGTGTAGAGTGTAACCTTTTCTCTTCAGTTTTAGGTATCCATTTAGAACTTGTAGTCCAATGGTATAAGTTGTTTGTCTAAACCTAATTTCCACCAAACACCTTTCTAGTTTTCTTAATAGTTCTTGTCAGAAAAGGCATCTTATTGCCAGTAATTTATGTTCTTTGGTTTAACAAACACTGGATTAGAGGATTTTTTTTTCTTCTGGTTTCTGCTTCTGCTTTCTCATTTTTTATAATTATACTTTATTTTAACAATCACTTTTTAAAATTTTGAGTTCCAAATTCTCTCCCTCCAGCTACCCCCTCCCCAACACACACACTAAGGCAAGCTATATGATATCAGTTATACATGTAAAGTCATGCAAAACATTTCCATATTAACTGTGTTGCAAAAAAGGAAAGAAAACAACGAGAAAAAGTAGAAGAAAATGTATGCTTCAATCTTCATTCAGAGTTTATTAGTTCTCAGGATGTAGATGGCATTTTTCATTGTGAGTCCTTTGGAATTGTCTTGGATTATTGTCTTGATTAGAGTAGCTAACAGTTAGTTGTGGTTATAATATTGCTATTACTGTGTACAGTGTTCTCCTGGTTCTTTTTCTTTTCTTTTTTTGTTTTTGTTTTTTTGCGGGGCAATGAGAGTTAAGTGACTTGCCCAGGGTCACACAGCTAGTAAGTGTAAGTGTCTGAGGCTGTATTTGAACTCAGGTCTTCCTGAATCCAGGGCCGGTGCTCTATCCAGTGTGCCACCTAGCTGCCCCTGATCTCCTGGTTCTGCTCACTTAACTTTACATCAGTTCATATAAGTCTTCCCAGGTTTGTCTGAAACCATCCTGCTTATCATGTCTTATCGAGCACAGTAGTTAGTATTACTTCATGGTCATATACCACAACTCGTTCAACCATTCCCCAGTCAATGAGCATTCCCTCAATTTCTAATTTTTTGCAACTACAAAAAGAGCAGCTATAAATATTTTTTTGTATAGATTGGTTCTTTGACTTTTTCTTCTTTCTCTTTAAGATACAGACCTAGTAGTAGTATTACTGGGTGAAAGGGTATGTATGCACAGTTTTTTTAGTCCTTGGGACATAGTTCCAAATTTGTTCTCCACAAAGGATGGACCAGTTCACAATTCCACTAGCAATGCATTGGTATCCCTATTTTTCCCTTCCAGCATTTGTCATTTTCCTTTTCTGTCATGTGAGCCAACCTGATATAGGTAGGACATCTCAGAATTGTCTTAGTTTTTATTTCTCTGATTAATAATGATTTGGAACAATTTTTATATAAGTATTATAGCTTTGAATTCTTCTTCTGAAAACAACATCCTTTAACCTATTAGCAATTGGGGGATAGTTCTTATTTTTTATAAATGTGGCTCAGTTTCTTGTATATTTGAGAAATGAGGCCTTTATCAGAAAAACTCACTGCAAAATATTCCCCATTTTCTTGTTTTCCTTCTAATTTTGACTGAATTGGTTTTGTTTGTGTAAACCCTTTTTTTAATTGCATGTAATCAGATTAGCTATTTTACTTTCTGCGATCCTTTCGTTCTCTTGTTTGGTCATAAACTCTTCCCATATCCATATATCTGAGAAGTAAATTTTCCCATGTTTACCTAATTTACTTTTATCAACTTTATTTTTAAGTTATGTTACCCATTTTGACCTTATCATGGTATGTGATATTAGATGCTGATCTATAACCAGTTTCTGCCAAACTGTTTTCCAGTTTTCCCAGCAATTTTTGTCAAGTAGTGAGTTTTTGCTCCCAAAGCTTGCATCTTTGGGTTTTCAAACTCTAGATTAGTTGGTTCTTTTACTTCTGTATATTGTACCTAATCTATTCCACTGATCTACCAGTCTATTTCTTAGTACCAAATTGTTTTGATGATTACCACTTTGTACTATAGTTTGAAATCTAGTACTGCTAGGCCACCTTCTTGATGATTTGATTGGTATGGCGCTGAATAAGTAAATTCATTTGGTTAGAATTACAATTTTTATTGATGTGGCCTATCCATAACCAATTAATATTTCTCCATTTGTTTAGATTTGTCCTTATTTGTCTCAAAAGTGTTTTGTAATTATGTTCATATAGTTCCTGGGTTTGTCTTGACAGATAGTCTCCCAAGTATTTTATATTATCTACAGTTATTTTAAAAGGAATTTCTCTATCTCTTCCTACTGGATTTTATTGGTAATATATAGAAATGCTGATGATACATTTGAGTTTATTTTATATCCTCCAACTTTGGTAAAGTTGTTAATTGTCTCAACTAGTTTTTTAGTTGGTTCTCTAGGATTCTTCAAATACACTATCATATTGTCTGCAAAGTGATAGTTTTGTTTCCTTCATGCCTATTTTTAGTATTTCTATAGTTTCTATTTCTAGCACAATATTGAGTAATAGGGCTGATATAGACATTCTTGCTTCACCCCTAATCTTATTGAGAAGGCTCTCTCTGGTTTATCCTTATTGCTGCTTGCTCTTTGTTTGAGATAAGAATAGGTATTATATTTTGTCAAAAGCTTTTTCTGCATTTATTAGTATATTCATATGATTTTAGTTGTGAGAAAAGTTATTTTTTTCTGTTATGTTAATACCCCATTATTAATTAGGATCCAGGCTTTCTATTTTTTTATTCAGGGACCAGCCTCTGTAGGTCAGAAAGGTAGTCTCTGAAGGATAGTGCTGATAGTGGCCTAATCCTCTGGGAACATGCAATCTTAGGCTGGACTCCAACCAACTAGGTGACCTTCTTTTTAGAATGTAAATAGAATTGAATCTAGGTGGATTTCAGCCCTACTGCATTAAGTCTATGGCCCTTGCATACCTCTATTTGAGATTAGTGTGACCCACCTCATGAAGGAGAAAACCAACCAGAGTGGTCACCATAGAGGTGAATTCCTTTGTCCAGCTTACTGGAAGTAGCCGAGTCTCATGATCAAGCCACATTCTTAGCAGGAGGAGCTGAAGGCTTTCAGCCCATCTCCATATTTAAGTCTATCCCCTCATTAATTGTTCACTAATCAGGGTTTATTTTTACTTGACAGGGGCATCTCCGTGGTTTTGCCTTTGGTTACTGAGAGAAACCACTGACCCAGGATTTTTTTTTTTTAATAATTAGCTATCCTGATTAATAAATTGATTATCAATTACCCAGAAACTCTGTTTCTCACATTTCTCATTCATCTCAGTTGTTTTTGTTATTGATGCGGCCAATTATGCTTCTTTTCCTTTACTTATGTAGTTTGGTCTTTTGATCTACTTTTTCTTTTTTGTCTTTTAAACCACAATAGTTTTGAATGGTTTACTTTTATAATATATTTTAAGTCTAATAATGATATTTCATTTCTCTTACACGAATTTCATTATTGTTTTGTTTAGATATGTAAAATAACACCCTTGGTAACTTGAGTCTGGTCCTTGTTTTACAAATTATTTTAGCTCAACCCAACAATGAACAGTAAACATCTCTTCATTTATTTGTCTCCTTTTACTCCTATATGTCATGGCCTGTTAATTCCCAGATATTTTATGTATTTTGCACTTATTTTGAAAGGAACTTTTATTTTTCAACTTTTTTGTTAGCACGATATATAAATTCTGATGGTTGTATGGATTTTTTTTTTGTTTCCAGCACTATTACTGAAGATATTGTCCCAATTTATTGGGGTTTGGGGGGGAAGGTGTTTTGTCAGGGGTTTTTTCGTGTGTGTGGAGAGGGTTTAGTATTGGCTGATTATGTGGTGTTTTCAGAGTATACCATCCATTGGGTCATCTGCCAAGAGTGATAGGTTTTGTTGATTTAGCTACCTTTCATTTTGTACTCCTGTCTTATTGTTCTACCTAGCAATTGTAGAACTATGTCAAAACAGTAAGGACAGATCAAGGCATCTTTGTTTTATCTGTTTTTGCACTGGAAATGTTTCTAGTATTTCTATATTACAAATAATGCTAGCCCTTGGCATTTTTGTTGATGCCTTCGATTATTTTATTTGCCTCATTTTGGAGTATTTTTCTGGTTTTTTGGAGGGTCACTTCCTTTTCTTTGGTTCTTCCTGTTCTACAAGTTCATAACATGTGCCCTCTTATTCTCTAAAATATAACATTATTTTCAATAATTGTTACTTGAAATGATATGATTTTTTTGCCTGTCAATTTTTCCTAATGAGAATGCTTCACAACAATGTTCATTTTCCTTTTTACTTTTACAAGGTAGTATTTTGGGGAATTGTTTACATTTTGTCACATGTTCTATTTAAAAGTCTGAGAATAAAATTCTTTGAGTTTTAAATTTTAAAATTCTTTGATTGCCATTGTAATTTGGCAGAGCCATGGACATATTTTAAATTATCTAACATAACACATTCCAAGTAAGGATCTTCAGAAATAAATTCAAGTTGGAGATAGCTACTATATTATTTGTTTCATTTATATTTCTTTTCTTTCTTTCTTTCTTTTTTTTTTTTTTGTGAGGCAATTGGGTTTAAGTGACTTGCCCAGGGTCACACAGCTAGTAAGTGTTAAGTGTCTGAAGCTGGATTTGAACTCAGGTCCTCCTGAATGCAGGGCTAATGCTCTTTCCACTGTATCACCTAGCTGCCCCTGTTTCATTTATATTCGGGAAATGGTTCTTGAACCAGATTTGTAGATATTTGTTTCGTCATTGGTCTTTGTCTTTTGATTTTATTATATTGACTTTTCAAATGTTTTGGTTTTGCCTATTTTGGATGCTGGTATGCACTCATGCAAAACAAAAGATTTGGGGGCAGCTAGGTGGCACAGTGGATAGAGCCCTGGAGTCAGGAGTACCTGAGTTCAAATCCAGCCTCAGACACTTAACACTTACTAACTGTGTGACCCTGGGCAAGTCACTTAACCCCAATTGCCTCACTAAAAAAAAAACCAAAAAACAAAAGATAGTTTTTTGTTTTTTAAGGACTTAGATGATAAATGTACACAAATTATCTTAAAATTGGTCTACGGAAACTGACCAACAATCTACTGATAGAGTATGGAACCTTATTAAACATGTTTAATGATTGATTTTGAACCAATAAGAAGCCAACTTTTCAATTACTTGGTCAGCCAGTTGATTTTTGTGCTTCTCCAAATTGGCTGTATATGTTATATGTCATTAGAATGACAAAGTCAAATAGGCTTGCTGTGTACGCTTGACCACTGTTAAGAACTGTTTTCTTTTAATATATTAGGGGTGTAAAGAAATTCAATAGCAGACGACATATTTAAAATTGTCTACAAAAGTTACCTTCTAAAAATTATCTGTTGGGAGAAGTTCTTCATATTCAATTTGAAATTTATACAAAACCTTTCCTTGAATTCTTCCCTTACGTTATCATAATATTGATATGAGATTGCTAGTTAGGTGTAAATTTAATTTCATGATGAAGTTATTTTGGTATTTTGTTAGCTTCAGCCTCATTTACCAAGGGCTAACATTATATAGGATTTCATTATATAGTAATTGGTCTTCTAGTCAGTATCTAATCAGCAGTCATGCATAGTGAAGGTGGCACCAGGTTTTAGGGACAATGTGTCTTTTATATAGTTGCACTCAGGCCTCTTATTACCACTTCCTGATTACTAGCTAGAATTGATAAATTGTATATTGCAGAAGAACAGGGGTCATCGGGTTGTCACGTCCTTTTGGAAAAGTTTGTCTTCCTTAGTGGGTTAAAAAGCATAAATTGAAATAGAAAAAAATTAATTGCCTTTAGGGTAAAAATAAGGAAATTTAACTTACACTGAAAAATTTCCATGAACACAGAGTTTCTGAATGTACATGTAAATAAGTCTTTAAACATTTTCTTTTGAAATGTAGAATACCTAACATTATGATAGATTTCTATAGTAAACAGACCTTTACTGTAAAATGTTTTTTAAAACATTATTTGTGGGATATGTGAGGTCCAATCAAGGAAACTTAACAAATGTCCACATTGCCTTCCCTAATTGAGCATTGATTCATTACTGAATTTGTTTTTCCACAGGGTGTGATAGGTATACAACTGGTTGTTACCATGGTGATGGCCAGTGTCATGCAGAAGATCTTACCTCACTATTCTCTTGCTCGCTGGCTTCTCTGTAATGGCAGGTAAGTCAAGAATAAATTGATTTTGTTAATAACTTCAGTTTAACAACAGTTAGCTTCAAAACAGGTTTTGATTTATAGTCACAACTTTTTAAAAAGGCAAGGAAGGAAAATTTTAAAATTAGAGTTTTATTAATTTTCCATGTAATTATTTGATTCAATTGAAAAACTAATAAGGTCATGTTAATAGATTTAGTTCACATGTGAACCAGATAACTTTGCTATGTTCCATAGACATAGGTGTCATCCTTAATTTTCATCAGATTCCTTGAAAACTCATGAGTTGGTCACAGTGGGGACAAGTGAGGTTTTTTGAATCAAACACAGACACATCTCTACTGCTGGAGAAACAAGTCAAAATATATCCCTCACTAATAATGATCATTTGTACCAGTTAATGGCTGTTACCTTCTACTTAAAGTAAAATTTGTGGTTTGTTTTCCTGAAAAGAGCTCCAAAATGTTTGACTTTGAAAGGATGGGCATAGAGATGGAGATGACGGAAGTTACTTCATGGTATTTAAGTTTATTTGTGTACATGTTGCTTTTCCTATAGAATGTAAGCCCCTTGAGGGCAGAGGCTTTTATTTTTGTTTTCCTTTTCCTAACAGTGAGACACAGTGCCTTGAATATAGTCGGTACTTAATAAATGATTATTTATTGGTTATACCATGATTGCAGTAACCAAAGTTGCCACTTATTTGTCTGTAACATTTCCCCTGGTTTTTCATCTTTGTGAAATTACGAAACTCTATTGATGTATTGTTCATCCATTTTCTTATGTTTGAGCCTTTTGTGGAGATACAGAATAACTGAACACTACCTTCCTTATGATAATTTCATATACTTAAAGATAGGTAAACCTTTATTTCCTTTAATGTTTCCCTATTTTCTAAATCTTAGTCATCTTGACTAATATCCAGTTTTTCCCCCTCATCTATTTTTATAACATTTGCAGAACCCCACTAATTCAGTAAAGGGGAAGGTAGTCTAAATCAGAATTTTAAAATTCAGATTTATAATAATAGTATCATGACAAAGTTTTTTTTTTAAACCTGTGAGACCTATTTTAATAGTTATGGGCCATTTGTAATTATCATATTGATTGTATGGCTGGGTAATAATTGTAAATTTTTTAAAGGGCTTAACATTTGTTCTTTAATCATATTTGCCTAACTAATTCACTTAGCTTATCCTTTCCCCATAGATCATGTAAAGGGAAATTTTATAAATTATAACAAATTCCAGATTATTTGTGTCTGAATTTATATATTCTTATTCTACAGATAAAATTCAACCTAATGCATTAATAAAGTTTTAGACTCTTCAAATCAAACAGTACTTCCTCCATCTTGTACTGATAACTTCTGTGTGTATTTGTGTTTTGATAGCTCTTTATGATTTTTTAACAAGAGCAGACATGGCTGTTAACTCATTAAAATGTACAGTCCATGAAGATTACAATTTTTCTTTCACTGACATTTTGTACCTGGAAACCTTTCCCTATTTTCATCTGTATTTTATGTGATAAAGTATATTACCTTGAGTTTTTGCTGTTTTTATTAGAGAGAGGAAAAAAAAGGCTCTGATAATTCAGCTGAATTTTCTTTTTAATTTGAAGTACTTTTAAGCCTTTGATTTTGATATGTGTATAGTGTCACAGGTCATAAACTTGTACTAGAAAATCAGTGGAGCGGATTGGAATTAGGTGATCAGGGTTTGAATCTTGAACTATAAGTAAATCATTTAATTTTTCTGAGGCTTAGTTGCTGTATCTGAATACTTAGGATAATAAAACTTGCCCACCTACCTCACAGTGAAGTGAGTAAAGTACTTGGTAACATTCTATCACTTTATTGGCCATGAAAGTATGACCTTGTAATATTGTATTCAATACAAAAATTGGTATTGGATGCAGTGCATTGGTGCCACTTAAATTCTTTCTAGGAATGTTGTTTCATTTTAGTCAGACTACCTTTCAATGACTTTCTCTTTATAAATCGCCATCTAGCTTGTAAAGTGTTCTGGTTTTTACATAGTGAGTACAGAAGATCTGAGAGGCAACAACACCTAAATTTCTTGTGAAGGAGAAATTTCTTTTGCTTTTCTTAGCTATTAATATTAATATTCATAATATAAATGTGAAGACCAAAAGCCCCAATTACTTTTTTTTTTTTGTTAGCTCAAGTGAAAGCAATGTGCTGTAATAGGAACTGGGTTGGATTTGAAATGAAGAGCACAAGGCTTAAATTCTGCCTGTTATTTACAATCCTTGACTTTGGGCCAGTCATTTAATCTTTCTGGTTTTTACTTTTTAACCTCAAAGATGAAAGTCTTAGACTGGGGTTCACTCTAGGACAGGAGTTCTTAACTTTTATTTATATCATGGACTCTTTGGGCAGTCTAGTGAAAACCTAGAGACCCCTCCTCACAATATATGTAAATGTGTAAAGTAAAATATATGTGATTATAGAAGCAATCAATTATATTGAAATTGAAATACAGTCTTAAAATATATATATATATTTTTAAAACAAGTTCATGGACCCTAGGTTAAGACTCCTTGCTCTATGGCATTTCCAGCTTTCCAGATCCACATCTTGTGATCACAGTGATACTTTGAAAGCATTGTTGAATATATTTCTGAATGTTGCTGCTAGGTAAAATGAAAAAAGTTGAGAAAAATTCTTCAGAACTGAGAAATGCTTTAAGGAGCTTGAGAGGGAAATAGCTGTAGTGAAAGCTATTTTTAATAATATAAGAAACATCAGAAATAAATAATGTAAAAACCTTATTGTCTAGGTGCCAACAGTTTAGGAAGAACATAGATAAGCCAGTGTCCAGAGTCTGATTGTTCAGGAGAGGAAAAGTACGATGGTGAAGGTTCTTGAGTCTTTGTCATGTGAAAATCGGTTGAAGGAAGTGGATATATAAAGCCAGAGAAAAGCAGACTGCCATGATACCTTGTTCAGAAAGGTTGTTATATTGAAAGAACCATTAGATATGTTTTGTTTAATCTCATCAGGCAGAAGTGGGAGCTGTAGTTGGAAGTTACAGAGTCCAATTTGGGTTTGAGAAGTTAGGAAAAACTACCTCAGTTGAATGAACTCCTTGGAAGGTTGTGTCTGCTAACATTCTTTTTCATGAAAAGTTTGGTCTAGAGCAGTTGTATTAGACTCAAATAGAAAGGAATCCCTATGGCCTACATATTGACTTAGAAAACTGCAAATTAGCATCATCTATGTTGTATTATATTTTTTCTTATTTTGTTGTATATTTCCCAAATTACATTTTAATTTAATTCAAGTCCTGCCTATGGGGTGTGAATTGCATACCTCTGGTCTAGAGGAGAGCTTATATCCTTTATAACATTGAGATACCTGAACACAGTTATATACCCTACATCTGTAGGGTTTTTAAAAATTATATATATATATATATATATATATATATATATATATATATATATATATATATATATATATATATTAAAACTTGCTTTGTAGCATTTTTGTTTTTCTCTCCCCCTGTAGACCTCACAGCTTCTTTTCTGATTCGGTTAGTTGTTACTTTTTGATAATGCTGCTCTCTTTCACAGCCTCTTTTCCCTTGTGGAATGAAGGCCACCAGTTGAGAGAGATCTGATTGTGGTAGATGTTTAAAAAGTAATCTAACCATTTTTCACAAGAGTGTTAAGGGCTAAAATTCTAGCTAAACTGTCTAAACTATTTAATGAGTGGTCGCCAATAAATTATAAGCTTTAGCAAGAGTTAGGCTTTTAAGCATTTATTAAGGAGAATAAGAATTTGGTAAAGAAAAAGAAAGGCCTAGATTCCTATCTATTAAAGGGAGAGCACATTTCTAGCTCCGCTCTCCGCCAGAGTCCAAAAGGAAGAGCGCCTCCGTCTCCTCCTTCCTCCTCCCACTAGTCCGCGTCACTTCCTGATACCAAAGACTCCTGGTCTTGCCCTCAAAGACCTTCGCTTCATGGGCAGAACTCTTCTACAGTTAGTATCCAGCAGGTGGCGTTATTCCAATCGTTACAGTCCCCCCTGTTGTTCCTCAAGAAACAAAATGTTTCCTTGACGGAACAGTAAAAAGAATATAATAACTATTGCTAACTAATAATATGTGAACAACAATATAGAAAAGGAAGAGAGGAAAGTTTTGTCCAGAGGGGCGATTTTTTTTTTTGTCCTCATGAACCGACGCTTTGACATTGGTCTTGCAAAGGGAGGGCCTCTGCAGAGAGTACATATTACAGATGGTGTATATTATAACCGAAAAAGAAAAGAGAAAAAAACAAAACAAAACTGTTCATTTAAAGTCTCTGAAAGTCTTTTCTCAGATGTCCTCTAGGTGTAGTCGTGGAATGGAAGTCTTTTCAGGGGTTGATGTGTGGATACTGGTAATCAGCCAGGAAATTTCCTACAAAATTGAGCTTAACAGAACTTTAAAATAGCTTTGTCAATAATCAAATCAAACAATGAAAGTTCTCAAAAACATGTCTAAGGGAATTCAGAATCTTAGTTGTTACACATGAAACATATAATAAAACAAAAATTGAAACATTCTTTAAAATTATAATATTACTATTATATATTATATAATATTACTATAGTCCCCCCCTTATGGAGGGTAATTGAGAAGACAATTGCTGTGATATTAATTTTTCAAAATAATTTTTATCTTTGTTTCATCACTTTTTGCATCATCTGCCTAATCATCCTCATGCCATTATGAGAAATTTAAAAAATCTAATATAATTGGTAACAGGTGTCAAGGCCAAATTCAACACTGTATTTATCATGACACCTGAGATAATTATGGGGGTTACCATAAAAGAACAGAGAAATGATGGGATATGAGCATTCCCACACTTGAGCAATATGTACTACCCATACAGTATGCCAGGCTTAAAATAGGTGGATGGAATATATGTCCATGCCACCGAACATATTGGAGGAAACTGAGTCAGACTTAATCAGATGCATGGGATTGAGATGTCCATGGCATCAGGCATATAGGAGGGAGCATAGAAGCCAGGCGTAGAATAAGATGGGTGGGATGAATACTTCCAGCCATCTGTACAATATTGTGGGGAAAAATAAAATAAAATATTAAACCAAGAGAATCCAACCTCAACATTAGTCAAAAGCCGTTCCCTCGGCCATACCTTGACTTCATGCATGTCTCCCCTCATGTGACAATTCAGTGTCTGCTCTTGCATGTATTCCTCTTGTGATTGGATGGCATCTTGGCCAACTGGCATCTGATAACTCAGAATAAAGGCAATTAATGTCTTAAATGATAAGTTCCCATAATCCAAGTCTCATATGGATTTAAAAATTGAGGATAATAAATGATTGCAAAAAATGTGAATACATCTTGACTCAGAACACAATATATAATTATGCAACAATTTCAAATAATACCCCTTTTTTTTACTTAGTATACAATTACTTTTTTGAAAAATCTGAACATATTTAAATAAAAGTTAAAGCACAACACAATCTCAAAGACAACTTTTACAAATGTTCCCCTCTTTTTTTTTTTTTTGGAATATGCTTATCAAAAATAATACTTCTAGAATCAATTTACACTTGCCATGGCAAACAATTTGCCAGGGAAATGCTTTAAAGAGTTTGATCAAATAATCAGTTGAGAAAAAAAATAACAAAAACAAACAACTCAGAATATGGGAGCACAATACTCCTAGAATTAATATTGTATTATGAAATCAAAACCATGTTTCAAAATTAGATAGATGAATGAATAGAAGAAAATACACGTGGAATAATAAAAGACAATGAAATTCAAACTAGGGAAATCTAAATGAATATGAACTTAATATTAATAAGAGTATTACAAAATATAAACTTGATCGCATGACTATAAAAAGCTTTTACAAATATTCTCCTTGTTTTAGAAACTAAGTATAAGACACAATCTCAAAAGCATTAAAATCTCTATGAAAATAAACCTATACCATTAATTCCAAAATGTATATGTAATAGCATAGAAATCCTATGTAACCTCTGAACTGACATTAATAATCTGAGTGAATTCAGAACACTCTTGATTCCGATATCTAAAATCCCCAATACTCATATCAGTACCTTGCTGCTTACTTCTACATTTCTGTACAATATATACCCTTCCATGGCAAAAGAAGCGGAGTCTTGAACTATGGTGATGATTGTCATTCTTATTCAGCTTAAGTTTTTCTTCTTTAACCCCTCCATATTGTCTGTCAGTCTTTTCACCATACAAATGCTTTATAAGATTACTAATTAAAGACAAAAGCAGGTTAGCAAAATTATGAACAAAACAAGTATATCTGGAATTTAAAGGGTTTTCTAAGGTTGTCTCAGAAGCACAGCCAGGCTGGGGAAGGGCTGAGCCTGAAGCTGCAAATGTAGTTAGAGAAAGTTGAGCATGCGCATCAAATCTCTGGACTTCCCAGGCAGGGGAAGCAATGGGCTTGGCCATGGGAGGAGTAGAGGGTGGGGTCTGGAGAGGAGGGGAGGGACCAGAGCAATTTGAATCAGACTTGATTTTGAACTCAGGCCTGGATTCCTCTTCCCCCACTTTGCCTCCAGGTGCTAGGGGATTAAAAGCTTCTAGAGGGTGGGTCATTGCCTCCAGGCATGCAAAATTAAAGCAACAATTACTGTTAGAACTGGGAAAAGCTGTGGGAATCTCTTCAGGTTTCTCTGAAAAAGCATGGTTGGGAGAGGGAGAGATATTTCCTTGTGTGAGTATGTTGCTGGCTCTTTTAACAAAAATAAAAAGAAAAATAGAAAATCCACAAAAACAAAGCATTAACATGATCTTATCTCCCATTTGTCTGGTTAAACAGACTAAACTCAAAAATAGGGTAATTAGGGAGTTTGAAAGGTCCATTTGAAAAAATTTAAAGGGAAAACACCAGGCAGTTCAGCAGTACTCAAGATTTAAAGGGTTAGGGTAGGGGAAATTTCTTACCCAACCAGAAGATCAGAAGAAGACTGAGGGTTAGCTTTCCTCTTCGTGGTCAGCCATCTGTTAAGGGCTAAAATTCTAGCTAAACTGTCTAAACTATTTAATGAGTGGTCGCCAATAAATTATAAGCTTTAGCAAGAGTTAGGCTTTTAAGCATTTATTAAGGAGAATAAGAATTTGGTAAAGAAAAAGAAAGGCCTAGATTCCTATCTATTAAAGGGAGAGCACATTTCTAGCTCCGCTCTCCGCCAGAGTCCAAAAGGAAGAGCGCCTCCGTCTCCTCCTTCCTCCTCCCACTAGTCCGCGTCACTTCCTGATACCAAAGACTCCTGGTCTTGCCCTCAAAGACCTTCGCTTCATGGGCAGAACTCTTCTACAGTTAGTATCCAGCAGGTGGCGTTATTCCAATCGTTACAAGAGTCAATAAGGCAAGGAAATAAAGAATTTTTATTTTCTTGCAGTTTCATCTTAGCTTGACCCATTTACCACATGTACTTGTATGACCTTTTCTTCCCTGGTTTATGAAATGTTATTGCTATTATTATTTGATTGAACCTGTTTTAGTATATATATCAGGAAAGTTTAGTTCTTGACCAATTCAGATCAGCAACTCCCTGCAACTTAGAGAATGTTCTGAGCAGTTTAGGAACTTGCTCAAGGTTATACAGCTTATTTGTGGGAGAGGGATGAATTATTTTTAAAGGAAAACTTTTAGACTACCAACAGTACTTTCAGAATTTTGTATGTAAACAATATGATTCTGGAATTATGGTTGAGTTGTTTAATTTGTAATTTTCAGTTTTATCCTAATAATGTGAGGCGATTGGATTTCTGTTCTCAGAAATTCACCAAGAATTCTCAACTTCAGACACTACTCTAGACAATGCCATTAAAGCTAAACTATCTCCTTTTGACTTCTGATCCTGGTTTGGTCAATTTTACAGAAGTAGAGATACTGGGTTTTAAAAGATGGTAGTAGGAATAGACAATTTAAAATGGTATTTTTCTCCTTTTTTCTATGTTTTCCCATATATTCTCTTGTGCAGCCTATATCTAGAAAGCTATATTTAACCAATCTTATCGTAAAATTTAAAAATCACTATAAAAAATTAGTAGAGATTGCTGAACACATGCCAAGTATGTAGTGCAATTTAAGAAATGCCATCTTTGCTAATAACATACTTCTCCTACCCTCCTTGGACGACATTTATTCTGTATTACTGAAAGGACTAATGACTCCCCCCCCCCCATTCTTCCAGTTTTCTGTAACTGTTCTTCTACTTTAAGTACTTTTCATGTTTAGAAATTAATTTTTGACAAATCAGAAAAACCAAGCAACTTTTTAGGGGTCTGTTTCTTTATCTCTTTAACAACTCAACCATATCCCATTTCTGTCAACTGGCCAAGAGAAAAATCATTGAGGAACTAAGCAGTATCAGGATATTTGTCAGGAACTGCTGATTCCTTAGGTTCTTCAGCTATAGTTTCCCTTTGAAATAAGCTATTCTCCCTGAACCCACAGAAACACTCCTTTGTACCCTTCCCTTTTCACTCACCTGCCTATTAAAGGAATTGTTATCATAGGGTTACTGGCTAGTAATGGGGTGAATTGATGTGTATGTGATACGTTGTGCAGTAAAAACTATTTTGCCTAAACCAGAAGTACAATCCTTTTTGATCAAAACCCCATCTAAAAAGCCTCAAATCCAGGGCTACGGAGTGTTATACTCTGTTGTAATTAAAGTTCCTTTTTGTTTTGAAGTGTCTTGCTTGGCCCCTCTCTTCTTGGAGAGGTAAGTGATAGGCTATAATCTTTTTTTGTACATTTGAATAGTGGGTTTTGCATGGGGATTTGGGGAAGGTACTGCTTTTTCTCCATGTCAGTGCCCCTGCTAGACTTGCTTTTCTCTTTTCCTGATTGTGCCCTTCAACCTGATGCATTATCATTGCCTCCTCCTCCATCTCCTTAGGCTTCTCAATTTGGTGAATTACATCCTTTCTCATGTTCCTCATCAAAAATCTACTACTCTGTTCAGATGCACAATATATTTGACACATCACCCATTAGGTAAAGAAAGATATGAAAACACATCCATATATAATTGCTTGGACTCTTTTTGCCTGTTTTCTTGCATGTTGCCTGATCTTAAGAGCCCACAAGCTTCTTCCCCCTTTAAACCTACTATTCAAATGCTCAGTAGGTGGGACCTGTTACCTAAGGGATGGGGAAAAAGTTTAAATACCTCAGCTGTCTCCTAAGTGAAATGCCTGAATCCCTTGCTCTCCTTGCCTTGGCCATTTTTTCCCCTTCTCTCTCTGAAATAACCATGATATTTTGTTAAAATTGTCAGCAGAGAAGAACAGGGATCCTATTAGGCATATGCACAGGAAACTGAATTTTAAGAAATAAGACTGAGCAGATTTTCTAGAATTTTTAAGTTGTCATTTTAAAGAAACTATGGAGAAAGAAAAGGATTCCAGAGTGAGACTAGATCTTTCTTTAGTTTTCTATGTTGTATATTTTGGGTTGGAAGCTTTTTGGAAATGGTGCAGTTTTAAGCTATCTTTTATATTTCACACATACACTCACTCAAAAGAAAATGAGGATTCAAGATTCATTTATTCTCAGTTCCTCCTATAATTAGTTTTTTAAAATTTGACTGGGATATTAGTATTTCTTAGTTTAAAATAGATTAATTGAAGTGATGTGGTGGGTGTTTTTTTTAATTTTGTGAAGTACATGACTATATGCATTGCTTTTTAATGACATTAGACTATTGATCAGTTACTAAAATGGTGTGTTAGGCTAAGATTATCATCTTGTGTAAGTGAGTCAGCAGGCAAGAATATTCCAGATATTATTATTCATTTTGACATGTTTGTACTTGTATTTGACATAGAGTGATATTTCACTCCATTTCAGTAACAGGGCTAAGAACTTGGAAATAAGCAAAAAACCAAAACAAATCATGCACCCAGAGGTGAGATTGAGGAGCCAAAATAATGGTCACAAAATCCATGCACTTTATTGGTAGAAATTTCTCTATTACTTCTTCAAATCCTATTTACCCTAAATAAATCTATCCTTTTACCTGATTTCCAACCCTAAGGCAGATTAAAAATTTTAAATTGAAGTAAGAGGCATCGTTACAAGCTAGTGTATTGATAGCAATGAAAAGTAATTGCAGAAAACAATGACTCCAAAACCTACAACTTTTTAAAGAGTATGGGAGGCTTAAGGCCATTTAACGTAAAGGCAAACAAGATCTTAAATCCTTCACATTTTACCTTAATTATTGCACAGCGCAGTGATTTATCATAAGGCCAATGCTAAGTCATCAATATGTTATTCTTTTTACTTTTTCAAAATCCCTTCATATTTCTATATTGAATCATACATTTTTTTGAAAAGCATGATGCTTATAGAGGTCAACCTTCATCTATCCAGAAAACTTGACTAAAATGAGTAGAACGTTTTCAATAGGCAAAGTTTTAATGTCTTAAGATAATTTTCCCTAGTGTTATTAATTTTTCTTCATTCTTTAGAGAGCAAGGCTATAAACAAGTAATCTCGGGGTTCAGAAATTGCTTGTTGGTCTAAGGGTTCTGATAAATGTTTCAAGTTAAAATTCTGGCCTCAGGCTAACATTTCTGAAAGCACCTACCTGCCCTTTGTTGCTTTTCCCCTTCCAACAACACCTCTCAACAGCACTTTTTTAAAAATCAGTCTCTCCCCATGTACCCACATGGAAACTATTTGGATAGTGTTAAGTACAAATGTTATTCTTTTAAGAAGTAAATAATAAAGAAAACTTGATTATCAGCAATTTGTTATCCCTTTTGTAGTTCATGTAGTTTCCATGGTTCCTTTCCTATTTCACTGTTTGATACCTATCAGAGAGTAAGAGACTGATGTGGGCAGTGCATATTGGTTATTTTTGCCATTTGTTAACCTCTCTGAGGGAAAAGTTTAGGTAGGACTTACCTCCTCTAGAAAGTGGAAAATTAAAAATACTGTCTAAAATGAAGTCTCTGGATTTGACCTTATCCACATGAGTAATATCTGTAAATAAAGCCATAATTTATTTATTGCCGTGGTCTCACAGTTCAATGAAGAGAATAACAGAAGGAATGGCTTACTATACTATTTAGAATGAATATGTCAGTATCTTTTTAAAGCTTAAATGCCACTGATATAGTTTTACGATTTATTTTGTTGATTTCTTTTTTTGTTAGTTTGCGATGGTATCAGCATCCTACAGAAGAAGAGTTACGCCTTCTTGCAGGAAAACAACAAAGGGGAAAGAGCAAAAAAGATAGGTAAATGTGTCATTTTTATGTTTATTATAGTGTCACATTGTTGGATACAATTTGTTAAGAGAATATTTTTGCGTTAGGTGTTCAGAGAAATGGAAATTTTGATAAATATCAAGGTGAAGAGACTAAGGGATTTGTAAGAGAAGCAAATTATAAAATGTCTGTGTAATTGAAGTACTTTAAGAAAATTTGATATGCAAAAAATGCAAATTTGAAAAACATAAAGTATTGACTATTAACAGTCCTGAAACAGTGTTATATTGTGGATAGATCTATGGAGAGATAGAACACAAAGCAGACCTGGGTTCATATCTTTCTGTGACCTTGGGCTGGTTCTAGTGTTTCAGTACACCAGTCATCTTTCTGAGAGAGTAGAGATTAATTGCTTATCTGCATTATGTAAGAGTATTTACATACTGTGAGTCCCTTATATCAACAAAATCAAAGGTCAGTCCCTTTACAAAAGAAATCTCAATTTCACAAAATGATTTATTGAAAATTTCTTTTCTAGAATAACTTCACTAGTACTTTATAAAATGTCCATATATACATAAAAATAATTTTCTCAAAACTTTATGACATATTTATATTTACTATAAAGTGTTATAGACCTTTATAGTCCAGGATTCTTATGGTCATAGTTTTAAAAAATTTGTTCCATTTTGTAGTGTTCAAAAAAGTTTTACTTGACAGATTTCTTAAATGTATACACTGGAAGTATAGACTTTTTCCTTCTCATTAGTAGGATACTTGGATCTATTTAGAACATATTTCACCAGTTCAAATGTATCTAGAACCATGCGTTGTAGATAGTAGGTGCTCAGCAAGCAAAGTAATGTCTTTATAACATTTTATTTTAAAAATTAAAGCCATTGTCTAATGCTTTAAATATCTCAGTTGTAGGGTACATATGGTTTACATATGTTTTGTTCTTTTTAATTCTAGAATGACAGCAGTACATGTAAAATTGCTCTTTCCTTACTTCTCCTTCCCTTCTCCAACTAAATAAAATTTCTGTATCAGCAATCTATTGGAGACTCTTATTCTAACCTGTAAGGATGGGCTATGGGTTTGAAGCTGTTTCTTACATTATTATTAACAACTGACATCAACAGAATGTTTTAAGTTGGATGTCTAGTGTATTCACTTAATGAGGTTTATCAAATAATCATTCATTGAAATACTTTACCCTTTCTGATAACAGATTGATTTATTATCAGCTATTCATTCCCCTCTGCTGTTTAAAATACCTGAAATTGACTGTCTCACTTTAAAAAAAATATTTTGACTTAGCAACCTAGATTACAATTTGATAACTTTTTGTATTTCTTATCTCATTTTTGTAGGAAGTATAATGGTCATATTGAAAATAAGCCACTAACCATTCCAAAGGATATTGACCTTCATCTAGAAACAAAGTCAATTACAGAAGTGGATACTTTAGGTAAGAAAAATTTCACCAAAGGGTTCTTGGTCAAGAGTCCTTTAAAGCTCAGTTTAAAACAACAGAACTTAGATTGTTGCTGTTACATTATAAATGCTAATATGTAGGAACTGTGTAAACTTTTAGAACTAAGATGCTCATAGAAACTTCTTGTAATGATCTTTTTCTTCATGGAATTGTTTAGACTATAATGGGTTGTATGTTATTTTGTCCATTTTACCAAAGGAAAAAGAGAGAGGTTAAGTGACTTGCAAAAAACAATACTATCTCTGAAGCATGAATGAATGTTGAAACTACAATGGCTTTCCTTTTCTTAATGCCCCTAATTCCAGGTCTCATTCTACTACATATTCATAATGATTAGATTCAGTTGATAGATGTGTGTTAGTGCTGAATTGTTTTGTTTATAACATTTAGATATGTTAGAGAACAGTGTGGATAGGAGTTATAAAACCTCATTTATGGTTCCAGTTTGACCCTTTGTCACTGAAAAGAAGT
The DNA here is from genome assembly GCF_019393635.1 of Dromiciops gliroides. Classification (NCBI taxonomy): domain Eukaryota; kingdom Metazoa; phylum Chordata; class Mammalia; order Microbiotheria; family Microbiotheriidae; genus Dromiciops; species Dromiciops gliroides. The sequence continues at coordinate 449,420,134 of NC_057861.1, read as the reverse complement.
GAATTTCTGTGATTCAGTTTAGCTAATGGTAAAATGGGTATCTTTTTCCTTGCCTTAACACGGCTAATTTGAGTATAAGTGCAAGAATATATGTAGTGCTTAATATTTCAGAAAAAATAATTGAAAAGAATCTAAGATTGCAATTATGTTTGAATAGCCAGATTTAAAGGAACTGGTGGTAATAAAATACAACAAAACTACTGTTACGATTTTTATAACACTGTGGTCATTATTACATGGAACTTGATACACTATGAGTACTGAGTCTGCAATTTAGCATCTTATAAATGTGATATATCATTCTTAACCTATAATTGAGTTATAATAGACCATACTAGTGTAAATGCAGGAGATATTATGGACATAATGTCCTTTATATACAAGGGGGGATCTAAGGCAAACAAATGAAAAGACAAAAAGAATAACATGAATGATTTATCCTTTTGATTCTCTTCCCCTACCCTTCAGCCCCCACCCCCAATTAGGACAAATGGACAAGATATAGTATTATTTGAAGTCCTGATTTAATTATTTTTCATGATGTTTAAAAAATATCCAAACCTATTGATCAAATGCTTGGTGCACCATTTTGAAGTCCAGGATTTAGAGGCTATCAAAAATCAAGGACTCTATGGAAAAGAGTGCCTGTCGCATAGTGAACTTTTAATAAAAATTTGTTAAAAGAGAGGAGGCAACCAATCTTGGAGATGCCTAGAGACATGATAGGATGAAATCTTCATCTTTACATTCAGAAATCATTAAGTATATGTGAGAACATAAGTGCACCAAAGAGAGCTAAAACAATTACCTTGGGTATGAAATTAGAAGTGTTAAGTCAATTTGAAAGCAAGTAAAAATTTTAGCCAAATTGAAAAAGCATTAAGGCTTGTTACTTTACATCTTGCTATATTACCTCTTCACATGGAGATCACTAAGGCTTTAGTCTTTTAACCTGTCTTGTTTTGAATAGCATTATTTTATTTTAATGTAAATTTTCCTTTAAATGAGTGATTTTTAAAAAGATTCACAAAATTTTAAAGTGTTATAACTAAAGGCCAAATATTCCATCTCCAATTCCCACAACTACCCCCAAAGGAATGTGTATTGATTTTATATTAGGAGTCAGTGGAAACAAAGTTTGACGCATAGAATTTTGGTTTGGTAACTAAAGCATTCATACAATATCACATCATTTGTTTAGACACATATGTGGGTGCCATTGTGCTAAATTCTGTATCAGGGATTAATAGTGTTTGCTTAATCTCAGAAGTTTTAACAGTATAATTAGGATAAAAGGATTAAGTAGAATCACAAAGATATATACATTGAGATAGAAACAGCATTACCTTTCACCTATCTGGTACATTTTCCTTTTATCTTTTCTTCCTTTAAACAACAACAAAAAACCCCCAAAACAACAAAAAACATTTCCCATTCAATTTCAAGACCCTGACCCTGCTTCGATTTCTGGTCTGTCCTTTTACAAATGGCAGAACTTAAGGAAGGTTGTGGAGAATATAAGACCTTATGTCATTTTTAAAGGATCCCGTTAAGGAGACATATTAAGGAATTTGGAGAAAGAAAATAGAAAGTCTGTTCATATTCAGAGTATTCTGTTTGTAATGCAAACACTTGGAGATGGAACATTTGGAACATAAGAGATTGGTTTTGTGGAATCCAAAGGATTTCTCAGTGTTTTAAGTAAGGAACCATCAAACAAGAGAAAAAACCACTTCATACTCTTTTTTTTTTTTTGGTAGCTTACAGTAAATCGCATAGAATAACCCTTCCCCCAGCATTGATGTTAAAATGGTTTAAGTCTCTTTTTATGAAGCAAAGCACAAAAGACAACACATTTTACCCAGGCTTACATGTCTCCTCAGGATAAGATGTCATAAATGAAATTCTCTTTTAAAAAACATAATGCCCTGGAATTTTCTTTAAAATCAGTAGTTGGTATTAAATACAATGTATTCACAGTCATTTTAACAAATTTATATATAGTTGATATTCATTTTATTTATTTTAATTGTTTAATGCATGAGATCCTAAAATTTGTAATATTTAATTCTGAATGTAAAATTCTGTATTACTGCATTTTAGCATCTTCATATTTGGAAGTCTTCTTTTATAAATCCACAAATAGAATTAAATATGCTTAAAGTTAATTAAGTCTAAGTCCTTATCCACTATTGATGAAAGTTTACCTAAAACTTTTATATTTGAAAACCTTTATTTTTCAGCATTGCATTATTTTCCTGAATACCAATGGCTGGTGGATTTCACAGTGGCAGCTACAATAGTGTATCTAGTAACTGAAGTCTACTACACTTTAATGAAACCTACACAGGAAATGAATATCAGCATTGTCTGGTGCTTGCTTGTTTTGACTTTTGCAATGTATCCTTCACTGTACCATTTATGGTCATTTCAAATGATAGTTTGTGGATTTGTTTTCCCTTCCTGATGTATGCCTTTAGAATTTGTCTCAATTTGAAAGATAGCAAGAATATTGAAAACACAAGCTTTTGTTTTTCTGTTAGAATCTGACTTTTTGAAGATACTGAGCAAGTATCAGTCGGGGCTAGACAAAATGTAAAAAGCACTCTGAACTGACCATGTTTTGAAAATTGGTTGACCTAGGAAAACACCCTGAAACCAAGGTAGAATTTTTAGACCTTGTATTCAGTACAAAGCTGTATCTGCCAACATCTTTACAAAGCAAAATGCTGTACTGTATAAAAGCACTAATCATACAAATTAGCTGAAAAGCATGCATAAGATATCCGTATTTCGATAATTGTAGTAGCAAATTTAGTTCAAGCATTTAAATCTCTATGGATTTTAGCTGATAGAACTACTTCAGTAGTTAAAAATCATCATGTAATTCAATTTCTTAAACCTCCATTAAAGCAGAATGTGTACTCTCATAATCAGTAGTCAGGCTATATAAAACATAATGAAAAGATTTTAACCTGGCCAACTGTTGTCCTCCCAATGTCATAGATGTTTCATTTCAATACATCTGATACTGATTTCTGATGACTTTTGAAATATCGTGGTGCTAAAACAATGTCACTTCACGTTCTTTTCATTTTACTCAAAGCTATCTCATTAACTTATATAGAGTATGAATATATAATATACATTTATGTTTATATATACATGTGAAATAACAGTTTTGTTAAAAACATCCTTTATGTACATTTTTGTTTTAGATCATGATACTGCCCTGGATACCTGTTGAGAGTATAGAAAAGGATATTTGTTAATGGCAAGACAAATTATTGATCATGTGAATACATTTCACCTTTTGCTTCACTGTCAGCACTAGCTAATAATATGAGAGTAAAGGTCCCACACACTCTCCAGCATTGAACTGACTTGGCTTAGTCTTAACAGACCTCTTGTGAAAGTCATCAAACAATGGCAAGCCTGCGGGATCCCAGGAGCTTGCTGTCTCCCCATCAGAGAGGGCACAGAGTGTGCTGAAGGGCTTAGAATACAATCCATTTTCCCCCTGCTCTGACCCTCCACAATGGAAGAAGGGAAGGAGAGAGAGGGGGGTTTGTAAAAGAACCTGTAGAATGTGAGGAAATCTACTCTTTTCCTGTCTTCAGCTGTATGAGGCATGCAGGCATCTACAGTTCCTTTAAAATGCCAGATGATCTAACACTGACCATGACACTATTTACGGCCTATCTTTCAGCTTAGCTCTAGTGTATCTGCTATGCCTTTCATTCCCTGTGCGCAGAGAGTCTAGTTGGAATGACCTCTGTCTGGCTTCTGTTCATTTTCTTATTGTCTGTGCCTGCTTATTAGTCAAACACATGTCTCCATTGATTACATAGGACAATAGCCCTTCTTAATTCTAGAATAGCACGTAAATCAGAATACCTCTGCAATCATTGCTAGTGCAATTGTGCTTTTTCTGAAATTGGTAATATATAACTTAGTTCATTCTAAATTTAAAGGTGAAAAAAGCATCATTTTCTTGCTCTAGTAGTTTTCACCTGTCATATTTGACCAGTCAGATATAGAACCAGCGACTATAAGGGAATTTACAATAAAGCCATGTAAGGAATTCCAGAAGGCAAATAAATAGAACACAGAAAAAAATGACAAAGAAGCCCCAAACCTTATAGATCCTCAGATTCCGTCTGTTTTCAGCTTTATATGAGTCCTATGTTTAGCCTAGCCCTAGCCCTAAAACGATCCAGGGCTCCAGCCTTACTCAGTCTGATTCTTAGTTCTAGCCCATTGGTCCATTTCTAATCATAGACTACCTCTTTCCCTGTATTTGCTTTCCTTCAGCTCCTGAAATTCCTTTGTATAACTTTAAAACATATATGGCATCGAGAAGATTTAGGATTGAGATGTATGGAAACTATTTAAATACCTTGTTATACTCTCTATTATACTAAATGTATTTATATCTACACTAAATATACTCAAAATACCTACCACCTTAGTCATTTATTTGGTCCCATAAAGCCTTATATCTGTGTTGTCCCATAAAGTCACTCGGTCTCTCTATTCTCACTGATTTTTCAGTTATGAATACAGGAAGCAAGCAGAAGGAGAATTTAATTTAAGTACTGAAGTCTTTAGATTTTTGGTTAGGAATGAAACTCTTAGAAACTTTAAAGTTCCAACAGTGTATAGATTAAAAAAAAAAACTTGAGCAAACTATAGCACAGGGACTAATATTGAGTCAATTACGTGAATTTGAGTGAGTAGAAAGCTGTTTTACAAAGAAAGATAAAGCTTCTCAGTAGTCCTATTATATTTGGCTAAAGAACTGGATCATTAGTCACATTTCCACAGTGCTTGTATTTTACAATGTGGATGCTTTAAGGTACAAAACCCTATTGAATATGTTTTTATAGCTGTTTTAAATGTTTTTAATTTGAGGAAAAAATCCAGAAAAGCAAATTTTGCACCAAATAAAGTGTTGAATATTGTAAACTGAAATAAATTTTAGAATTTCTAAATTCTGTCAGTGTTTAGCATTTAGTTATTGGGTAAATTTTTAGATCGAAGGTCACTGAAGACATTTGTTCACTGTGGAGTGTAATGACAATGGCAAAGTAAAGCACTGAAAAGTCACCTTTCCTGAATTTCATGCATGGTTCCAAATCATTTTCCTACTTCACCCAAATGGTCTGTTTTTCCACACAGAGCCTGAAGTAGACTGCATACCACTACTGGATATTGCCAGTGAATCTAATCTATTGAGACTGAGCCAGAGTGTTTGTTTTGTTTCAAAAACTTGCATATAGCATCTTACATCAAAGCTTGTTTGTTTTTCAAATTCTCTTCTGTGCTAATGGGGCAAATTACTTAGCTTTCAGGTCATAGACTTATGATTAGACTGAGGATTTATTTGGGCCATACAACCTTATTTCTTAGAACTAATTAATTTGACCATGAGTCAGTTTTTTTTTTTGTTAAGGTGATAATTTTTTAAGCTTAAAATTGAGATTAATTTTTTTAACAAGTTACATAAAACTTAAGAATGTTAACATTTTTATTAGTTGGGTTACTTAGTAGTTTATAAAATCTTTATATTTTGTGCTTCAGGGATCTTTGTTTAGATATTTGTATGTTATACTCCAAAAATACTTTGACTTCCACATTCATCAAAATGAGATGTATCATAAAAATTTGAATCAGCTATAAAATTATTTTTTCCTTTTTTGAATAGCATTCATAGTTATATTTTCTCTATTTGTGGGAGAATTTTAACATTTTCTTCTATTTAATTAAAGTAATATGCTTTGATATCTGTCAATCATGTAAAGGAATATATTTTAGCAGTGGGAATCTTTAAAGATTTTTTTATCAAGTTGCAAATTAGGATCAGATTAATAAGTTTTTTTCTGAAAAGATTCTATTTGGTGGGCCCTGAGGATTTTTGTGCTATGTATTGTTAACATTCCATGTGCAAACTATTGAACAGAACATTTAATATGATGTAACTGTTTCAATTGCTTTTTCTGCAGGATTAATAGATGGAGGTTTAATCATTTTGAAGAGGAAAAGAAACAGAAGTATTTTTCTTGGTCACTAAAAGATGTTTTCTTTGCTATATGAAGTTAAGAAAATTTTAGAGGTACATAAAAACCTTTTAGAAAAGTGGGAAAGTGACTTGTTTTGTAAAAGCTAAATTTTGCTTAAGGGAAGGATTTACAAAAATTTCTCACTAGTGACCATAGTAGTATTCTTCCATAAGAAATTTCTTTTTAAATTGTAGCCCCCTTTTTCCCCTTTTAATGTCTTATCTGAAGAAAGTGGGAAAAATATGTTTACATAATTTGGAATTAGATGCAGCATAGGCAATAATACGCTTTGCATTTTCTTAAGTTTGTGAATTAGACATTTAAAAGTCTGAATAAATCTGTAAACTGATGCTAATTTCGATTAAGATCTTCTCAGAAGTATCATATGATGTGGGACAAGTCATTTAAATTCCTTGGGCCTCAGTTTTCTCATCTGTAAAGTGAGATAGTTGGATTAGATGACCTCTGAGTATACTTGGACAGCTTTAAATTTATGATCCTATGATAACTTTTTTAGGTTTTATTACCTAAAAATGTTCCCATTTGGATACAAGAGCATCTATTCTGTATAGGGAGAAGGGCAATTTTCTTTCTTTTTTTTTCTTTTTTAGTGAGGCATTTGAGGTTAAGTGACTTGCCCAGGGTCACACAGCTAGTAAGTTTTAAGTGTCTGAGGCTGGATTTGAACTCAGGTACTCCTGACTCCAGGGCTAGTGCTCTATCCACTGCGCCATCTAGCTGCCCCAGAGCAGGGCAATTTTCAATACTTCTACTAGCTTCTATCAACCCTCTCCTGTCTCATCACCCTTTTTTCTTTTCCTAATTTAGCACATTTGAATAAAAATTGATATCACTCCAATATAGAAAATATTAATATTGAATTAGTACTTTTTAAAAGTCCATTTCACATTTTTAGCCCCTACTTGTTACATTTTTTTTGTTGTTCAAGAGTTCAGATTTTCTAACATAAAGCAGAATGAATTAACACTTAATAGCAGGTGGTCTGTAGTAACTAGTATTGAGAAGTTAAGAAGGAAAAAAAATATTAAAGAGAGAAAGAAAATGATTGCATCTCCAGATTTCCATGGCAGTTTTGAGAATCTACCAATGAGATCCTTTTAAAAGATCTAATTTGCAGAATGATCTGTAAAATTAATGGTGTAAGGAAGGTGGAAATAAACTGGCACTTCCGATAATTTGATGCCAAATATGTATATACGAAGTGAAACTTACTATGTTATTGACTAGACTAACTGGATTTTTTGTAAATCTGGAACCCATTTGAAGGGTATTATTTTAACCCTTATATTAAATTTATCACTCCTAAATCCAGTTTTTATCCTAAATATCCTGTTATTTACAGAGTAATTCTTAACAGTAATTATAGAAATGTATACTACTTCAAAATAATATAATCTCAACACAAAGGAAATAAAGCTAGGATTTTGCAAGTTATATATTTTGTAAGGTGGTCTTAAACATTTTTAGATATATTTGGGTTCTGTTTCTATATTCTGCATAAGAAACTTTGACATTAAAAAGCATCTCATAGAGGAGGGACAATGTTTAAGTCATCATAGCAGATGGTTTTTCCTGCTTTATAAAAAATGTTATAAAATGGGAGAATGAATAGTAAATGACTTCCTGTTTTGCAGAAGATTATCACTATTTAATAATACAACAGTTCACCAGGAAATTATGTGAAGGTTAACATCAATATAAAACTTGTAGACTACATATGGCTGCAGCTACATTCTCTGTAGTGTCAAGATCCATACTTGTACTTTGGAATTCCTAATATTAGTAGCAGACTGTTTCATGTAAAGGTGATGTTTTTGTCTAATACAGTGCCACATCACATTGAGGTATACCAAATTCTAATCTAAAAGAATAAATTTTGTTTTGAATTAGTATAGCTACCAAAAGCTCAGTGTAATAGCAAGATAATGGTTTCTAAACTTGCAGTAAATACTGTGTACAACGGAGAATCTCTTCCCTTAGGTCTTTATTTCCTATACCAGGGAATTCCAAGATAGACTTATTTATTTTATCACAACTCTCTATTTGCAACTGCAGAAAATCAGGGCTTTCCATAAAAAGAAAGGTAGAACCACTTGGGCAAGCTAGCTTAAAATATTAATGTTTTCCCACTGGGATTCATTGTGGTGTTTCAGTGGTATCAGAAGTGCCCCCTCCTATTATTAGTCCAGTGAAATAAGCTGCTGGTTCTAAACTGCTACTTTGAGTATTTCAGGACTATGCAATTGAGGTTACTTAGAAGTAAGTCATTTCACTGTATATAATATAGGAGCTTAACAAAATTTGAATTTAAGCATCAATATGCACAAACATTTCTATATAAAGAACAACAAAAAATGATTGTGTATGAAACCGAATCCCTGTTGTTTACATAATTTTTAGTATATATTAAATTGAATGTGATAGTTCCAACCGTGCCCTCATGAACTTCTTTCTTCTCTCTGTGTATTGTTTCAGTAGTAAGAAGTGTTAGACATATCTCATCATTGATCTTCTAGCATTATGGTTGATCATTACATTGATCAGAGTTCTTAAGTCTTTCAAAGTGATTTTCCTTTTTGTTATTCTAGTCATTATATTATTAGTCTCCTAGTTGTACTTCACTTAGCATCATCTCATGTATCTTCCTGTTTCTCTGATCCATCTGTTTCATCATTTTTTCACAGGGCAGTGATATTCAGTTACATTCAGATAACTATAATTTGTTCAGCAATTCTTTAATTCATAGGCACTCATTTTCTTTTCCACTTCTTTGCCACAACAGAAAGTATTGTTCAGGCTTTTGCATGTGTAGGTCCTCTTCTGCCTCTGATGTCTAAGAACACTGGGGGTATAGTTCCAAATAGTCTTCCAGAACAGTTGGGCCAATTCATAGTTCCACCAATAATTCACTAATGTTCCTAACCTTCCCAAAGCTTCATCAACAATTTACATTTTTCCTTTTTTCTCATCTTTGCCTGTTTGATGGATATGCAGTAGAACCTCAGAGTTGTTTAAAATTCCTCCTGTTAATAGTAATTTGCAGTTTTAATATGGTTGTCTAGCACTTAGCAAAGCACAATTCCTGAAACATAGCAGGTGCATAATAAATGCTTATTGATTATTGATAGCTTGCATTTCTTCGTTTGAAAACTGCCTGTTCTTGTCTTCTAACCATTTATTGGGTAATGGCTCTTGTTCTTATATATTTCTACCGATTTCCTAGATATGTTGAATATCAAGATAAGAATCTTTTCTTGCCTGAGCTTTAGAAAGAAATTCCCCCTACCAATGAAGATCAGCACCTGCTTTGTAAATGATAGATTTGGAGAGTTTCCTAGGGTACTGGGAGGTTAAGTGATTGTCCCAGCAGTCATTCAGCCAGTATGTGTCAGACACATACTGTCAAAACTTAAAACTCAGTTTCTTCTGACTCAGAGGCTTCTATATTGCTTTCCCAGTATGCTAAAAATACTTTTTTAATCCATAAATTCTTGCCAATTCTCTTTGGACAAACACTATTCTCTACTCTTCAGTGAAAATAAAGGAATTGTAAGTTAGTTCTTTGGGTTCTCATAAGCATTTTTATCAATGTATTAAACTTTTTCAGATGGCCTACAAAGCCCAACATATGTCTTGGGATTGTAGTGAACTCTGTGTGTGTGTGTGTGTGTGTGTGTGTGTGTGTGTGTGTGTGTGTGTGTATTTCCTTTGCCCTTTTGCCCTTTCCTACATTTATATCTTAACGTATCAGCTACAAATCTACTCTGATACCACAATAGCATTCGTTCTCAAAAACTACTCAACTTCCAAACTCTCAACGACTTTGCTAAAGGTGGAACACATAGGTTGGGGAGCTACTTATCTTCCTACTGCTAACATTTCTTACTTTTGATAGGTTTCTCTCCTCGCCATCCCACTGCAAAAGCATGTTATGCCTTTCACTCCTGTTGTGTTGTCCCTGTCAGAGAGAATGGTAGGGTGTGGTACAGAGGTTGAGAGGAATTATCCCACTATCCTACAGACAGAAAGGAATTATCCCTTCTCTCTTCCTACCCCACCACTTCTCTTTTTTTCACTTAAATGTATAAACCATGTGGGGAAATACAGAAGCCAGTTCTGCTCTTGGAATGGGCTACTTTAAGAATTCACTTTAGTTTTACATTTAAGTGTCTACTTTGTATCAGGTTCTGTGCTAGGCTCTGAGGATATAAAGGCAAAAAACCAAACAGTCTCTGCTCTCAAGGAACTTCTGTTCTAGAGGAGGAGCCACTAGTAGAGGTAAGTGGTGGTCGCTTTGATTGATGGTCTTCAAAGTCAAGCTGGATGACCACTTGTCAGGCATATCATAGGGGGAATTTCTGTTCAGTTATAGGTTGAGCTGGGTGACCTCAGAAGTTCTTTCCAATTTGCATGTAGGATTCTGAATATAGATTCTTTCTAACTGGCAATAGAATTTTTTTTTCTCGCCCACCTCTATGCCTTTTCTCTCACTCTTTTAGTTTCAGTTTTATTAGTAATTATATAATTTGTTAATAATTGATATAATCAGGTAACCAGTAGAACATGAGGGACTTGAGGGAAGTGGACTTTTTCATCCTTGTCTGAGTAATCTGATCACCTTGCAAAGTTTTATGTATACTAGGCACTTAATAAATATTTGAATTGAATGTTTTTGGAAGCACAACATCTCAGCAGCCATCTGATTCAACTTATACCTGAACAAGAATCCCTTGTATAATATTCCTGGCAATGGGGAAGCCCATTCAATTTTTTGAAAGCTTTAATTATTAGGAATTTCCTCCCCTTACATCTAGCCTATAATTTGCTGCTTCGTAGCTTCCACCCATTGCTCTTAGTTCTAACCTTAGGATTCAGTAAAACAAATCTAAGCCCTCTTCCATGTTAGATAGAGTCTTTCAAATATTTGAGGACTGCTATTATATGTCCCTTAAGTCTACTCTTCTCCAGGTTATGTATCCCCATTTCCTTCACCTAATTCTCATATGATCTGATCTTTTATAATTTTTTTATTCTGAACTCAAAAGACCAAATAAATGAGTATGTCCATATATAAATTAGAAGAGGATTGTATCTGAAACTGAATCTTACATAACATCTTCATTTTCCTTTTAAGTATCTAATAAATTTAACACACAGTGTTTAAAGTTATCATGACTATTTCATATTTGCCTTCCTTCTGTTGTCTTCTGTACATTAAAAAAAAACAACTATCACTGATGTCACCTTTTTAATTTTTTTTCTTTTATTTGAGGAAGATGAAGGACAAACCAATTGCTAGCTTCCCCCTACCCTCCATTCTCCCCACCAAATTGAAAAACAAAAAAACCCTTCTAACATATGCATAGTCAGGCAAAGCAAATTCCCTCTTTGACTGTATCCAAAAAATGTGTATCTCCTGTGCTTTGAGTTTTTATCTCATTTCTGTCAGGAAGTGGGTAGAACTTTTTCATCATCTGTTCTCTGAAATCATCGTTGCTTATTGCATGGATTAGAATTCTTTGAAAGTGGTTTTGGTTTTTTTTTTTTTGAAGCTTTTTTTTTCATGTTGTATGAATTATTCTCCAGGTTCTTACTTCCCCCTGCATCATTTCATAAAGTCTTCCTAAATTGCTCTGAAGTTGACCCTTTTGTTATTGCTTACATTGCAATAGTATTCCATTACTGTATTATGCCATTGTTTGTTCAGCTTTTCCCCAACTGATAGACATCCCTTTGGAGTGCTACTATGAATATTTTTTTACATATTGATCTTTTCCCTCATTCTTTGATCCTGTTGGTATATTATCCTGGTAAGAGTACCTGAGTCAAAGAGTTGGACACAGGTTAATGACTTTTGGAGCATAATTCCAAATTGGTTTACAGAATGGCTGAACCAATTCTCAGGCTCTACCTAACGTGTGTATCAGTTTAACAGCATTTATTATGCACCTGCCTTATGCCAGGGTAATATAAGAAAAATGAAGGATACTGTCCCTACTCTCAAGGAGAGACAACATGCAAACAGTTAGGAATCAGTAAGATACATACAGAATAAATTGGAAGTAATCAGCAGAGGAAAGAAACTAGCATTAAATGGGATCCAGAAAGGCTCCTTGCAGAATATAGGACTTTAGCTAACACTTAAAAGGAAGCCAGGGAAGGTAGGAGGCAAAGATGAAGAAAAGGATGAGAATCCCAGGCATGGAAGACAGCCAGAGAAAACACTTGGAATTGGGAGATAGAGTGTAGTGTTTGAGCAATAGCAAGGAGCCCAGTGTTACTAGACCATAGAATACATCTAAGGCAGGGGAAAAAGGGGTAAGGTGTAAGAACACTAGAAAAATAGGAAGGGGCCAGGATAATTAAGATGTTATAAGCCAAACAGAGGATTTTATGTTTGATCCTAGAGGCAATAGTCACTGGAGTTGATTGAATTGGAGCAGGGGTGTGACTTGTTCAGACTTGTGCGATAATGAAGATCACTTTGAAAACTGAATGGAGGATAGATTATAAATAGATAGAGGGGAAAGAGCTTGAGGAAAGGAAATAGTCCAGGAATGATGTGATGACATCCTGTAGTGTGGTTGCAGTATCAGAGGGGACATACAGGCCTTATTGGGTAGGGGTAGAGGTGTGAGAGAGTACATCTTCTTTAAAACCTTCCAACAATTATAATTGTCCTTTATTGTTATCTTTGCCAATATGATAGACAGCATTATTTTACTTTGGACCATTTTTCCCATATTGCTATTGATAGTTTGGATATACCCCTTTCAGAATTCTATTCATATCCTTTGATTATTTACTTGTTATACCATGACTTTAAAATATTTTTAATTTTGCAAACAAAACCAATGCAACCAAAAGTATAAGGAAAGCAGAAAATTAGAAAAGAATGTTTGCTGTAGGTATCTCTGATAAAGGCCTCATTTCTCAAACATATTGAGAACTGAGTTTAATTTATAAAAATATGTCATTCCCCAATTAATAACTAGTCAAAGGATATGAACAGGCAGTTTTCAGACAAAGAAATAAAAACTATAGTCATATGAAAAAGATGCTCTTAATCACTATTTGGGGTGGTTTTTTTGTTTGTTTGTTTGTTTGGGTTTTTTGGTGAGGCAATTGGGGTTAAGTGACTTGCCTAGGATCACACAGCTATTAAGTGTCAAGGGTCTGAGGCCGGATTTGAACCCAGGTCCTCCTGAATCCAGGGCCAGTGCTCCATCCACTGCGCCACCTAGCTGCCCCTCTAAATCACTATTGATCAGAGAAATGCAAATTTGAAAACCCCTGAGGTACCACCTCACACCATATTGGCTAATATGACAAAAAAGGAAAATGTTGCATGTTTGGGGGAGGGATGCGGGGAAAAAAACTGGAACACTAATGTACTACTGATGGAATTGTGAACTAATCCCACCATTCTGGAGAGCAATTTTGAATTATGCCCAAAGGGTTATAAAGCTGTGCATACCCTCTTTGATCCAGCAATATCACTGCTAGGTTTATATCCCAAAGACATCTCAAAAAAGAGAAAAAGATCTATTTGTACAAAAATATTTCTAGCAGCTCTTTTGTGGTGGATAAGAATTAGAAATCAGGGGACAGCTAGGTGGTACAGTGGATAAAGCATCGGCCCTGAGTTCAAATCCAGCCTCAAACACTTGACACTAGCTGTGTGACCCTGGGCAAGTCACTTAACCCTCATTGCACCACCAAAAAAAAGAAAAAGAAAAAATTAGAAATCAAAGGGATACCCATCAATTGGGGAATGGCTAAACAAGCTATGGGATATGATTATGATGGAATACTATTATGCTATAAGAAATGACAAGCAGGATGATTTCAGAAAGGTCTGGAAGGACTTATAAGAGCTGATGTATAGTGAAGTAAGCAGAACTAGAATGTTAGGCACAGTGACAGCAATATTGTTCGATAAAGAACTGTGAATTACTTAATTATTCTCAGTAATACAATGATCCAAAACAATACCAAAGGACTAATGAATGATGAAGCATACTATCCACCTCCAGAGAAAAAACTGATACTGATTGAACACAGACTGAAGCATGCTGTTTTTCACTTTCTTTTTTCTTTTGAGTTTTACATAATAACACATGTATAACCTATGTCTGATTGCTTACTGCTTCAGGGAGGGGGGGAGGAAAGGATAGAATTTGGAACTCAAAACTTTAGATAAAAATGTTTTTTTATGTATGTGTGTATATTCAGTTTCTTATATAAATTTCTGCAAGAATTTTTCCTCTCTTCCTTCTAGTTCTAAACTAAGTTTATTTCACATATATGACTTAAAACCTTATTTCATCAAAATTGTCCATTTTAATCTTACATGATTCTATCTCTTGTTTGATTAGGAATTTTTCTCCTATCCACAGTTCCAAAAGTTAATTTCTTCCTTACCCCTTTAATTTGTTTATGATATAATCTTTTATATTTAGGTAACATATTCTTTTAGAGCTTTTCTTGGTGTGCAGTGTGAGATGATTGTCTAAATCCAGTCCAATAGTGAGTCTTTACCCCATGAACTGAGTCTTGTTATTTGTGAACAGTGTGCATGCACTCACTTGCTCTCTCTCTCTCTCTCTTTCTCTCCCCCCCTTCTTCCCTCTCCATATCTGCATGTATAATTCCTTCTGTATGTTGTGTAAAAAAAAAAATCTGTTCTGATTGTTTTTCTTTTGTTTCTTTTTTAACCAGTGCCAAATTCTTTTGATGATTACTGCTGTATTATATAGTTTCACATGTGGTACTGCTAGGCTATATTCCTTCCAGCTTTTTACATGATTTCCTTTGACATGCTTGAACTTTTGTTCTTCAGGTGAACTTGATTATATATTTTTATAGATCTATAAAGTGATCCTTTGGTTGTTTTATTGGTGTGAGTTAATTTAGGAAGCAGTGTCATTTTCTATTATATTGCCACTGTCTAATTAGCATTTCTACAATTATTTAGGTCTGTTCTTATTCCTGTTAAGAGTTTTTTATAGTTATTCTCATAAAGTTGCTGTGTGTGACTTGGTAGATAGACCCTCACATGTAATATACATTCTTTATTCACTTTAAATGGTATTTCTCTTCATCTCTTCTTGCTGGTTGTTCTTTAAAAAAAAAAAATTTGGAGGTGGGGCTGGTAATGGGCAGAAAGTTATGTAGCTTTTTATTTTCCCATTCTCTAACCTTGTTGAAGTTACTGTGTTTTTGCTCATTTTTAGTTAACATATGAGGCTTCTCTAAACCATCATATCATCTGCAAAAAGTAGCAGTTTTGTTTCCTATTTGTTCAATATCTTTTCCTTGTCTTATTCTATACCTAGCATTTTGGGCACCGTTTGAAATAATATTATTGATAATGGACCTCCTTGCTTTATCCCTGATGTTACTGGAAAACTTTTAGCCTTTCTTCTTTTCATTTAATATTGGCTGTGAAGTTTAAATGTGTATTATTACCTTATTAAGGAAAGGTCCATTTTTTCATATAGTTCATTCCTATAATCCATTTATTCATTTTTTCTTTCTTTTTGGGGGTGGGGGTGGGCAATGAGGCTTAAGTGACTTGCCCGAGGTCACACAGCTAGTAAGTGTTAAGTGTCTGAGGCTGGATTTGAACTCAGGTCCTCCTGAATCCAGGGCCAGTGCTTTATCCACTGTGCTACCTAGCTGTCCCCCATTTTTCTTTTCTTTTAAACAGAAATGGTTGTTGAATTTTATCAAAAGCATTGTAAGCATCTGTTGATATCATAGATTTTATTATTATTAATAAATTCTGTCGTGTTTATAAAATTTATATTTATTTTTGTAAACCTTTTGGGACAGCATAGTATAGTAGCTAGAATTGGCCTTGGGGCAGCTTGGTGATGCAATGGATAGAGTGCTGGACCTGTAGTTAGGAAAACTTCCCTTCCTGAGTTCAAATTTGTCTTCAGACACTAGCTGTATGACCCTGAGCAAGTCAGTTAAGCTTGTTTGTTTCAGTTTCCTCATCTGTAAAATGAGCTGGAGAAGGAAATGGCAAGCCACTCCAGGATCTTTGCCACAAAATCACCCAAAAAGTTGATGAAGAGTCAGACATGTCTGAAAAATGACTAGATGGACTTGGGGTTAGAAAAACTTGGATTTAAGTTGTGACTCAGATAAGTGCTGACTGAATGATCTCAGAGAAGTCACTTAACTTCTTGGTATTTTAGGCAACTCTCATAAATTCTGAGTTTCAGAAAAGGTGGTGAACTAAATTGGTAGGGGGACTTTCCTCATCTAAAAGTTCCCCATACCAGGGGGTAGCAAGGTGGCACAGTGGATAAAGCACTGGCCTTGGATTCAGGAGGACCTGAGTTCAAATCTGGCCTCAGACACTTTACACTTACTAGCTGTGTGACCCTGGGCAAGTCACTTAACCCCCATAGCCCCCCCCCCCCAAAAGTTCCCCATACCAATGAAATAACAGGTCTAGTCCCAGTCCCATTTTATTATTTTGTATTAATATTTAATAGATATATTATAGAGCTACCTTTTTTCCCTTCTCTAATTACTCCCTTGTTTGGCTGTCAAGACCATGTTTCTTATATAAGGAGTTTGAGTATTCCTTTTCCTAATTTTGTATTGTTAGCTAGAATTCACTTGACATACATCTAGTCCTAAGAGCACCAATGGAAGAGCACCAAGTCGGCTGGAGTTCCACCCTCCTTTCCTTTTGGAAACTCAGTTTCTTTTTTAAAAATAGGGTTATTTAAATTCTCTTTCTTATGTTAATCTGGATAAATTTTTCTAATTATTATTACTCTCGCCTAAGTTATCAGTGTATTAGTATATAACTGGACAAAATGCTTTGTGATAGTTTCCTTTTTTCTTCATTTGTTATGAATGTTTTTCAATTTTGATACTGACAATTTGATTTCCCTTTTTAAAAAAAATCAAAGTGGGTAACTATTACTCATTAGTTTTTTCAATTTTTTAATTGTTTTCATTTTTTAATCTTATTTTTGATTTTCAGAATTTCAAATTTGTCATTTAGTTAGGTTTTCTGACTTGTTGCTTTTCTCTTTTTTCAACTTATATGCCCAACTCATTGTTCCATTATTTTTCTCTTTTGTTGATAAAATTTAGAATTTAAAGATATAAATTTTCCAAGAAGGTAAAGCTACTGCTTTGGTTTCAGCCTAAAAGTTTTAGTATTTGACTAAATTTCCTTTTTTGTTCTAATTGGTTCTTTGATGCACCAATTCTTTAGGATCAAATTTTTTATTATCCAATTGATTTTTTTTAATCCTTTTTTATTTTTTAAATAGATAGGCCCTATTTTGAATACTTTTTTTTTCTATTGCAGCCTGTATAGGATGTTTATATATTTATATGAAAATTATTTTTAAAAAAATATATATATATAAATTTTTTTCTACATGCATTTGTGAAGTTTTTTGTACTTTAATGTCTTGTCACTTTTTGTAAAAAGCGCCATACTCATCTGAGAAATATGTATCCTTCTTTCTCTTTCAATTGAATAATTACCAGAGAACTATCATTGCATCACTTTCCTGGATTCTGATTTCCTCTTTCTTTCATTTGTCAGGAATCAGAATGCTAGTAGGTTTCACTGTTCCTTGTTATAGCATTGTTATTGGCTGTCCATGAGGAAGGTACTAGGTGATTTCATATTCCCATAAAGCTTTTCTGATATGTCTTCCTAGATTCTGTTTCTTCTGTGTCCCTGGACTGGACGCTGTAATGGTTTTGTCTCCCTAGGATTTTCCTGGTAATGGGCAGGAGCTTCCAGACTTCTAGCCTGTTTACCTGCTAGCTCCTTTAGCAAGGCCTCTCTTCCATTATGTGCAGTTTCTATTTATTTTTTTGTTATTTAGTCCTGGACTGAATGAAGGAACTTAGGAATGTTTCTTTTCAGGTTTTTTTTTTTAATTTATTGTTCAATATGATCCTCTTTTTAGATGATTGGCTCCTGTATCTTTCACATGGCCATCATATATGGAAAACTTTTTCTCCTAGCTATTCTTCAGCAATTCCTTCTCCTCATTCTGGCTCCTTTATCTCCCCTCAGGTCTTGTGGTATTGGAAGTTTAAGACCCTATCCTGAATCCCTTTGTCATCCTGTTTGTCTTCCACTGTTTGGTCTTCAGCTCATCTGTGTCTTTACTAAAATCTGGCATTATATTGTAATTGAACACAGTACTCAGTTATAGGTTTATGACTTTTCACTTTGACTTATAGGCTTGTGACATCACTTTCAACTTCACTATATTTTTCTGGAATTTCTGTAAACCCTGGTAAGCATCAGAAAACAAGAGAAGTTTTGCATAACAGCAAATAGTATGTCCCTATCTGTGCCTATCTAACACACTTATATTCTCATCTGACAATTTAGATATACTCTGTGCCACTTATCAACCTTATTCAAGTATAAATTCTTTGAGAATAGTAATCATGGCTTTTTTATCTTTGTATCTCCCTACTAAGCTAAAACATAATTCATGTGTAAATAGTGGTGTTTAATTAGTGTTGAAAAGAAGAATTGATTCTTGTTCTGATATAATAGTTTTCCTGTTTTTTCCAAGGGATAAATGGTTCATTCACCTTATAACACAGCAAACTGTTTCTTACTTTATAGGTAAGATCATACATATCAAAACCTGAATCTGTCAGTAAAACAATGTCTTGCAAAAAGCGGTGATAGAACATGCATAATAATTAAGTGTTGTAGAAAGTGAACATGTAAAAGGTAAAATTTTTGTCATGTTCTATCAACATAATTCATAATGATCATGTTGAATCCATTGAAATATAGTAATTTTAACATTATATTGAAATTGACCATTTATATCCTACTCTAGTAATCCTTCTGTCAAATCTAAGATCGCACCATTTTAAAATATTTCCCAATTGCTAAAGCAATTGTGTTAATCTTAAATTTGTAATTAATAGTAAGAAACTTCAGCTTAAAGTTTCGTAAAGGTTTATTAATTCCTACTGATGGTTTTGAGACCTTTAAAAGGAATTTTGAGGAGAGACAGAAGAATCCTAGGATACAACATTGCCATGAAAATAGGGAGCTTCCCTGTTTGGGAAATTTATCTGATTTTTTCAGTGAAATTCTACTTTTGTATATATGTGTGTGTATGTATGTATGTATGTATGTATGTATGTATGTATGTATAAATATCTTGCCAGAAATATGATTGTCTCTCCCCTTCACCCATACTAAATATCTGGAAAAAGTTGACATTAGATTTTATGGAAACTTATGCAAACCGACTTCTTTGCTTCAGTAGAATTTAGGAATTTCTTAGGGTTGGCATAAATTCAGAAGAGGCTGTAATTTTTTTAAAAGTTTAATTACAGGGGCAGCTAGGTGGCACAGTGGATAAAGTACGGGCCTTGGAGTCAAGAGGACCTGAGTTCAAATCCAGCCTCTGACACTTGACACTTAACTAGCCGTGTGACCCTGGGCAAGTCACTTAACCCTCATTGCCCTGCAAAAACAAAAACAAAACAAAACAAAAGTTTAATTACAATAAAAAAACTGAAGGATGGTATTTAGCTAAGGTACTGAATATTGTTTAGAGGACATTTAAGTAAAGCATTTAATTTAACTGAGCTTAATTTTAGTTATTAATGAATAGATTCTTCGGTTGAAATTAAACTATATTAATACACATAAGCTGTAATGAATTCTAGGACAGAATAATAGTGAACAGAGGGAATAAAAAGAATTTCATTCTTCCTACCTCAACTATTTTTCTTTTTTCACTTAAACTTAAACCCTTTGGGGAAAAGACAAAGCCAATTAGAGCTATGCAGAAGTGGAATGGGCTCTTTCACTGACAGTCTTCAAATGCAAGTTGGATGACCACTTATGGGAAAGCTAGATAAAGAATGAATTTCTTTTTATATATGGGTTTGAGTAGGTCTGAGCTCACCTCTGTCTCTGAGAATTAACATATTCAACACATGCATTCACTGATATATGGATCAAAAAGTACAGGAAGGTAGATGGGTATATATTTTCTTATGTTTTCAGTAAATACAACAGACCAAAGAGCAAAAATGGACAATCTTAACAGTTTCCATTTTATAAAAAGCCTATATAGTTTCAAAATGTTCAATATGAGTAAAATAACTATTTTGTATCATGTGTATTGTATGTGGCTTATATATTATGATAATAAATTATATTGCTTAACTCACACTAAACGTTTTTAACTTACATAGGGCATTTCCGGAGTAAATTAGTTAAGATCATATTTACAGTTTATCCACAGCTAGTAAGTATCAGACACAGGATTTGGACGTAGCTCTTCCTGTTGTACCATACTTCCTCTCATCATTCAGGACCCTCCCTAGGTAGCCCCATACAGACTGCGGTGAATTGACCAGGATGTGGTAGGATTGTAAGAAGTTCCCAGCTCACCACAGGGTGGCTTTGAATAAGAAATCTAACTATTATAAGCTATTATAATAGCTTACAGATTAAAGAAATTATTTTTAGTATATTTTGAAGAGGTTTGCCATCAGGTATGTCTTACATGCTTGCCCTGGGGAGATAAAAAAAAATGAAATAGAATGCAGTCTCTGCCTTTTTGGAACTTACGATCTATTAGTAGGGTACAAGTGCTATACTAAGTGCTATTTCAGGTTTCCAGTGATTGAAGTGAGGAGGGATCAAAACTGACAGGGGGCAGGGAGAGGCGTGTCAGGGAAGAATTCATTGAGGAGAAGTAGCTCATCCTTTAAAGAATATATAGGATTTAATCAGGCAGAGATGAAGGGGGATGTGAGGTTATTGCAGGCATAGGGAACAGTATGAGTAAAGTCATGGAGGTAGAGTATGCTAAATGAGTTTAGAGAATAGGCCATTTGCTAGTGGGGGAAGGGTGTGTATTGTGAGATGGATTTGGAAAGATAAGGTGATGTCAGATTATGAGGGGCCAAAAAATAATGTAGAATCAATCATCAGTTATTTGGAACTTAGAAACATTTTTCTCAAAGAAACAATCTTTGGAATAAGTGGGGTTCTAAACTATCAAACAAAGTCTATTGACTTATTAATGTAATTTAAAAATAGTTGATCATTATAATGGAAAATAATAGAAATAATATATTTTAAATAGTATTAAAATAATCAGATTGAATAAATATCCATTTACCTTGAAGGCTGGTACTTAGGAAAAAATTACCTTCAATGGAATATATTGCGTTATGAATGGGAAAAGATAGGGAAAAGAGCATAAAATATGTACAATTTATTTGAGAGGTAAAAATATATTGAGCGAGATGGTATCTAGCTCTGGTCAGTGACTGCTGTCAGTCTAAGACATTTTGGTTTCTGTACAGAGATGGATATGGGAAAAGTAGCAATTTAAAACTAAATGCTAAAATAAACTTCAGAAATAATTTTACAATCAAATCACATTGTCAGTGACTTGATAAAAGTGGATCTAATGATAGAGCCTGGACTAGAATCCAGAGTATGGATAGGGTGGGGGTGCATGTGCGCATGTGCATGCCCACACACACACACACACACACACACACACACACACTTGCCTCTATGTGGAAGTTGAGGTCAGTTGTTTGTTTTTTAATTTGGGGAATGTCTATATCAGTGTGTTTATAAAGCATATTAAAAAGAGATTGCTATTTAATAGCTTTATAAAGGATCAGAGGGGCAGCTAGGTGGCGCAGTGGATGGAGCACCGGCCCTGGAGTCAGGAGTACCTGAGTTCAAATCCAGCCTCAGACACTTAACACTTACTAGCTTTGTGACCCTGGGCAAGTCACTTAACCCCAATTGCCTCACTTTAAAAAAAAAAAATAAAGGATCAGGAAGTCTCTTGAATTTATAATAATGTGAATGGTAAAGAGTTAATCTATTTTATGCTTGTAGAGTCATGGGGTCTTAGAGCTGGAAGGTGCTTTAGAGATAACCTACTCAAAGTTTTGCAGATGAGGAAACCAAGACCTTAGAAAAAAGTGATTTGTCCAAAGTTATATAGCGGGCAGCTAGGTGACTCAGTGGATAAAGCACCGGCCCTGGATTCAGGAGTTCTTGAGTTCAAATCCGGCCTTAGACACTTGACACTTACTGGCTGTGTGACCCTGGGCAAGTCACTTAACCCCCATTGCCCTGCAAAAAAACAAACAAAAACACCCAAAAGCCAAAGTTAGATATATCTAGCTAGTTGGTAGAACCAGAGCTAAAACTCCATTTCCTTGACTTTTTCCACTTCAGTAATAGAAATAATCCTCACTTTGTGAAGGCATTGTGTTCTGAATTGATTTCTAAGCTTGATTATTTTGAACTCAGGAGTGTTTTCTTAGAAACAATATTGTAGTTAAGTTCCCAAGCTGTCTGAAACCATAAGGTTAGAATATAAGACTAAAAAGGTAATAAAGACTATTTCAACAGCATCTAACCCCAGAATATAGAATTGTCTCTATGGGAAAATTCATTGATTTCCAATTCCAGATACCTGAATAAATACATCTCCCCTTGCTATAAGTAGGAGTTTCTTCTGTGCATAAATATGATAGGTTAGTGCTAGAATTTAAAGCTGAACTCATTAAGTACTTTAATGTTTGTATAGGTGATTTTTTTTTTCTTTAAAAAAGACAGCATAAAGGAAAAAACACCAGAGAAGCAGAAGGACCTGGGTTCTAGTCCGGGTTTTATCACTAGACTCACTTTGATCAAGTCACTGACAGTGTGATTTAATTGTAAAATTATTTCTGAGGTTCATTTTAGCACTAATTTCTTTTTTATTTTATGAATCCCTTTTCACTATGAAAATCTTGAAGCATAGAAAATTTAAGTGACTTATTTGGAATGCACAAATTAATCTGCAACTTATGTTTTCCATATTTGAAGACTACTAGGCCATAGTATCTCCAGATATAAAACCTAAAATAATTTCCTGACTGGATTAAAGTTCCATCAGGACTAGAGGCAGCATAGTATGGTGGGGTGGGTTCTGGTTTTGGAGTGAAAGGACTCAAGTTCAAATGTTAACACTCAGGAAAGTCCCTTAGGCTTTGTGGGCCTCATTTTCTTCCTATTAAAATGAGAGTATTGAGAAATAACCTTGAGAGTTCTGGACTTCAAGTTGTAAATTCTACCTAATCAATCCAGGAATTACTGATGATTTTCCTTAATAGACTTGTATGTTGCCTAGTATGCTGAAGGCAAAGTAAGTGGAAGAAAATCTTAGTTTTCTAAAATGGCTGCTTTCCTGGTCTTTCATGTCTCCAAGAACCCATTGCATAAAAATTACTATGGTCTCCTATAGTACTCATTTGAATTTTAATATCTACTCTATTTGTCTAAGGACAATATTGCTACTGTTTATGCTCTTTTTCTGAGTCAGGGCTATTCTAAACCATACTTGAACCTGCTGTGTTCTTAAATGTTACATTTTGCTTCCTGGGAGAATGGCTAGATTTTCACAGGCTTTTTGACTTCCAAAGGTGATTACTCACCTGAGGTTACTTTTCTATGGATACAGGTATGTTGTAGACAGTGTTGCAATGTTAATGGTATTTCAGGTAGCATAAAGTGGTACTACTTTTGGACTCCACAAAGTTGTTCCTTTTTTTTCCTGAACTTTTTACTCCTACAGCAAGGTACTGTTTTCATTGACGACACACTATTTCAAAGTAGAAGAAGGTGGCGAAAGATCAGTTTGCATTACCTTTGGATTTTTTTTCTTTGTCAAAGCCATGGCAATCTTGATTGTTACTGAAAACTACTTAGAATTTGGACTTGAAACAGGTAATATATGCTTTGAACTTTAGATGATTTATTATTTATATATCATTTTTCACCCCCTCCCCAATATCTGTATTAAAATAACTTTATTGTTTTAGGTGTAATTCTAATTCCTTCATGTTTGAAATATGTGTGTCCCATTTAAAAAGGCACAATTTACTATTCATTGTTTTAAAAAGAATCAAGTCTTCATTGTGCAATATTTGCTTTGTTGATATTATTTGCTTACCTTTCATTTTTAATCCACACCCCGCAACTTTCTTACAGTTAAATGTTTCTGTGATGCAAAAAAATTAAACAAATTCCTGAAGAATTAATGCAAATTTTATTCACGTTCATGGAATGTACAAATATCAAAGGGATGTTTTCAAAGACTGTTCCTGTTAATAACCAAATTTTATTGCATTGTGGCATACTAATTAGCACATGAAAGAGCTAAGCTAGACACTTGAAAATTTAAGATGCTGTTTTCTAGCATTTTATTTCCAAAGAAAGATTCTGTATTTTGCCCCTGTGATAAGAATAATCCATTTTTTTTTCTACAGGTTTTACAAATTTTTCAGAAAGTGCGATGCAGTTTCTTGAAAAGCAAGGTTTAGAATCCCAGTAAGTTTTGGAAAATTTTTGGAAAAAAAGGATAAATCCAAGTATTTTAGCTGAAAATTAAGATTTAC
Organism: Dromiciops gliroides; assembly: GCF_019393635.1. Classification (NCBI taxonomy): domain Eukaryota; kingdom Metazoa; phylum Chordata; class Mammalia; order Microbiotheria; family Microbiotheriidae; genus Dromiciops; species Dromiciops gliroides. Next base: position 449,395,586 of record NC_057861.1, on the reverse strand, counting down.
ATTTTTGGGAAGGAAGTGTCCTTTCTGGTATCATCTTTGTTGCTTTCCTTATTCCCTGAAAACTTTATCCTTGTTACAGGGAAGTTGCATTATTATTTTTGCCATTAGACTTTCCATCTATCTACCACTATTAATCTTATTTACTTGCTTTTGTTTTGGCCCTTCCAGATTCAAACATTTCTGACTAGAATTTGCTCTCTGATGTGTCCTCTATGCTTTCTGCCAATGAAAATTTTAACTAGTTAAGTCATATTTCCCTTTACCACTACTGTTATCTTGAACCAGAAATTTACCTTACTCTGTTTAAAATGTTTATGGTTGTGATTATTAATGTAGTTTGTGGGATAAATTAATAGGGAAAAGGTAATTCATAAAGTCACTTAAGGAAATATTGATCAATCTTTTCATTTTTTTAGGGGTCCTGTGTCTAAACTTACTTTCAAATTTTTCCTGGCTATTCTGTGTTCATTTATTGGTGCTTTTTTGACTTTTCCTGGGTTGCGGCTGGCTCAAATGCATCTGGATGCCCTGAATTTGGCAACAGAAAAAATAACACAGTAAGCGGAAAATGTACATAAGCACATGCAGATAAATATATGTTTTTCATCTTAATGCAGGTATATGCAATTTATTGTAATGAAAATTAATAATGAAGTAAATCATTTGATCTACTTAGGCTGTACTTCACATTTCTACTACAAGTTGAACACCCTTTTTAATTTTATTTTTCTTAGTGGAAATATATTTTTAAAAGCTATTTACCCTCTCCCTTACCCCTTCAAATACATTTTGTTCTTTGAGATGAATATAAAAGACACGTACATATTTTTACTTTTATTAAATTGTTAATACTTGCATTGACATAAGCACTAAAATTAGAGTGAAGATATATGCATATATGTCTTCACTCTAATATATATACATCTATATCTATATATTTTTTAACTTAATCCAAGCACATGCTTTTTTTTTTTAACTTGACTTTTATTTTTGGGCACCAAATACACTAAAACCCTAGTTAATAGTACAAGAAATTACTTTTATCGTTGAAGATGTTGATAAGATCATTTAAGTTGTTGATATTCCATAATCTTGTAAACATATTTATCAAATGATTGCTCTAATTTACAGTGTCACTGTTTGGTTTCTGGACCTGCACTGTTGTGTGTCATTGAACACTTTCTTAGTTTGAGATGTTTTACTGAATTTCCAAAATAGTTCACAAAGCTCATTGCAATCAATAGATTTGTTTTTCTTTAATGCAAAATATATGGGGAAAAGCTGTTATTTGTATACAGTTCCACTTATATATGGGTCCAAGTTTCCCTCTGGTCTTTTTTTTTTCCCTGCAGTGGGAGCCCAAAGTTGAAAATGTTCCATTTGATCTATTTATTTACAATCATTAGGATCCTCTGAGTAATTCATATTTCCTAACATTCCTTGTCTGTAAAACCCTGTATTTAATGATGGTGCTTCTTTACAATCTTTTCTTAGGGAGATGAGCATTCATATCTCTTTTACCTGTGTCATTTTCCTTTATTTAATTTTGACAGTCCTTTTGTTTTGTTTCCCCCACCTCCATTTTTCTGCATATGCTTTGTGTGTGGGTGTACTTATTCCCACCTCCCACCACACACCCCTTCATCCCCTTTTATTTCCTCCTTTTACTCAGCATGCTCTTGGCTACATCCTGCCTTTCTCCCACCACCCGTTTCTCTAATGGCTTCTTTTAAGACAAAACCTGATTCTCCCCCTCCACTCTACACACACACTTCAGTCCACTAACCCCAGCGTTATGATTTAAATAAGCTGAAAAGGGTGGGTGGAGGGGAGCCCTTCACAAGCTACTGAAACCGCTGTGGGCTGCTCCTTGATACTATAGTGTTCCCTAGCAACACTGCATACCTAATACTGCCTCTTTCTTTGGCTAAGCCCACTGCCTTAGACTGCTGGATGAAAGAAACACTTCATAAAAATATTTAAGCATTTATTATTTTAGTGGACATTTTAGTGGCCTTTTGGAATTAAATGTGTTTTTTTTAAAGATCCTGCTTTTGTGTGCTTGGGAATTTTGGGAGAATGTAGGGGGGCGCTTTTGGTTTGCTGCAGCGCTTTCCTGAACACCCCCACCCCCCATTGTGTTACAGCACTCTGCCTAGATACAAGGGGTGTGGGCACGCTAGTCTGGCTTTGAGAGGAGCGTGACTGGCACAAAGACATTGTTACCCTCATGGCGGGCATCAGCTCTCACCATGTCACTAGAGGGCTGTGGCCAAACTTTTACCTTTTCACTGTCAGGTGTTCGTGGGTTCTTAACTCAGACACTGTTCCCCACACAATTCATTATCATTTTCAAATACAGTAATATTAGAGCCACCCCTTTTACTTTTAAAAATGGTTCTTTGAACCCCCTCAGTTTTAGCCATTCAGGATAGTTGACAATAAAACCAGTACCTGTAAAATAAAATAACTGTTCTAAAGAATTTGCCTTTGTTCTAAAATAATAAAAAAAATCTTTTCCAACCATCTGTCCCTATGGGATAAAAATTCCGAATACAGTTAACAATGAAGTTACAGCTATGAACTGAAACCCTTTGGTGTATTGGGAATATTGCCTTGTCAGAAGTGAAATAAATTTCCTTGATTTGTATAGGATATGAAAATTAATTTCAGGTATGTTCTTAATGATCCAAGAAGAAATGAAAATTTGTGAATCACATATGATTTTGATAATGTGATTTAAACTTTTTACATGATCATTATATACTGAAGAGATTCTAATTTAAACAGTGTTTCACTCGGGTTTGTCTGCCATATGCCTTATAGAGTAGTATTATGGACCTCTCTAATCACTACCATTTAAATGGATATAACTTTCTCCTCTGTAATGAGAAGACACGTTCTTTTAGCTGCATTAAATGTAACAAACTACTTCTCTACATCTCAAAATTCACTGGGGTCATTGAACACTTGATTCAGAGGAGCTTTTTATTGAATCAGTGAGTAAGTATATTAGGGGGTAGTGAAAAGAGTAGAGGACCAAGAGACTTGAGGGTTCTCATCCCAGCTCTACCACCAACCAACCCTGTGACCTTGGCCTAGTTGGTTGTCTCTTCTGAACCTCAGTTCCCTAAGTATACATTGATGATAAAGCCTTCCTCATTTCTCTTACGAAATTATTTTGAAGATCAAATGAAATAAGTTTTAAAGCATTCTGGGAAAATACAAAGCAATGTAACATATGGTGGTAGTGGTAGTAGTAGTATTAGTAGAGTCCAGAGTGTCAGCAATAGATTCTCAACTTCAGTCTGACCCAAGTTTTCCACAGGTTATTTAGCAGCATTTATTCTCTTTCTGTATTCATGATTATTTCTTATGTGCTTTCAGAACATTACTTCACATAAACTTCTTGGCACCTTTATTTATGGTCCTGCTGTGGGTAAAACCAATCACCAAAGACTACATTATGCACCCAACTTTGGGTAAAGAAAGTGTTCCTTTGTAAGTATCATTCTTTTTTGTATTTTAAAACAATCATTCATAAGATTTTCTGATTGATTTTGTTCAGTTCCATATTTTTTGTAATTAATTCTATTTTTGGCCTCATGTTATCACTGAAATGCTACTTTTTTCCATATAAATATTTTATTATTTCTAGTTACATTTAGAGATAGTTTTCAACATTTGTTTTTATAAGATTTCTAGTTTAAAATTTTTCTCCCTCCCCAACACAGCAAGTAATCTGATATAGGTTATATATGTACAATCACATTAAACCTATTTCTGCATTAATCATGTTATGAGAGAAGAATCAGAGCAAAAAGGAAAAACCTTAAAAAAGGAAAACAACATCAACCCAAAAAACCCAATAGAAATAGTATGGTTTGATCTGCATCTAGATTCCACATTTTTTTTTCTGGATTTGGTGAACATTTTCCATCATGAGTCCTATGGAACTATCTTGGACCACTGTATTATTGGGAAGAACTCAAGTTTATCATAGTTGATCAACACATAATGTTGTTGATACTGTGTACAATGTTCTCCTGGTTCTGTTCATCTCACTCATCATCAGTTCATGCAAGTCCTTCCAGGTTTCTCTGAACTCCTCCTGCTCACTATTTCTTACGGCACAATAGAATTCCATTACATTCATATACCACAACTTGTTCAGCCATTCCCCAATTGATGGGCATCCCCTCAATTTCCTATTCCTTGCCACCACAAAAAGAGCAGCTATAAATATTTTTGTACACGTGGGTCCTTTTCCCTTTTTTATGATCTCTTCTGAAGAAAGACCCAAAAGTGGTATTGCTAGGTCAAAGGGTATGCACAGCTTTATAGCCCTTTGGGCATAGTTCTAAACTGTTCTCCAGAATGGTTGGATCATTTCACAGCTCTACCAACAATGCATTAGTGTTCCAATTTTTCCACAGCTTCTCCAACATTTATTATTTTCCTTTTTTGTCATATTAGCTAATCTGATAGGTGTCAGATGGTACCTCAGAGTTGTATTAATTTGCATTTCTCTAATCAATAGTGATTTAAAGCATTTTTTCATGTGACAATAGGTAGCTTTGATTTCTTCATCAGAAAACTGCCTGTTCATATCCTTTGACCATTTCTCAATTGGGGAATGACTTGGATTCTTATAAATTTGAGGAATTTTCTGTATACAGTGGGCTCTTACGAAGTGTTTCTTTAATGATATTAATGATGTTTCTCTTAATTCTGAATTCTCCTCCACTTTTGTTGAACCTTGGTCATTGAAGTTGAAATTAAGCAATCTTCTCTAATCAGTTTCTCCCAAGTTCTAGTGAAAGAAGGAGATGGGAGAAGGGTAGTTGAATGCCAATTTCCTCTTCAGCTGTATATTTAAATTGTAAGGACAGCGTCACAGCAGAAGATAAGCGATATTATCCTCTATCATCTCTTTCCCTTTCTTAGCCTCCACTTCCATCTCATTGTTTCTTGACCCCAGCTTCCCAAACATTGCAAGAGAAACTAAACTCTCACCTCTGTTCCACCCCTGATTGACTTTCTGCAACTGTCAGACAGTTCCATTAAGTAATTAGACAGAGGCAGTAAGGTTTATTTAAAATTCACAGCCCACATGGTAGATTGTGAAAGGACCCAGGCAGGCAGCCTATCAATCAAGAATGCAGGGTGGTGGAGGAAGGAAGTGACAGATTTTTCTTCTGTCATATAGGCACAATAATTTCTAGAAAGTCCTTTGTTTGCAATTAAGAACAAAATTGCTGGTAATGTAGATTCAACCCTGAAATGGATTCAAATATTTATGTATTCATTTGGTAACAGTATTAGCTATTTAAGTAAACCAAGTCAATATATCGGAATACCTATATGAGGAAATCTAGAAGAAGGCACTGTGACAAAAAAAACAAAAACAAAAACATGCTACTATACAAACACATACATGTATGTGTTGATGAGTATTGTGTGTTTATACACACACATATCACACACGCATAGTGAGGCAGTTGGGGTTAAGTGACTTGCCCAGGTTCACACAGCTAGTAAGTGTTAAGTGTCTGAGGCCAGTTTTGAACTCAGGTCCTCCTGACTCCAGGGCCGGTGGTCTATCCACTGCACCACCTAGCTGCCCCTAGATGTATATTTTAAATACTTTTCCTGCCTGGTTCTCAGGAATGATTATAGAGAATTTCCTTGCCTTATTCACCATACCTCACCAGCCTACACCTACCTGGCAGGCTCTTGAGATCTAGTGACAAATCAATTTAAGCTTCTTATATTTGTTAATAGTAGCTAAGCAGCATGATACTGTAAGAAAGAATTAGAACTGGCATCAGAGTAGCTGGGTTCATGACCTAACTGCCACTTTGTGCCTATATTAATTTCAGCAAGTCCCTTAATCACTCCAGCCTCAGTTCTCCAATCTATAAAATGAAAGGAATTAGACTAGGTGATCTCTGAAGATACCTTAGCTCTAAATCTGTGAAACCTACTACATCATCTCATTTGATCCTCAAATCCAGGGGTTCTTAAACTTTTCCCACTCATGGCTCTTTTACAGTACCCTGGGTATATAGGTATATAAAATAGGTGTATATAACCTTTTGCTGTTGCCAAATTTTTTACAACCCCTGCATGCAGTTACCTGACCCCATAAGGGGTCACAACATACAGTTTAAGAAGCTTTCCTCTAAACCAGTGGTGTCAAATAGAAATGGATCCCTTTTGGCCAGCATGTTGACTTAGAAAACCACAAATTTATTTTATCTGTGTCGTCCATCTCTGTATTGTGTTTTTGTTTATTCTGTTAAACAGAGAGCAATTATATTTTAATCTGGTAGGTTCTCAGGGGCTTGTGGGTCTGGCCTGCAGGCTTCCAGTATTTTACATACCTCTGCTACAAACAATCCTATCAGGTAAAGGCAAATATTCTTATCCTCATTTTACTGGTAAGTAAAAGAGGTTAAATGGCATATCCAGGAAGCTGAGGTAGACTGTGAACCCAGATCTTCTGGCTCCCAAATCCATTATATTGTACTACTTAAGTGGATGATTTGTTCTGGGTCCACATTTTAAATTAGGTTATGTAAACCCTGGTTTTTTTTTGGGGGGGGAGCAATTGGGGTTAAGTGACTTGCCAAGGGTCACACAGCTAGTAAGTGTCAAGTATCTGAGCCTGGATTTGAACTCAGGTCCTCCTGAATCCAGGGCCGATGCTCTATCCACTGCGCCACCTAGCTACCCCTAAACCATATGGTTTTATAGAAACTTCAGACTATAGGATTCTTCAGGACTCTTTTCTTAGGTTAAAAAAAAAGTCATTTTGGGGGCAGCTAGGTGGCACTATAGATAGAGTACCAGGCCTGGAGTCAGGAATACTCATCTTCCTGAGTTCAAATCCAGTCTCAGACACTTACTTTGTGATCCTGGCCAGGTCACTTAGTCCTATTTGCCTCAGTTCATCATCTGTAAAAGTAGCTGGAGAAGGGGCAGCTAGGTGGTGCAGTGGATAGACCACCAGCCCTGGAGTCAGGAGGACCTGAGTTCAAAACTGGCCTCAGACACTTAACACTTACTAGCTATGTGACCCTGGGCAAGTCACTTAACCCCAATTGCCTCACTCCCCCCAAAAAAAAGGTACCTGGAGAAGGAAATGGCAAACCACTCCCATTATCTTTGCCAAGAAAACTACAAATGGTATCATGGACAGTCAGACACAGCACCACCACCACAATATATTTTCAAATTGTCTTCTAGAATTCTGTTCGTCTACACTGCCTTTCAGCTCTGCTTCCTGTCATTATCAGTACAGTTTTTGAAATAATTTTATTATGAACTTATCAAACATCAATAAACACCATCATTTCAATATATTGAAGTTCAGAAAAAAGCTCTTTGAAGTTAGAATTATAACTTTTCTGTGTTCTAACACTACACTTAATCTTATTATCTTGATCTCATTTGTTCTGACCTATAGATCAGCTGATCTTTCCTCTCTGTTCTTTTACTCTCTCTATCCATTGGCATTTCATGACCATAATCTTTTTTTCTAGGTGCTCTATCTTAGTCTCCATTAATAGTCTTTGATTATTCTATTTTCACGAATACACTACATACAATTTGTAGGAAGAATGACTAAGTAACTGAAGAGACATGTTCATAAGTTTCGGTCTTATCAGTTTGGTTTTCAACTTATCCCTTTCCATACCCTAAGGAAGACATTACTTGGTTTTGGTTTTGTTTCCTTGTTTTGTTTTGTTTTGTTTGTTTTTTGCAGATGTGTTTTTGTCATTTTTACAAAGACTTTTAATTTTTACTCATTTTTTGGTTTTAATTTATCAGCTTATACTTGATCTGTCCTGAAGCACTTTGGAAACCTTGAGAAAGTGTCAAAAAATAGAATGAGATGAATCAAACAGAGATATAGTCCAAGGCTGCTGCTTCTTCTTCTTTTTTTTTTTTTTTTGCTTTACAGATATCATCCCTTCGTATTCAGTTCAGACCTGTGTCCTCTGTTAATTCCTTACTGAGATAGTTCTTATGAGTTTGAAGTATTATCTTCCCATGTAGGAATATAAACAGTTCTATCTTTTAATATCCCTCATGAAGTCTTTTTCCTGTTTATCTTTTTATGCTTCTCCAGGGTCTTGTATTTGAAAGTCAAATTTTCTATTCAGTTCAGGTCTTTTCATAACAAATGCCTGAAAGTCTTCTTTCTCATTGAAAGTCCAAGGCTTCTTAAACTTTTTCCACCCATAACCCCCTTTTGCCCAAGAAATTTTTACACAACCCTGGGTAATATAGGTATATAAAATAGGTATACATAACCTTTTACTGTTGCCAAATTTTTTAGGACTACCACATTCAGTTACACAACTCAATGTCATCTAGTCTAACAAGGATTCTACTAACTGGCTGGTAGAACCAACTCCCACTTTCTACTGTGATTCTGTGGTCCTATTTAATTACAAGAGCCAGTTTAATTTTAGTTGACCCTCATGAATTAGGATTCACTCTATCAGATGTAGCCCAAGTCCTAAGCCTGAAACATTCCAGGGGCTAAGAACCTTGGGAGTACTAGATAAGTTAGGACTCAAGCATTTAGGTTCTTCTAGACCAGCAGTTCTGAAACTTTCTGGTCCCAGGACCACTTTATATTATTAAAAATCTTTGAAGATCACCTCCAGAGATCTTTTATGTGGATTATGTCTATCAATATTTACTATATTAGAAATTTAAGTGCTTAATATTACTATGGTAAGTAGTTTTGATCTCAAAGAACTTTTGAAAAGGTCTTATGGATCCCCAGACCATACTTTGAGAAAAGCTATTCTGGACCATACCAGAACTATGTGATTATTGTTTTGATATCAGTTGAAAATCCCCCTCCCCTAAACAATTTTTATGGCCAGTACTTCTGATAAAAGCCTCATTTCTAAAATATATAGGGAACTAAATCAAATTTATAAGAATCCAAGTCATTCCCCAGTTGAGAAATGGTCAAAGGATATGAACAGGCAGTTTTCTGATGTAGAAATCAAAGCTATCTATTGCCATATGAAAAAATACTTTAAATCACTATTGATTAGAGAGATGCAAATTAAAACAACTCTGAGGTACCACCTGACACCTATCAGATTGGCTAATATGACAAAAAAGGAAAATAATAAATGTTGGAGAAGCTGTGGAAAAATTGGAACACTAATGCATTGTTGGTGGAGCTGTGAACTGATCCAACCATTCTGGAGAGCAATTTGGAATTATGCCCAAAGGGCTATAAAGCTGTGCATACCCTTTGACCCAGCAATACCACTTTTGGGTCTTTTTTCCGAAGAGATCATAAAAAAGGGAAAAGGACCCACATGTACAAAAATATTTATAGCTGCTCTTTTTGTGGTGGCAAGGAATTGGAAATTGAGGGGATGCCCATCAATTGGGGAATGGCTGAACAAGTTGTGGTATATGAATGTAATGGAATTCTATTGTGCCGTAAGAAATAGTGAGCAGGAGGAGTTCAGAGAAACCTGGAAAGACTTGCATGAATTGATGATGAGTGAGATGAGCAGAACCAGAAGAACATTATACACAGTATCATCAACATTATGTGTTGATCAACTGTGATAGATTAGATTCTTCTCACTAATCCAATGGTACAAAAAAGTTCAAAAGGACTCATGATGGAAAAGGCTCTCCAAATCCAGAAAAAAAAAAAAAAGGAACTGTGGAATATGGATGCTGATTGGACCATACTATTTCTTTTGTTTTTGGTGCTGTTGTTTTTCTTTTTTTGAGGTTTTTCCTTTCTGCTCTGATTCTTCTCTTATAACATGACTAATGCAGAAATATGTTTAATGTTGTTATATGTGTGTGTGTGTGTGTGTGTGTGTGTGTATCAGATTACCTGATATCTAGGGGAGGGGGGAGGGAGGAAGAAAAATTTGAAATTGGAAATCTTATCTAAACAAATGTTGAAAACTAAAAATAAATTAATTAATTAAAAAAGAAAGAAAGAAAATCCCCCTCCCCTGCACAGTAGAATGTTATTTAAAATTGACTTTGGTTTCTGGAATGTTTGGTGTTATTAAAGGATCTTTGCAGTTTCCAAAGGCAATCCAGCCTCCTCTCTTTTTCTTATTTTATTTTAGTTTCAAAATGTTGTCCATTTCCTGTGTGTTTCCAGATATACATTGATGAGTTCTATAAGTTGTCCAATTAACTAAGCATCATGATCAAATCAATAGTTGTTCTAAACTCATTTGATTTTCCTAAGAGTTTTGTTGGGTCAAAATCTTTGGATTGGTTACCTTTGCTGGTAAACTCTGCAGTATTCCAACTAGCATTCTGTCATCCACAAATAGAAGCATCCCAAGAACTTTTGTTAGTGGAGCTAAATTTTTTTTTCTTCTGGTGAGGCAGTTGGGGTTAAGTGACTTGCCCAGGGTCACATAGCCAGTAAGTATCAAGTGTCTGAGGCCAGATTTGAACTCAGGTACTCCTGAATCCAGGGCCGGTGCTTTATCTACTTGCACCACCTCGCTGCCCTGGAGCTAAAATATTAAAAGAATCAAAGAAAGACTTTTAGAATGTTGGGTGAGCACATCCTTCCCCTCCATGGAGAGTTTATGGAAGGACAGGGATGAGAAAGTGTGGTTGAGTGGCATCAGTGGAGGGAATATAAGCCCTAATGAAAGCTCAGAGCTGCCTGAGTGAAAGGACAAATGATGACCTATTGTTTGCTTAAATGTGAGGGTAAAGTAAAATAATATGTGTAAAATACTTTGCAAACCTTAAAGAGACAAATAAATGTTAGTTATTATTAAAATCCACATGCACTTATTAAGCTCCTACAATGTTTGGGCACTGTGCAAACTGCTGGAGATACAAAGAAAATAATTTCCATCATCAAAAACAGAAACCCAGTACTTGCTCTCACAGGGCTCACAGTCTAATGGGGGAGATACCATGCAAACAACTAAGTGCAAGCAAGATATAATAAGCATGATAAACGAGTGCCTGAAACTTAAGGTCAGTGAAGGGGGCACACTGAAATGAAAGGCCAGGAGGCCTCAATACCCATATTAGGTGATTCTACTCCCAGGGGTAAACTGGGTTGAGCCAGTCATGTACCTTTCTGTTGAAGGGCAAGTGTGAGAGCATCTGTACCATGAGAAGGTTTGGTGGTTTCTAGCTGGGCACTGGCTACCCCTGGCACCGCCCAGCAGCGAGCAGGATCATAACTATAGCCTATTAGCCTGATGCTCTTTGGGGCTTTAATTTCTAATGTAGCAGCTTCCTCTGCCAATCCCTGTCTACCCCCAATGGGTGGGCACAGAGAGGATCAGGATCCTTCCGTGTTCTATAGGCCATCAGCCCCATTGACTTTCCCCCCAACACACCGCCTCCAAGTAAACCCACAAACTGCATTTTCTGCTATATGCACACATGTGTAAACACTAGCTCAGATATATATGCTCACAGGCTATCACACTAGTATCCTTATATGCAATTGATATATACCAATGAGTATTCGCATGTTTCTTCCCCCCAACCCTGCTCAATATAATATTAAATTATATTGGAAGAGTGAATTACAGATAGCCATTAAAATATCCATATAATACATGAGCTTATTAAGATGGGAATACTTTTTAAAATGGACTGGTGGTGTTTTTTACAAGAGAAAAAAAACCAGTAAGATACATGTTGAAAATCTAGAATGCAGCACTTCCCATTTACAAGAGCCTTATTCATTTGAGGTCATGAAATCCTGATGTTGGGGTAATCAAATCACACTGGAGAGTTGTTCTCTTTCCAATGTCTGACTTGAACATCTCTTGTCAATTAAGAGATCCCCATAACAGAAGATTTTGCTACAGAAAGTAGCAAGGTATCTGCAATGAAAAGTCATTCCGCTGACCTTTGTGACAACACTTTTATCACCTTATTTGATCTGCAGAATGACAGAAACTACATTTGATACTATACGACTCTGGTTGATAATCCTGCTGTGTGCTCTGAGGTTGGCTCTGATGCGCAGTCACCTGCAAGCTTACCTGAACTTAGCCCAGAAGTGTGTTGATCAGATGAAGAAGGAAGCTGGCCGAATAAGTACCGTTGATTTACAGAAGATGGTAAATATTTTGATGGAATGAGGCAATCTCCCTGATAGTAAGAAAATAGCATTCAGTTCACTTATTACATCACTAATCCTATCCTATAGGTTGATTTTCTTTTCAATATACACGACAGAATTCAATTCACTAGACATTTATGAAATGCCTTCTGTGTGTCAAGCCCAAAGACAAAGGCCAAATGGTCCTTGACTGTAAGGAGTCTGCCTTCTATCAAGAGAAAACAATAATATGCACAAATTATTAAATTATACACACACACTCAGAGAAAATACAAAGTCACTTTTAGGGAGGAGAGTGCACCTGGGCAGATTAAGAAAGGCCTTGCTATGGGTGGGGGTGGGGTACCACTGCAGGGGATTAATAACCATATCCTAACCTGTATCATCAAAGGAACTAAGGAAAGAAAAAAAATGAAGAAAGCACAAATTTCAACAAGATGCCCTTCCCAATCCTCACAGTTGCTAGAGCCTTCCCTTCTCAGATTACCTTTCATTTGCTCTGTACTTGTCTTGCATGTGCCTATTTGTCAATTAATTGAGATGTCATATGTAAGGGAAAATTAAGTCATGAGAAAACCAAACACAGCAGATAGCAGCATCTTCAAAGTCATCTTGCTGTCTCAGTCACAAAACAGGAAGTTAAACAGTTTAAGGGCCTGATCTCACTTCAAGGATGGGTGCTTTGCCCAGTTGAAACCACTGTGATCATGGGAACCCCAGAAACAAGCAGTCTCTGAGAATCTTCATATGTTCCTTTTGTGACAACAGGTTAATGCAGTGAGTTGTTGCATCCTTTAGGCCAGAACTGGTTCTCAAATACTCACCTCTACTAAGAACTTTTTCATTAAATAAGAATGACTTATTGTTTGGTAATTCTTAAAACTAAAGTCCTAAATGAAAATCATACGTTGATCTGTTTTCTAGGTACTAGAAAAATAAAAGGCTTCAGTTGTTAGTTCTAGTTCTACCTTCTCTGATTTTAAATGTCTCAAGACAGGGAGCCTATTAATACCATGCAGAATAGGTTTTTATCCAGGCTTTATAACTCATGAAGTGAGGAATATTTGTTTTTAGAGTTACAAGTTGTTGTTGTTTTTTTCCTCTGTTGTGCCTTTGCTTTAACACCACAAAAATGTCAGCACTTCATTATCTAGAGTTGAACTACTCCATTTTTGAGTTTCACAGTTTTTGACATTCCCCACCTACCCTCATTAATAGATAAATGCTGGACGTTTTTGAGGAATCAAATGCCTTTTCCTTGTTAGAAATGATTATTTGTAACCAGTATCTTAGGGAGATTTCAGTATTCCCCCCATTCTTTCAAAGTCCTGACACTCCCCCCTTTTTCCTCCCCTTCCCCCCACTACAAAATCCTTCTTGATAAAATTAAATTGACTTTCCTCAATCTTGGTTTGGCCCAGCCAACCTTGCTAAGAGTTTAATCTAGGGTAGTCAAGCTCATTGTGTTCTGTTCAATCTTGGATGGAGACCGATCTTTTTGTCTAGATAGATAGGAAGGCCTCTCAGTCCACTCTCCATCCAGGGAGGGATTGTGCAGCCTACCCATTGAAAGGGGTATGCATTCTTTGAATTGATAGCCCAAGACTGTGGATGTTCTGGTATAGTCCTTCATTTTTATATAGCCTACATCCAAATCAAGTTAACTAATTAGATTTGATTGCTGTTTAATGAATCACCTACTGTTTCAAGGGTATATAAGCTATAAGCTCAGTTGTCATGATTATCTTTGGTCTGAGAGAGATGGCCAGTGACCATCCTTTTGTTAATAACCTGTTGGCCTTATTAATAAAATGATTAAATTGCCCCAAAACTATGTCTCTTATAATTTTAAATTTTCATATCCTCTTCTTTTTCATAAAGTCTACTTTTTTGAAATTCCCTGTAGTCCCATCTTTTTTTTTTTAATGTATGTGGTATTTTATTTTTTCCGTTACATGTAAAGATAGTTCTCAACTTTTGTTTATACATGCTTTACAATTTCAGATTTTTCTCCCTCCCTCCCCTCCCTCCCTCCTCCCCTAGACAGCAGGTAATCTGATATAGGTTATATCCATATATCTCTACTGTAGTCCCATCTTAATCACAACTTGACTATTTGCCTAGAGTAATAGGCAGCTCAGTGGCTTCATGGGTAGAACACTGAGTCTAGAGTCAGGAAGGCTTGGGGTCAAATTCAGCTTCAGTTACTAGCTTTGTGACCCTGGACAAGTCACCTAACCTATGTCTGCCTCAGTTTCCTCCTGTAAAATGAGGGTAATAATAACACTTGCCTCAGGGTTATTGTGAAGATTAAATGAGGTAATATTTGTAAAAACCTTAGCACAATGCTTGGCACATAGTAGGTACTATAAAACTGTTTATTCACTCCCCTAGAGTTGAATTTGTTTTTTACAGAATGAAGTGTTTACATTCATAGATAGTTTGAATGGTATTTTTGCTGACTGAAGATATCATTCAATTTGATGTCAGGGATACCCACTTTCCTCAAATATTAGCTCTTGGTTTAATTTCTGAATACCAAGTACACACACTACATTAACATGGCCTTTCAGTGATATCAATGTAAGGGATTTTTCAACCCATTTTCCATTGTCTCCATAAGAAAAATGGCTAGGAAGTTTAAAAAATATTATTCAACTTTTTATATATTTTAAAAAGTTTATACAAGAATTTTAGATCCTTTTCAACAGTCAGATCTTTTTGAAACAATATTTGAAGCAATTGTAATGTGAAAATTTATTAAAATATTGCTCCCTTTTCATGCATTGATCACATCTTAAAGAGCTCAGTTAAACTGACGGCCATATTCATAAATTTAATGTGATAGTTAATGATAGTTGTATTAAGGTTCTCTGTATCTTTAGTCATTAAAGACTTTTGTTGTTTTCAGGTGGCGAGAGTGTTTTATTACCTTTGTGTAATTGCACTGCAGTATGTGGCCCCTCTGGTCATGCTGCTCCACACAACCCTACTTTTGAAAACTCTAGGTACGTATGCCTCAATAATGAAAAAACGATAATGTTTGTATTAACTATAGCTTTCTTGGATTAATAACACTCTGACATGTAAAATATGGAGTGTGAATGCTACAAAGCACCTATCTCAAAAAGACCTATATCTTAAAAAGCAGGAATAACTGTTAGTATAAAAAATTGTTTCATCTTCTTGTCTATGAAAACTCAACATCATAAAGTTTTGAAATTTCATGCCTAACTTACTATTTTCCATGCTTTGTGTTTATATCTTTTAAAGGATTATCAACCACCTATTAATTCTTCAATTTAAATGACTTCATTGGTCAAATTTTTTGGATATTGTTCATCTCAATTTGTATGTAGCAAGAGGATGGGTTTCTTAAAAATCCATTACTAGGGGGCAGCTAGGTGGTACAGTGGATAGAGCACCAGCCCTGGAGTCAGGAGTACCTGAGTTCAAATCCGGCCTCAGACACTTGACACTTACTAACTGTGTGACCCTGGGCAAGTCACTTAACCCCAGTTGCCTCACTTTAAAAAAAAAAAAATCCATTACTAGAATTAAATTTGTTAATGTTTTTAAAAGTTTAACAGGGTTCCACCAAGACTGACTTTTACTATATGGAATGTTTATTTGACCTAAATTAGCTTTATTGTCAGTCTCAATTTTACACTTCATTCTAGAAAATTTCTTACAGGATTAGAATTCAGCATTAAAAAGTATGAAGTCTCCCTAGAGTCTGCTAGTGTCATGTCCATTTGATTTGATTCATAAGCTTTGCTGATCAGATTGATAACCTTTCATCTGACAGGCAGATCAAGAGGTGTGTTTGGAGAGACCAACAGAAGCTGCAAGTGCTGTGTGATGACTTTAATAGATAACCTGGGGAAACTATACAATATAGAGAATAGACGTTTGTAAATAGAACGCTATGACTGTATGATGAAAACTTTCTGAAAGCTGTTATAAGCATCTAGCATTGACATTGATAATTATTTTTAAAATGTTATTATGATATTGAGAGTTTATCAGAGAACAGTGAGGACTTTTAAGAAGCCCCCTAATCTGTCCTCTGCCGTGCACATTCTAACTAAAGCTATCTATGTTGGTTAATAACTGAAGAGTTAGTGTTTCTTTGATTAGTCAGCAAGACCTAGCTTCAAGTCCTGCCTCTGACACTTACCAGCTGGTTTTACTGTGGTCAAGTCACTTAATATCTGTGATGCTCCTTTTTGTCATTTATTTCATAGGGTTGTCATGAAGGCCAAATAAAATGATAAATGCAATTTGTTTTGTAAGCCATAAAATACTATAAATGCTAGTAACTCTCATCATCATCATAATCATCATTATAGCCTTGCCTTTCTTCATTAAGTAAAGATAGTTTTCATTATCTTATATTTTCATCTCCAGAGGATCAGAGGATCATAGACTCAGACCTGGAAAGGACCACAGAGGTCATCTAAGTCCAGTCCCCTCATTTTATAAGTGAAGAAACTGAAAAGGTTTCAAGAGTTAAAAGAGGTTAAGTGACTTGACCCAAACTTATTGCAAAATAATTAAGGAATTTTTCTTTTTTTGTTGTTTTTTACATGTTTTTGCTTCTGGGGTCAGATTATGGTCTTGTTATTTATTCGAGTCAATAACATTTTTTATCAAGAAAATGTTACCAGGGGCAGCTAGGTGGCGCAGTGGTTAAAGCACTGGCCCTGGAACCAGGAGGACCTGAGTTCAAATCCAGCTTCAGACACTTAATACTTACCAGCTGTGTGACCCTGGGCAAGTCACCTAACCCTCATTGTCCGTCTCTCTCCCCCCTCTCCCCCCCGCCCCAAAAAAGAAAAAGAAAATGTTACCAGTTGTTATTTAATTTTTTTTTTTTTTTGGTGGGGCAATGGGGGTTAAGTGACTTGCCCAGGGTCACACAGCTAGTAAGTGTTAAGTGTCTGAGGCCGGATTTGAACTCAGGTACTCCTGAATCCAGGGCCAGTGCTTTATCCACTTCGCCATCTAGCTGCCCCTGTTATTTAATTTTATGTTCCATATCAAGTAATCTGACCTAGTAAGTTGTATTGTTCTTAATTGCAAAGTTTGGCTAGAGAATTTTGATATTCATGTCTCACTTTAAAAATCAAAGCTTTTTGTACTTATTCCCATTCCCATTTCATTTATTAACTTGGATTTTACAGGGAATCATTCCTGGGGGATTTATTCTGAGTCCAGCTCTGACTCTGTAGTGGAGAACCATCCATTCTCTGGTTCTGTTCACTCTGAATTACCATCTGCTGATGAAAAAATGAAAGTAACGGTTACCCAGATAACAATGGCATTGGGCAGTCTAAAGACCATCTTCACTCCTCTGCTCTTCCGAGGACTCTTGTCATTTCTGACCTGGTGGATAGCTGCTTGCCTCTTTGCCACAAGCCTTTTTGGACTTTTCTATCACCAGTACCTAACTGTGGCATGAACTAATCAGCTAACAAAGACAACAACAGCAAAAGATAGTGAAGGCAACCTAGTTTGGAGTCCATGTGCCTTTGAAGAAAGGGCTGAGGAAAATCAGAAGAAAGCAGAAAGACTGAAGAAAAATACATATCATCTAAGTAGCTTCTTTTTTTTAATGCTTCCTCTGTCTTCTCAGGGTGAATTAATGTTTTAATGTTGAAAATCACAAGTTGGTTTGTTAATTTTGTTTTATAAATAGTAGGGGAGTAGCTATTGAATCATGGCAGTAGAACTGTGACTTTTTCTTTATATATTGACAAATATATTAAACACATTTATGTGTGTATATACACGTGTGTATGTATATACATATATGTGTATATACATATACACACATTTACTGACATGAGAGGGCTATTTAATGCTTGTGATTGCCTTAGTTTACAGAAACACCCAATTGTCCTTGAAATTTCGTTTATGACTTCAGTCATTGTCTGATTGTCTTAATGGTGTTATGGTACTGGTGATATTAATGGTGGCTGCCTAGAGAACAATCTTGAAACTGAGCCATACTTTGGGCGGGGGGTGTGGAAGAAAAAAAATAAACTTCTGTTGGAACTGTATTAGTTGCTCTTCTAGGTGAATAACAGCAACTACAACAAATCCATCAGGAAAGAATAAACAGCTGCTGTATATTACAGCAAAGGAAGCTGTAGAATATTTTAATTTAATGGAGATGTAAGTGTATAATATAAGCAAGTATTGCTGCCTGAACATAGCAGGAATTGTTATTTTAACATGTACATTTTCTCAATCTCTGCAGTTCTTAAAAAAAACAACAACAAAAAATGGCGATATGAACAATTGCTTTTAGCGGCTTGCTGCTAAGATTGGATCTCACAAATTTGGGTGGGCCTCAGGTTTTTTTTCTATATTATTGGACAAATAAATCCTAAGTCACTATAAAAGTATTTATCAACACTGATCAGACTTTTAAAAATACTTAGTCCTGCTGAATGCATATATGTATTGTACATATTATATATTAAGTATATAATATATTGGAGCTATAAAAGATAAACATAGAGAAATCTTATTTTAAGTTGCTGATTGTATATCAAAAGGTGATTGAATGGAGGTGTATATGTGTTGAAGTTTCAGGCTTTTTGAATGAAAATTAAAAGTCATTTTTGAAAGTTCAGCAGAAAGCTGTTGATTTGTACTCCCTTTACGACACTTAAGATTCTTTAAAATGTTTGGGATTTCTTAATTGGAAGCTCCACTGTATATTGTAATTCTTACTCTGTCATTTCTTATGTTTCCCAGAGTAGAAGCTTCAGTACCCTTTATATTTTGACCAATAATAAAATTTCATTTGAATCTTCATAAATTAAATTTTCCAAAAAGAAATAAATAGGACTTTTAAAAATGGCTTATCCTATAGTTTCAGAAGCAAGAAATAATTAGATGTTTGATATAGATTTTAATTTAGTTAGGTTTTTTTTTGTTTTCTAGTATATACATACAAACACACATGAATGTGATGATTTTATTCATTTAAAACTAAAAATTTAAAGATTTATGTAGGGTGTAACTATAAAATAATGTGGTTAACTTTTAAAACAACTTTAAAAGAATTTAGGCATCTAAAAGAGTTGTCACTCCAAGCAGGTACTGGGACAGATCTATATCTATTCCAACAATCCTGCCACTGCTCAAATTATTTCCATAGTTCCTTTTTTGGAATAGTCTTCAGAGCCTATGGTATATTCTTTTTTATAATTTCAGTGGTGTCACCTTTATGAGTGGCTTTGATTTTGGAAATAACCAAAAATCATATGGACATAATCTGATGAATGAAGTATATAATCAACCCTAGGTGGTACAGTTTGGGTCCACAAATAAGATGCGACTAAGTAAGTAGTGAAATTGATTTAAATGTGTATTTTATAAATCACTCCTAAAAACAGTTGCCACTGGAAAGTTCCAAAATTGTTCTTTGAGGGGTACCAGTATTGGTAACATAAGTGTATAGCCTCGTAAGGTTATGTAGAAGGAACATTTATTTAGATGTATAACGTCTCATGTTTGGTAAAATACCAGCCCTATTACTTTATAGTCATGTCTCATGTCTGCCTTTCTAAATGTCATTATGGATTTAGGGATAATTCCTTGTGTTTGTTGAACTAAACTGCCATATTTATAGTATATGTGTACTTGCACACACACATGCATGCATGTTTGTGTGTCTGTGTAAATAAGAAAATGTGTTTGAATAATTCTGAATTAAGTGGGCATAAGTAGAATTTGTTTTTGCTTTTACAATTTTAAGTTCTTACCAAAGGCACTACTCTTCAGTGTTTTAAAAACTGTACTGTGGAATAAAGTAAAGAAAGAAGGTAAGATTTATTCATAAATTGAAAACTACATTTCATATAACTTCATCATTTCAGATGGATACCTATAATTCTAAAAATAGACTAATGGTTTATTTTAAAACCTATTTTGTACCAAATTTCTAAGCCACAAATTTTGCACAATGTGCAAATTACTTAAGTGATAGATATCTCTTCAGTTCTAGAAGAAATTCTTGAGGAAGAGTTGAGAACAGATTAAGGATAATGATTTCTAACAAGAAAGTTTTCAAGGGCTTGTAGGAAGCAATATAGCCTTGTGGGTACAAATGTGTGTGTGTCTTTAAAGAAGCTTGGAACTTCATAGTTGGCCAAATTTTTATTTCTGGAGCATTGGTTGTTTGGTTATCCCAAAACTTACACAGTAGCGATAATATTAGCAAACTATTAGATTATTCAAAATTTCCTGATTTTCTTTGCCTTTTTTTTAACCTCTACCAGATTTTTTTCTTACTGTTGTGTGCTGAGTGGGTAAATTATTTTTTAATTTACTTAATTGTGTGACCCATATTGAGTAGAAACACTTAAAATCCTGAATTGTATGACTTAATGAAATTTTCCCCCCAAATTGTCCCAAGAAATTCCAACAAGGGGAAAAATAATCCATTTTTTCATTTCTGATACAAATCAGCAATAATATGGTTAGCAGCATTTCTCCTTGGGTTATTATTCAGACAAAAAATGAATGAAATTGATAGGTTCAGGAAAAGGGAAATTGTATTCATTATGAAGCTGTAATTATAATACAAAATATATTTTGTTCTTTTAAATGAAAGGTTAAATTCTCTACTTCTATTTTTTTTTTAAACGGGGCAATGGGGGTTAAGTGACTTGCCCAGGGTCACACAGCTAGTTAGTGTCAAGTGTCTGAGGCCGGATTCTACTTCTAAATATAGAATTTTAACATTCTCTGAAATCATCCAGTCTCTCAATCTGGTAGACTTTCTGAGACCATCTCATAATTGAAAATTTTCTGTTATGGTTTGTAGTTGTGTTCAGCAAAGTAAAACTAAGTGATTTTTGAATGTGGATCATCCACTATCTTCATGGAGCTTTAGGTAGCTTAAAGAATCAGATCTAACCATACTTACGATCCCAGTGCTTGAACTCTGTCTCAAATAGTCACATAGTTGCAGCTTCTTGCTCCCACTCATCTCATTATATCTTTATAACTGAGTTAGTCATATACCCAGAAAATGGTGATGTGGATGCTGAACATGGTCATAAAGCTGGTGTAGGTCTTTCACTCCTTTTCTTTAAAGAAATCAATAGTTTCCCTTTATTCTTGCCTGTTTCTGTCCTTTTTTAAAAAAAGTAGTCAGAGGTAGCTTTTGTACATTTGGTTCCATCCAACTGTTGTTCTCTTAACTACAAATGACCTTTTCCTCACCTGGAGGAAGGGAGGGAGGAAGGGAAGGAGGGAGAGAGAGAAAAAGAGAGAGACTGAGACTAAGTAGTCAGGCTCTGTGGCTGCTGACTATTTCTTAATGAACATTTATTGAGTACTAATTGAAAATTATGATATACCAAACTTCTTTACCAAAAATAATTATTTTGGGGTTATCTGGGATTGCAGTTTGCCATTTGTATTAAGTACATGGTCACAGAGCTTCACTAATAGACAAGATAGTAGATATGTTGGTGTTAATTTACCATATTGTTGAATAAAAATGCGTGTCCTCCCCTGCCTGGATATTTTAAAATAACAGGTACAACAGATTTAACCTCTGGAGTACATTTTTTCTGGATCCATTTCAGTTTAATTCAACTGACATTTATTAAGCACCTATTAACTAGTGATGAGCACAAGGGATAAAAAAGAAACAAAATACTCTTGTCCTCATAGATCTTACATTCTACAGGGGATTACCCCAGGGACACAGATTTGTATTTATATCCTCTGCACTTAGTAAGTACTTAACAAATGTTCAATGATTGATTAAATAAGGTCATTGAAGGAGGGAAGAGATAGCACTTTTACCGGGTTGATTAGGAAAAGCTTTATAGATGAAGTAGTACCTGAGTTAAGCTTTGTAAAAAGCCAAGAATTGAATCTTAGAGGTCTGTCACCTGCTATCCAGGTTAATTGAAATGTTATTTAAGCTTTTGTTACACATATTTGGGTGGCATAGTTGGAGCTTTGTAACATGACTTTGGCAAAAACAAATCTCACGTCTCCTTTTCTTCATCTGGAAGATAATCTCTTATCAGACAAATTAGCGTGCATCCTTTAGAAAGGTATCTGTGCCACCAAGAAAGTTGGAGACTAGACAACCCCTATGTCATGTTTACTTCCCAAATTCATTCAATTCAGCAAACATATTAAGCACTTACTAGGTTCTTAGTATTAAGGATGCAAAGATGGAAAAAAATCAGCTCCTGCTATCAAGGAACTTACCTTCTGGGGGATTTGTGGTCATTGAGAAGATTTTTCTGTTAAAGAAGTAAAGGTTGAGAGTAGAAAATTTTGCCTCCGCTAAAATGAGTCATGACATTAAACACTCTGATATGGAAATCTATAGAAATCAGTGTGAGGGAGTCATTTGCCATTTTCTCAAGCATTAACAAAGTACTGATAGTATTGTATACCATTCATGAAGTTTTTTCGAGGGAGGGGATGTCCTTGAGGTTTGTTGTTGTTGTTGTTTTACTTTTTAAAAATATGATTTTTGATACTTTCTTATATTACTTAGCCATAGTTTTGCTATCTGTAGATACCTGCTTTAGCAAGTAGCCGCTGGTGCCATTAGTTAACTTCTCTAGTCATTTCATCAGACCAATGAAACTGTCTTCTTCCCCGCCCCCCCCCCCCCATTCCTCTGTTTTTAACTGTGAAACATGGTGGTTAGTGTTTTCACTAACCTTAGTGAAGAATCCTTAGTAGCAGCAAGTCAAAGAGGGCACAAACTGGGAAATCTGGTTCTGATATTTTCTATACTTCCCCTAGAAACTTCCTCATGCCAACATTTGCCTGCTAATAGGGAGACAGGTTTTCAGGCAAGTGATTAGAAGAGGCTAGGGGGAGTTAGATTAGTTGGTGAAAGAATCTAGACTCCTATTTTCTTGTGAGCCAGGTGAGCTTGAAATAGATGCCAAGGGAAGTGATAACTACAACCACCAGTATTTTCATGAATAAGAAATTGGAACTGATCAGTTTATCCACCCACCCTCCCTCCCTTTCTCCCTTCCTTCCTTCGTGTCTTTCTGTCTGTCTGTCTGTCTCTCTCACTCTCTTGAAACTACAAAACGTATTCTATGTTGTACAATCTGTATATTCTTTTCCTTCTTGCTGGGTTTAGGTTAAGAAAACATAATGAGCCATATGTATAGGTAAATAATTATCTTCAGGGTATAAATTATGATTCTTGAAAGGTATCTACCTGGATAGTGGAATTCAACTTAGTGAATGACTTACTGCCCATAGTAATAGTCCTCAAGTGGCCTGAAACTTAATTCACCACTCAGAATGTATAGATTCCATCATGAGATTTCTTAATCATCTTTGGAATCTGACCTGATGTTGAAATTCATACTAACTTTAACTCATGATATAAGTTCATATTATTAGAATCTAAAAGTTGTATCAACGATGCATATACCATCATTATTTATGTCTTGTCTATAGGATGAATGTATGTTTCTTTTGTTATCTATGCAATCATGGCGAATCAGATGGATGGCCAAAATCATCACTTAAATGTCCAGAGGCTGTTATAGTGGCATAAAAAGAGCAGAGCCGGTATGTCCGGTACCCTGGCATTTGCCACATCTGTTTTGCTATGTGCCAGCAAATCTGAGCTATTAAATCTTATAACCCAAGTAAGAATTCTACATAGTTTGAGATATGAAGGTAACATAGTATAACTGCCCAGAGTTCATATATGTTCATTGGAATATATTTCTTAATTTAAATTCAGTTCAATAAGTATTAATCACTTGTTACATGCAAGGTTTTATTCCCTTGCATCATAAGTGACCTTTTAAAAAGTCTTTTCCCAAAAGTATGGGAGGAGGGGAGGAAATTATTTTAAGCTATGTGTAAGGAACAATGGGGCTGATAATTGCCATTTTATCTAAAAATAACTAGTAGTATACAGTACCAACTCCCATAGTTATGAAATACTTAGACAAATGACTATCACTTAAGCCTCACTCGTTTAAAGTTTTTAAGGCTTTAAGTTTGAAAATGGGATGCATAGCATGATATTCTATATGTACCGCCAGGGATATTGGGAATAAATAAAAATGTATAGACATAGATAGGAAGATTTTCTTTAAAAAGGTTCTTCTGAATTGGCTTTATTACCCTCTACTTCTTTTCTTAAATGTTAATGGTTTTTTTTAATAGTAAAAAGGATTTATAATTCTTTTCTATGATTGAAAAAATGTGACTTTATTAAAAATGGCCAAAATACAGAAAATCCAACTATAGTTTGGCTTACATTTTTTAAAAATTCTTGAGATATTGAGAGTAAAATCAGTAGTGGTTACATGTATTTGCACTTCTTTAAATATCCGTTGTTGCACTTCTTTCCTTTTCTGTAACAGGTGGTTGCATTTTAACAGATCTCTTGAAACTCAGAGGAAATGAAGTTTACAATTTTTTCTCTTTAGGGGAATATAAATAGCAATTTAAAAAATTAATCAAGCTATTATTATTATTTAGGATATTCTTTAGTTTCACAACAAGGAAAGAGAAATGCCACATGTCCTCTAAGTTATCTCACTTTAGAATGTGGCTTTATTTTACTGGTTATAAACATGTTTAGCTTTATCAAGGGGAAAAAACCCCAACACTTTTCTACTTGCTTTTTTTTTTTTAGCAACAAACTTTATAGTGGAACAACTGTTTTAGTTGTCTGTACACATATATAGTTGTGCTAAAATTCTTTCACATATCCTTTGTAAAGTTTGTTGTTAACAGTTTTCTTAGAGAATTGTAAACCATGCTCTGAATTATTTTTACCGTCCTTTATAATGTATACCTTTTCTGTAGCTGATTTTTATCACATTCAGAACTCTGGGTATTCAATTTTATATGCATACTTGTAAATGCTGATAAATTCAGAAGATGTAAATATCATTTTTCACCAATCATATGGCTCCTGTTTTATCCTGCTATTTATAAAATCATACTGCATTTTAACATTTTATCTCATGCTTTGAAAATATATCTTTATTAATAAGTTATAAATTATAGAATTTTCCATCAGAGACAGGAATCTTTAAAGTACCAAATTACTTTTATGATTTATTTTTTAAATGGCTTAGGATGCTTAAGTTTTTGTATAAACTAAGCATTTAGATTTAAAGTTACATTTCAGTAGCTTCGGGACTTCTATTTAGGTACATTTAAATTAATGTTGAGTTTCTAATACATTATCCATAAATCCAAACAACTAGCAAGAGGAAAATGAATAATTACTCTCCTTAATGACATCTAAATATGCCACATATTTCAATACAATCAGTAGAGAAAAAAGATGCTATCTTGTTCCTAAAGCTATTGACATTATTGGTTATTGTCAGTGGTGCTTGCTAAGAAGTAGTATATCTATGCTAGTTACTGCATTAAAGTAACCCAAAGTTTGTTAAGAGGCATTAATATCTGTCATAAAGAAAAAAGGTCAATCTACAGGGCAGCATTAAAAAAACAAAAATATTGTAAATAGTACATATTAAAAAATACCATTTCATCTTCAGAATATACCATAAAAATGTTAAGGTGCTTCAACATTTAAAAAGCTATGTAGTTAAAACTCCCAATTTTACTTCATAAGGGACCAAAAAAGAAAATATCTTCAACGTTTTAGCTGTGACAAAAATAAGCCATTTTCAGCATGATATATTCCATAAGATTTTGGAAACAAAATCTATTTGGCAAATAGAAGTCTCATGCTTTCCCGTGTTATTTAACATTATAAATTTTGGTGGGACAATACAGACAAAGCTTTATTAATGTGCCATTGAATATACATTCTCACTGTCCCGAGACAATAACATTTTTAAAGTTTATTTTGTTTGCTGTTGTAATTTATCCATTCAAAAAACATCTTTTCCTTCACTCTCATACTGTCAGAGAGATGACTGAGAAAAGGGAAAATAAATGATTTTGTAACCTATTGAAACACCTGTCTACATCAATGGGAGTATTGTTTTTAGATAAAATTTGTAGCAATACTTACTGAATTAAAAGCAGATACTTTGGGTTTACATACATGGTAGAAGAATAATTCCAAGATCATTACTGACCTTTACTCTTGGTCAAATCAATTGGTAGAGTCTGACATTGTGAGTTGTGAACTAGTAAGAAATATGGATTTTTACAATTTATAGCAAGCATAGCATCTTGTAAGTAGATTGCCACTTGGTTTGAGTAAAGTCATTAAAACTTGGATATTCATACTGTCATGCTAACATGTATGCAGACAACATCACAGACAGAATACAGTGAATTGAAATGAGAATAATTGTAAAAGGTGTTTTATGTGTAAGTCATGACAATAGACTGTTCAATTTGGAAGTTTTATTTTTTTAAGAAGTAGATTTTTTGGTATTTAAAAATATTTACTATACACAGTGATTCAGCAGAAAAAGTATGGCTCATAAATATACATGAATAATTCAAAGTTTTGATCATTTTGCATGTAAAGAATTAAATATATGTGTAAGTTGTATATTTGAATTAAAATAATAGAGTATGCACCAAAGGAAGCACTCCTTATAAAGAAGCCTTATAGTGTCTTGTGCTTTTCAAGCTCAAATGAAATGTCATTAGTAATTAGTGTATTAATGTAATGATGGGGCAGGGGAAATGTGTCCCTACACAACTACTGTATAACTCTTTTATTATTTTCTTGCACCGTGTGTAGGATGGTGCATTGTCTTTATTGCTGCTAATGTTTTAAGAGATTTTTTAAAAAGCTTTTTATCCTCTTACTTGATAGATATTTGCATGTCTTTTTTAAAAACACAACTATTGATGTTGAGACTGATGAATAACTTGCTGATTTAACCTTTTTTTAAAAGATATTTTGCCAAGTAAGGAAATACTGTGAGAATTGATTGAAACTATGATTTGTGGTTTTGATGTTCTCTCTCCCCCCCATACTCCCATTAATTTATTTGAAAATTTATTTTTTTTTCTTTAGGAAAATTTTTAAGCACAAATTAATTAAATACTGATTAAAAAAATTTAAGGTAAGATACTTGTCTTCACAATGACTAAATAATCATATGATTTGAAAGAGGTTCTTTTTTTCACACTGGTTGTGATCATGTGTAGATACTGTGAAATGTAGTCAAATGCAGTGTCTATAAACAGTGTCTATAGTTTCAAATGAAATACTTAACCACCATCAGTTTGTGTATTTACCCTTTCCATCACTGTAACTTTGTAGTTTCTGTTCTTTTACCCTTGCATGTGGTATATTTCCATTAAATTGTTTTTACACAGTACTGCCTGAATCAGAAATACAGCAACTTTGAAACCAAAGATCAATAAAAGTGTTCCCTCCCATGTATTGATTGTTGTATATCTTGTCTGTCTGAAATATTTTTTAAGTTGTTACTTTTTAGCTTTACAAATCATGAGCAACATGTGAGTAACTTTCCCTATTCCTTAAAGGATTAGACCAGGTATTGACCTAGGAGTTTGGGCAAGTTCCCATGATGTATGTTGTGTTTCAGAGCTTTGTGCTTATTAAGTTTCTTTTTTCTTAACACTAGAAGATTAAAAAAGATACCTTTTGATTAGACAGAAAATTTTTCTTTTGATAGCATTTCAAATACTGTAGTTTATTGGACTTCGGTGCTCATATATAATTACCATCCACAAAGTAATTGCTATATAGTGCTTGTCATAACAAAATATGTTGTTCTTTGGTGTTTAATAATCCTCAGAATTAAGGGGTATGTGTATGATTTTATGTACATTTTATGGCTCTGGTCTCATCAATATTCTTCAAGATTGAAAGAAGCTTTGATATGCTGTTAGAATTAATTCCCTGGGTCAGATTATCCCAGAGAGCACTGAAGCATTTTCCTTAAGGCTTGTAAAAGTAGTCTTTACCTCAGCAGTAGGGGAATTGAACTGTGTCTCAACTCTAACTCATTTAGGTTTCTGATGTAGAAAGTAACTAATAAACTCACCTTCAAATTCCAAAAGCATTTATTAGGAATCCAAGAAGGTTCTAAGTATTAATATTCTCACAATGAAACAAGGAATATGCTATCTTCTTTTTAGTATTAAACTGTTGGTGCAATGGACTCATGGTGAAAAAACTTTGTTACCCACCTGTTATTAGAAAACATTAGTACAAGAATGAGTTATAGTAAGACAAGCATATAGCCCATGTGGTATTGAAAGTATGCCATTGAGGGCAGATACTAGTTTTGCCTTCCTTCGTATCCCAAGTACAGTGCCTGGTACTGGCAGGCGCTTAATAATTGCTTGTGTTATTGACTTACGAAATGGTCAGGCTGATAGTATCTCTCTGAAATGGGCCCTTAGCTAACAATCCTTGCACAGCTGTGTCTGACTTTTACCTATTTATGGAGATAGGCAACTTATCTAACTACCTTCAACAAGCTGTTGAAATGCAATTTTTCTTCAGAAGGCTCTGGTGACACACAAATGATCCTCATATTTACCTATATGTTGGAAAACATTATCCTGGGCTCCTAGAATATCTTCATTGGAGCAATGAGGATAAATCAGTGCACTTTAACACATTTGGTAGTTCACCGTGGCTAATCAAGAAGGTGATATTGAGAGGGTAAATCTCTGGGTCTACTTCCATCATTGACCATAATGAATATTTGAGTGTCGCAAGCAGCAAACAATAGAATATTTGTTTTAAGCATCGAGTATTATTTTATTACTCTAATACAAAGGTTAAATTCCATCCCTGTCCTCTGTAGTCCTAACCCAAAATTCTCATGGAGTCAAATAGGACATCATTTGATGTTCCTGACACAAGCAGCTGGTATCCTGGTACAAAATTCACCCAGCTTGCTAGTTAAAGGTATAGTCCAGATCTCCCTCCTCTTCTAACCCCTTGCTCCACCTTTTTTTTTTTAAACCCTCATGGAAGGAGTGATTATAGAAAGGCATCTAATATGTAATCTCTTAGTACTCTTGCTGAGTGGAAGCAATCATCTTATAGAAATCCAAATTGATTGTTTCACTCTAGTAAAAACCAGCAGAGCCTGGAGCATTAGCTATATATAACATGGGCCCAAGATTTGATTTCAGTTCATTCAGCATTGATACCAAATGATTGGCTAAAGTTACAAAGGGCTTACCAGAAAGGGACCATCTTCGGAGCCATTTTTCCAAAGTGTATGTATAGGGGTGGGGGTGGGGGGGGCACAAAGTATTTTGTTAGAAAGTCCTTCAAATTGTGGAATGTAGGCATCCAGAGAAAATGCACTTTTATACACACACATACGGGTACTGAAACTAAGGAATTAATAGCATGAATGTTTTTGTTTTAGAGTGGAGTGACTTTTCATGAGGACATGAGTTTTAGAAATTACATTCCATTTAGTAAGACACTAATTTCCAGTTCTACCCACAGGTTTCACTGCTTGGATTTTGTATTGAATCCCTGGATATGTAATTGCAATAATGATTAAAAATCCCACTCTATCATTTAAAGATTCATTAGCATTTTACAATAAATATGTACAGTACAACCCTCAAAAGGTCTGGAAGGGGAAAAAATAAGTAAATGCTCAAAGTAATTGAAAATAAAGTTTAAGAGTTATCCAACTAAGGAGCAGCTAGGTGGCTCAGTGGATAGAGCACCAGCCCTGGATTCAGGAGGACCTGAGTTCAAATCTGGCCTCAGATACTTAACACTTAACTAGCTGTGTGACCCTGGGCAAGTCACTTAATCCCAATTGCCTCAAAAAAAAAAGTTATCCAACTAAATACATTTTAAGAGGGAATGGTGTGCTTTTTATCTGGACATTGTAAAAATTCCATCTGCTCTATTCATCCATAGTAATAATTGTATTAGTGAGGAAGATGCTTTCCGTTAATAGGGATTGTTAGAAGCTTCATAATCAGGAGTTAAAACGATGTAGGAGGCATGTCAATCTTTGAGAATTCTTAACAGATGTTCTAATAAACAAAATGGACATTATAAGTGGGTTAGAGTTAGGGGAGGTGAGAAAGAAGAGGCCTACTGTCAGTTGGACCTAGTCTATAACAGGGTGGATACTGTCCTGAAAGTGATGAAAAATCCCTAAAGAAGATATTTTGGTGTCAGTGAGTTAGCTCACAGATTAATATTGGATTCTTCAGAATTTAGAAGAAACAAGATGCATTAAAAGTCATTGAGCACTGTGTGACCCAGGGCAAGTCACTTAACCCCAATTGCCTCACCAAAAAACAAACAAAAAGTCATTGAGCACTTGAAAGGGTGGTTGGGGGGAGGGGGGGACGGGGAGGAGTGTCTCTACTATAAGACAAAGAATGTGAAAAGGGAAGATAATTATAAGGAGAGAAATACTTTACCATTTTGCCTATCTGCCATATTTTCCCTCTAACTGGGAACAAGTAATAACCACACACTACCATTTCATCTGGTGATTACAAAGGCATTTCCACTTACCATGATTTATGAAGAACCACTTGCTGGTTTGTTTCCCCCCCCCCCCATCACTCACTTTGCTTCATTCCTGGGGGATTCTTTCTGTATTATTGAGAAGCAGATGGGTAAATATGGTACTGGATTGAGTCAGAAATTCCTAAGTCCCATTTCTACTGTCTTACCTGTGATACCTTGCGTAAGTCACTTAATATCTGAGTTATTTTCATCATCTATAAAATGAGGGCGGATAGACTAAATGATCTCTTAGGCCCCTTCCAGTTCTAATATTATATGTACAAGGAGCAGACAAGCCAATTTGGCTGGATGACAGAGTATGGGCAGGAAAGTACTGTACTGAGGCTAGAAAGATAGGTTGGCATCTACACAGGTTGTATGGGACTTTAAAGGGAAGTTTATATTTTGTCCTCTAGACAATCTAGACAAACTGGAAGTTCCTGGAGTTGATTGATTATGGGAATGACAGTCAGATCTGTCTGCACTTTAAAAATTTTTTAATTAATTTTTATTCTCATTCTGAACTTAAAACACCAAAAAAAGAAACCCTCCCAAACCCAAAACGTTTTCATATACACAGCAAACAAAAAATTCTTTATTAAACTATGAATCTTCAAGAAAAAACAAAACAGGTAACAAATTCTGCATGTAACTCATATTTGTCTAGGCTGCCTTATGAACTTATGTTAATTTTAAAAGATATTATATTAATTATTAATTAAATATTGTAATATATTATAATAGTTCCCAGTTGTCTCCTCTACCCCCTTTAAGTCTGCATTCTGGATCAGAAAGTTTGGCTTGTGACTATTCCTTCCCCCACGTTATCTTTTTTCAAAATGGCTATGATATTCCTGAGACTATTCCTTTCAGGATTCCTTTCAGGAGATGTTCATGAATTCTTTCTCTTAACTTTGCCCTCTGGTTGCATTAGATCTGGGGAGTTTTTATTTATGATTTCTTGAAATACAAGGTTCAGGGGTTTTTTTTTTTTTTGGTTTTGGGGTTTTTTTTTTGGTGGGGGGGAATTTTTTTTTTTAAGATCATGGTTTTCAGGGAGTTCGTTGATTTTTTTCTTTCTTTTTTTTTCTTTTTTTTTTTTTTTTAGTGAGGCGATTGGGGTTAAGTCACTTGCCCAGGGTCACACAACTAGTAAGTGTTAAGTGTCTGAGGCCGGATTTGAACTCAGGTACTCCTGACTCCAGGGCCGGTGCTCTATCCACTGTGCCATCTAGCTGCCCCGAGTTCATTGATTTTTAAATCCTCTCTCCTTAATCTGTTTCCCAGATCTGTATGTTTTTTATATCTGACATCTTACTTTCCACCTATTTTTCAATCTTTTGGTTTTAATATTTCTTACTGTCTCAAGGAGTCATTTATTCCCATTTGGTGTTGTCTAATTTTTAGGGATTCCAACAGTTTGAAATGCAGCAGAAAAGTCAAGCAGGATGAGGACTGAGAAAAGACGACCAAATTTTGCAACGAAGAGCTTTTTGGTAACTTTGAAAAGAGCAGTTTTAGATGAATGTTGAGGTTAGGGGTCAGATTTCAGGGGTACAGAGGTTGGGGAATAAGTGAGAAAAGAGGTGTCTGGGGAGAAAAAGAATAGGTCATGGGATTTCAGGTATCTGAGGAAATGGGAGCTTGAGGGAGCTGCTCAGTGAATATTAAAATCCCCTCATGTCATACATGGACTGGCATTAGTTAAGCAAGTGAAGGAAATCGTGAGCCTAGTATTCACATTACTTAAGTTATGGAGAGAATTGATTCATAAAAGATTTTTTTTCAGTGTCCAGATGACAATTAGTAACCTGTTTTGTTAGTAATTTATTGGATAAGAAAATAATGTGTTATTTCTATGATGCACAGAAAAGGATCAACTGGACAGACTTGTGGTGTATCATTGGGAGGAATTAGAGTGAGATGAAAAAGGGCTGGTAAAAGGAAGCATTTGAAAAAAATGGGGTGTGAGAAGAACTAATACAAAGGTAGCAGGTTAGGGTGGAGGGCCAGTAATGTTGAAATCTTACTGTCTTCTGGGTTGAAGAGGAAACAATGTGTATCCTGGGAGGGAAAGTATTTCAAAGGCCTTCTGGTGATAGTAGTTCACTATTTATAAAACACTTACATATTTTATTTGATCCTCACAACAACTAAGCATTATCTCTAATTTTGCAGATGGGTAGACTGAACCTCTTGTTGAGACTTGGAGTGTTGTATAGTAGCTACAGAGCTGGCCTCAGTGAGGCTTCAGTTGGACTTGAAGGGGGGAAGAGAAAGGTTTATGTCAATTTTCCACCCCTTAACATCGAATGATACTGATATGGTCTTCCATCCCCCATAAATATTTGTTTAAAATGGATCTGGAAGGGGGCAGCTAGGTGGTGCAGTGGATAAAGCACTGGCCCTGGATTCAGGAGGACCTGAGTTCAAATCCAGTCTCAGACACTTGACACTAGCTGTGTGACCCTGGGCAAGTCACTTAACCCCCATTGCCTTCCCCACCCCCACCCCCCAAAAATGGGTCTGGTAAAGGGCTATACTACAAACATTAAATGTAACTGATAAAATGGGGGTTGTCAGTTGACTTTTTGTTGTTTGCAATACAAAGGTGCTATGGCAATGCTCAGTGCATGCTTGAGCTCGCTCTGGATTAGTGTGGTCTTTAGAGCTAGAATTCAAATACTTGCATTTCAGAAGCTGCAGAGCAGAGTTCAAGAGCTTCTTTCCCCCCTGTGCTCTAGTTAACCTGTGTACTGCAGCTCTATAGTGGTCCCCAGCACTGACTGATGGGGTGTTTGTATTCAAGCTGGAAGTTGGAAAGTAGGGCAACCTAATAACAGTGCAGCTTATCTAACTTTAGTCTTCTCTTTTTAATCCATTGTCTAGCATGATATTTATTTCTCTAGTAGAAGGAGAGTGGTACAAGGTCTACAAGCTATATGGAATTACATAGATATAAGAAAATATCTCTGTGGAACCTTTTAAAAATAGGCTTCACAGAGCATGCAGCTCTTTAAGAAACTGCCAGGAAAAAACTCACAATAAGAGGTTAGCCTTTTCATATAATAATGGTGTGAGGGGACTAGAGACTAGAAAGGTTAATAAACCAGGTTGGACCTCAGCCTCAGCTCTAGTGAGAAGCAATGAAGGCGCCTGAGCAAGTGAAAACTCCTAGGGAATAAGAGATAACTAAGGTGACAAGTTTAGGTGCAGGATTGTTAAAGGGTATTTTGTGGATAGGATTCTGTACTGCAAAATAGTAAAGGGATGTATCCAAAGACGGAGAGGAAGAATTCTGGGCTTTCCTGGAAGTAGCAGTCATCTAAATGTTTGTGAAGCACTGGAGGAAGGGGGATAGATTAACACCATCTGCGTGGAGCATATATGTGCACTAGATACCCTGAATTTTTCTTGATTGATAGGTTTTTATTATTTCTATGCTGTAAAATGTCAATACCAGCTGAGCCTTGTTAGCCATGCATGGGCAAGGGATTTTTAAATAGTGGACAGATCCCAGAGATGTTTCAGTAAACTAGTCTGTTCTGCCATGACTTAACTTCTAGCTTCCATTTTAGTTATCTTCCTTCACCTTTGCTTGGCAAACTGGTGAATGCTTCTGATCTTTCCCTTTTGATATACCATACCCAGATTCCCTTCATCCCTCTGGACTCATGTTTCCTTATCTTTCCTGTATACTATTTCTCAATACTATCTCAATTGGTGATCTCATGGATTCCATGGATTCAATTTCATCTCTTTGCTGATTTTTTTCAAATCTATTTATTCAACCCTAACATCTCTGACCTCCAGTCTCAGATCTCTAACTTCCTATTGGACATCTTGGTTTTTGTTTTGTTTTTCGGGGCAATGAGGGTTAAGTGACTTGCCCAGGGTCACAGAGCTAGTAAGTGTCAAGTGTCTGAGATCGGATTTGAACTCAGGTCCTCCTGAATCCAGGGCTGGTGCTTTATCCACTGCATTACCCAGCTGCCCCCAGACATCTTGAACTGTATGTCCTATAAACCTTTTAAACTCAACATGCTCCAAACTGAACTTATTCAGCTCTCCTCAAGCCCTCCCCTTTTCCCTATTAACTTTTTTTTTTGTTGAGGCAGTTGGGGTTAAGTGACTTGCCTAGGGTCACACAACTATTAAGTGTCAAGTGTCTGAGGCTGGATTTGAACTCAGGTCCTCCTAACTCCAGGACTGATGCTCTATCCACTGCACCACCTAGCTGCCCCCCCCATTAACTTTTGAGGACATCATGACCCTCCCAGTTACCCAGGTTTGCATCCTAAGTGTCAAGCCTTGAATCTGTTCTCATATTCCATATCTAATCTTTTGCCAAATCCTGTTGATCCCACCTTTATAACATCTCCCCTTTATACCTCCCCCTCCTTCTTTCCTAACACTGCCACCATCCTAGTAAAGGTTCTCTTTGAGTCTACCTGGCTTATTGCAAGAGACTTCTGATTAGTCTCCCTACCTTAGAACTCTCCCACTCTAGTCCATTCTCCACTCAGCTGTCAAAATGATATTCTTAAAACATGTGTCTGAACAGACCATAAACTCCCTCAATTCAATTAAAGTCCACTCAACTCCCTTTTACCTACAGAATCAAATACAAAAATCTATTGGACTTTAAAGCCTTTCAAAATCTCTCTTCTTCCTACCTTTTCCACCTTCTTTCACCTAACTCCTCTCCACATACTTTATGATCCAGGAACCACTGTTCCTTCTAGTTGTTCCTTACATACAATATTTTATCTGCCTACTCCAGATATTTTTACTAGCTGTCTCCCCACCTCCCACCATGCCTTGAATTTTCACCTTCCTCATCTCCATCTCTTGGCTTCCTTTATTTCCTTCAATTCTGAGCTATCCTCTCACTTTCTGCAAGACGTGATCTTTCTTAATGCTAGTGCCTTCTCTCTGTTGAGTATATTATATTATATTATATTATATTATATTATATTATATTATATTATATTATATTATATTATATTATATTATATTATATTATATTATATTATATTATATTATATTAATATGTATATATGCATACACATATTTCTGTGCACAAACATACATAGTTGTTACCACCCCCATTAAACTATGAGCTCCTTTAGGGTAGGGACTGATTTTTAAGGGGGTGAGGGTTTGGGAGGGGGAATTTTCCTTTCTTTATATCCCCCAGTGTTTAGCACAGTACCTGGCAAATAGTAGGTACTTAATTGTTGTACATCCTTGATTTTTGAAGAGGACTGATGACATCACAGTATGATATCTTGACTTGTTCATAAATTAGATTTAAGCAAGGCAGAGTTTCACAAAGTCATCAGCCTCACTATTTCTTTCAGAGTAATCCAAGTCCAGTGGCAGGACAAAAGTCAAGATGACTAGTGATGGCCAGGGATACAGTGGATGACTTTGCTATCTTCAATGTCTAACCAAGCTTCACAGTGCCTGTTTCTACTGCCTTCGTGATCATTGGAACAAATTGTTCTCATCTGCCCATTCTACCTGGGAAAGTCTTCCCATGCTTGGGGGTAGAAGTCTTTCTAACTCATGAACAGTTTGGAGGCCTGTCAGTTACCCTCAATCTGGTTTAGCCTGTCTGCTGAGAGGATTTTTTATCAGGGTGTGGCTTCTGTATATGCCACAGCTTCTTAGAGCCAGAGGTGAGAGTTGGGGTGGACACCCAGTGGTGGACACCCAGTGGTGGATGAGCAGTCCTGAAAAGGGCTCAGCAAGCCTTCACACCAGAGTTTCTCATCCTCCTTGAATACCTCATACACCACTGTAGGTATGCCTTAATAAATGCTTATTGACTTAATTGTACTCATTCTTAGGACACTTATGCTTTGTGGATTGGCATCAATAAACCCTGCTGCTTTATTATGTCTTTCCTAAAATAAAAGCTTTTAGCTGGCCAAAACAGGCTGATCTTTTATTCTAACTTTCCCCTAGGTACCTCATAGGATCATAGATTTAGGGCTCAAAGGGATCAAAGTATCATAGATATAGACCTGAATTCATTAAGTTCAATTTTCTTGCTTTGTAGATGAAGAAAATTAAGCCAAAAGAGGCCAAGGTTATAGGGGTAAATGGCAGAGCTAAGATTAAGTTTAGGCTCTTTACATTGTAGCATGATTGAGTTCATGCTTAAGTTACAATGTAGATACATGTATTGACTCAACTTTCAGTGTAAAGTCTTCATTCTATTGTTATGTCTGCTACCTTAATGTACGGCTGCTGAGGTAGAACACATTCCAATTAGAGATTTTATTAGCTCATTAAACTTCCCACATCTCCTGGGTAACGAGCCACCTAACACATAAAGTGTTACACATAAGTAATATATAAATGATCTGGTGTGATTTGAAGGGTCTATACCCTAGAATATTACCACTCTGAAGTCTTTCTGCAGATAATCAAAATTCCACCATTAGAGAGTTATTCCCTTGTCTTTGACCCATCTCAAAATAAAGAATGAGGAAGCTATCTGCCTTAGGGCAAATCACCCTTTGGATAGAGGTGTACTGAAAATAAACATATGAGAAGGTACCTTCACCAGCTTTCTAATTCTGCCTAGAACCAGCTCACTCTGGGCCTATTATCAGGTGGTCCTTCACTGACGACTTATAGTATGGAAGGTTTTCAGAGGCTAAATCAGTGGAAGGCAAACTGTGTCAGGTCTTCCCAAGCTGACCTTTGAGTACTCATGATGAGCTGTCATCCAATGACCAGGCTAACCAGTTTCTGAGACTGGTCCCCCAGAAATGGCTCCAGTGTTAAGATCTTGACTTCCATTCATGCTTTGTCCCAACAATACCTAATCTGTCCTCACTCTCCCCTCACCTCAGATTCCACTGGTAATCATCTTCAATTCACCTGATCAAGAGTCTTCTTACACCTGATATTTACTGGCCAGCCTTAACCCTTTACCTTGACTCCACTTCTGATTATCACTGCCTACCAACTTCCCTCAACTTGCAAGTAGATGTTCTTTCCTCCTGGTTGAATGTAATTTCCTTGAAGGCCTAAACTAATTGTTTTTCTTTGTATTGCCAGGCCCTAACAAAGTTCCTGGCCCACAGTAAATATTTTACTATATGCTTATCAAATTGAATTTAATTGCTCTCTACCTCAGTGGTCAAGTCTTAGAAATAACTCCCAACCAAACCAATCCTGGCAGACTGACCAATTTCAGACTTCTCTTTCTAAGCCACTACAACCAATCCTTTAGTATCACCAAAAATCCCTGCCTTATTTCAGTAGGAAATTTTATCTACATCATTTTGGTTCAGGTGATAGAATCCTCTTCTGAAGCTAAACTGGATTTTGAATGATTCATAAATTTTGCTACTGCATAGTATGCTCTTGGGTTATGACAAAGGACATTAACACCAATTATAATAATTTCACACAAAAGTTTAATAAATATAAACCAAATGCCATAACAAGGAGGCCAAAGCATGACTTGGTCCATAAGTGTTTGACTTTCTTGTTAAAAGGGAGATGGCGACCTAAGACAACCCTGGTTTAAAATATAAACTTGTTTGTAAGATTTAAATGAGAAGGATGATGAAACAAGAAGAATAAGCAGTATGACCTCATAAACCATAAAAAGAGTGGAGGGTAAAAATCACTTTAAAGAAAGCTCCATAAAAGACCCAAGTAAAAAAATCATCCTGAAGAATTTTAAGAATAAAAATGGAAGGATGACAATTAGCAAAAGAAAAAGGAAAAGATCAAAAAACTTTTTATGACAGTGTTTTCAATAGCAAATTCAGTAGGGCAATTTTGAACTCTGACATCACAGTCCTAGATGTACCTGTAAAGCATATAAAGAGAAGACAATTGAAAACAGAAGTCAGATTAGGTCAAGTGTATTTAGAGAAAATGCATGCTAGACGTTGCACAAATTGTGAAGGTGATCCATTCACAAAGTCTCTGAAGAAGGGACAAGACTCCAAAGATTTAGAACAAAGTCTTGGACCTTATGGTGTAGTATAAATTGTATAAGCATTTTTTTCCCCAAGAGGAGCCTGAAAAACATTAACAACTACCCTCCATATTCCTATTTTGCCATCTGTATAAAAATGTTTATGAGAATCATCCATACATGCACCAATGATGCCCTCAATAGGGAACAATCAAATTTTCTCAATTAATATTCCACAGTAGAGGGGAATATTAACTTTCCAACTACACATTTGACTGAAAGATATAGAAAATTAAAGAACCCATTGAACTTATTATTTTTCAATTATTTTTAAAACACATTAAATTCAGTAAAGCAAAGCATCAGATATTATTCAAATAAGGTGACTCATATATATGTATATATACATATACATATATATATAAATCATTCAAGATTGCTTGAAATTGAGAGTGATGGAAAGGTGTTTATTGAGTGTGAGCAGGACAGATAAAACAAATATGATAAATATTGGTAGTAAAAAATTTCAGAAAAATATTGTATAATTTTTTTAAAAAGCCGTTATGTATATCATGTGGTTGGGTTGAGGAATGACAGACGGCTTGAGTTCTCTACTAGTATTCTTATGGTGTTAGGAGACGATGACAATGACTTCTAGAACCATGGGAGGTCCTCTTGCGGTAACTTATGGGAATACATGGACAATTGTTTACACAGGATGGACAAGCATGAATGAGTCCTGATCTGCATTATTGGAAGATATAATCAGATAAATGAAATCACAGTTCCATTTGAATAAAATAACCATATCATCACAGTTTGATGGTATAAAACAGCTGTTCTGCTGGGGCGGGGCGGGGGGGGGGGGGTTGGGGGAAGTATATCGATTAAAATCTCTATTGTTAGATAAATACCTCAGTTACATTATTTGGAAATGGTAACTTAACCTTAGAACTGGGACATGGAATATATTTGTGCACCTTAGGCAAATTGCTCCCTCTGGGTGTTACTGTCCACTTCAGATTTAGAACTTTCCCTGTAATACACACAACTTGACAGCACAAGATAAATATCTACAGTATGTGCCATGGAACCAGAATCTTCTGGCATTAAAACAGTGTTCATTTATACCAAAGCATAAAGTATTCACACATGACACCTCTCACAGGTATTGTACCATGGGCAGTTGCATATTCTGCTTCTGACACCTGAACTGAATTCTTCTCATTTTCTACTTTCTTCCTGTGGCATATCCTTTCTCCAAATTGAAGGTTTTAGGTGCATTAAGTGCTTAGGAAATATTGCTCTGATAGCCTTTAAGTCTGTAATCAACTTTCAAAACCAGAAGTCATCTCAAATATGAGGAGTTATTTCATGCATATGAAGATTTTTGCCGGTAAACAACATTTACATTTTAAACTATTTTATTTTTGTAATGCCAACATGCAATGATAATTCTGACTTAATTGCCCTTGTGGAAAGAAAAACAGATCTGTTTACTGAATTCCATTGAGTTTCTCTCTCTACATCCAGGCCCACAGAATATCCCTGAGTTAGATAGAGCCATCACTGAAGATAAAGTATGAGATGCTCCTAAGAATATTTTTTCTAGTTCAGTTTCTATTATTATTATTATTATTATTATTATTATTATTATTATTATTATTATTATTATTATTATTATTATTATTATTTTGGTGTGGATGGGGCAATGAGGGTTAAGTGACTTGCCCAGGGTCACACAGCTAGAAAGTGTCAAGTGTCTGAGGTCAGATTTGAATTCAAGTCCTTCTGAATACAGGGCTGATGCTTTATCCACTGCACCACCTAGCTACACCCTCAGTTATTCTTTCGGTCTTTTGTTTTTTAATGCTAGTTCCATTTCTTCATGTAGTTTATCAAGAATGTGATGTTAGAGTTCAAATATGGCAGTTCCACTGTCCTTGATGGTAAAAAGAGTTTATTATTTGAAAATATGGATCTGCTTTCCAGTTTTCATCTGTTTTCCTTCTAGTTTCATCCTTAAAGTCATTCTCAGGATGACTTGGCTTAGTTGAGTCTCTCACCACACTTTCTTTGAACTTGTTTTCCTTCCACTGCTTCTTGCTCTTTCATAAGGCAGTATCGTTAATAATTTTCCACTATCATTTTCCAAAAGAATTTGCAAATGTGTTTTACTCTAAACCAAGGCCACCTTTTTCTGCCATATCTCTCCACTTAGTAAATATCGAGTTTATGCTGGCTGAGGCAATTTCTAGATTCTTTGAATTTCCTTGTTAGGGGTTTATGGGGTGTTGGAGGATTAGCAAAATGTATGGAGTGGGGCAATTTGAGTTTGCTCAGACATTGAAGATGCCACGGTCATCTGCTACATCCTGGCCCATCACCAGTCTTGACTTTTGTCTTGCCATTGGACTGAGAGAGTGAGTCTGATGACTTAGTGTGACTGCCTCACTTAAATCCAATTATGTACAAGTAAAGATATTACCCCATGCCATTGGTCCTCTTCAAAAACAGAGGAACAACAATTATGGCAATTGATTTACTTTGGTTAGACTTCTTTAGGAAATGATTTTGTTCTTTGTCAATGTCCATCATGTCAATTGCTTGTTTAGACAGGTCAGGTTTGAGTTGTTTAAATTACATGCTATATCTTTCTCATTTTTACTGTCTTCTAATTTATATTAACTTTGATATTTCCTCTAACAACTCAGTAGTCCTACTGTACATACACATCTTATTTTGAAATGACTCCCACATCAATAAGTATTTCCTGCTTGTTTAAATATAATCAGTTTCTTTTTTATTGCTATAGATGTTCTATTATTTGATGCTAGCCATGTTCAATGCCTCCTGACTCTTTTCTAGAAGAACACACTCATGATTGATGTGTAGAGATGTGATTTCTGTTCAATATGCAAGTCTAGCTCTTACGGAAACCTGGCTCCCTTTTTATGAAATAGGCTTCCTGAACACCCTTTCCGACACTGGTTGAACTTTCATTCCCTAGGGCTCTGTCCAAGGAAGAAAGAAGGAAGGAAAGAGGGGAGGAAAGAAGGAAGAAAACAAGCATTTGTTAAGTACCTGTTATGTGCTAAGCATTTTATAAATAATATCTCATTGGATCTTGGAAGGTAGGTGTTATTATCAATCCCATCTTATAACTGAAAAAATTGAAGCAAACAGAGATGAAGCAATTGCCTGGTGCTATACATTCAGTAAATTTGTGGGGCTAGATTTTAACTCCGGTCTTTCTTTCTCTATACCACCTAGCTGCCATGGGCCTTCTTCTCTTCTCCCTCTTCTATTTCACTCATTGATCGCATTAGCTCCCATAGATTCAATTTTCATCTCTAGGCCGATGAATCACAGATCTACTCATCTAGCCCTAAAATCTCTCCTAATCTCAAAGTGCCCCATAGACATTTTAAATCAACATATCCAAAACTGAACCCATTAACTTTCACCCCATATGCTCCCCCTTCCAAGACTCCTTATTACTGTCAATAGTACTACTATTTTCTCTGCCTCCCAGACTCTCAGCCTGTCATCCTCAAATATTTATTTTCACCCTCTATAGCCAATCTGTTGTCGAAGCCTGTCAATTCTACTTCATAATAGTTCTTCTATGTCCCCCCTCCTTAGTCTCTATCAATTCCAGTCTTTATCAATTCCTCTACTTAGTTGTCAAGTTGATCTTCCAAAAATGTGGGTCTGATCACGTCATGCGAATCTCCCTACTCCACTCCAGGATTAAATACAGAATTCTTTGTTTGGCATTCAAAACTCTTCATAACCTGGCCCCCTCCTACCTTTCTGGTCTTTTTACATCTTATTTCCCTCCACATACTCTATAACCCATTAACACTGGCCTCCTTGCTTTTCTTTCCCACCACATTCCATTTCCTAACTTGGAGCATTTTTACTTTTCTTTCTTTCTTTTTTTTGGTAGGGCAA
This sequence comes from Dromiciops gliroides, assembly GCF_019393635.1. Taxonomy (NCBI): domain Eukaryota; kingdom Metazoa; phylum Chordata; class Mammalia; order Microbiotheria; family Microbiotheriidae; genus Dromiciops; species Dromiciops gliroides. The sequence continues at coordinate 449,353,079 of NC_057861.1, read as the reverse complement.
TGGGGGTTAAGTGACTTGCCCAGGGTCACACAGCTAGTAAGTGTCAAGTGTCTGAGGTCGGATTTGAACTCAGGTCCTCCTGAATCTAGGGCCAGTGCTTTATCCACTGCACCACTTACCTGCCCCTTGGAGCATTTTTAACTGGCTGGCTATCCCTCATGCCTAAAATTATCTCCCTCTCTTCATCTCTGCCTCCTGGCTTCCAATCAATATCAAACCTTTCCCAGTCCCCATTAATGCTAGTGCCTTCCACCTTTTGATTATCTTCAATTTATCCTGCATATATTGTGGTTTTTATGTAGTTTTCGTGATGTCTTACCCATTAGACTGTGGTGTCTTTAAGAACAGGGATTGTCTTTTGCCTTTCTTTGTATCACCAGGGTTTAACAATGCCTAGGAACTTAATATATGTTTGTTAACTGATGAGCTATTTCTTGTTACTTTACATGTGATTAATCACTCAAACTATAAGCATTTATTAAATTCAGATACTGTACTAAGTGCTGGTGATACAAAGACAAAAGAGTCTTGTCTTCAAGGAGCTTACATTTCTCTTAAAAGTAGATATCACGGGGGCAGCTAGGTGGCACAGTGGATAAAGCACTGGTCCTAGATTCAGGAGGACTTGAGTTCAAATATGACCTCAGACATTTGACACTTGCTAGCTGTGTGACCCTGGGCATGTCATTTAACCTTCATTGCCCCCCAAAAAGAAAAAAAAAGTAGTTATCACATACAAAGCAAATGCAAAGTAAGCGAATGCAAGGTAACTTTGGATGGGATGGTACTAAAAGCTTCCAAGGAGTTGGGATTAGGGAAGACCAGACAATGCTTCCTATGGAAAGTGCAATTTGAGCTGTTTTGAAGGAAACTAGGGATTCTTAGAATAGGTGGAGGTGAGATTGTTGTTGTTCAGTTGGTTTTCAGTTGTGCCTGACTTTTTGTTACCCCATTTAGGATTTTCTTGGCAAAGATCGTAGAGTGGTTGGCCATTTCCTTCTCTAGCTCATTTTGCAGATGAGAAGACTGAGGCAAACGGGGCTAAAGGATTTGCCCAGGGTCACATCTGAGACCAGATTTTAACTCAGGAAGAAGAGTCTTCTGGATTCCAGACGCAGCATTCTATCCACTGGGCGACCTAGCTGCTCCTAGCTGAGATGGAGGAGAGAGAGGTACATACAACTCTGCCAAATCCTTTTTTAAAAAATTTTTCCAATGAGAACCTGTGGGCCATGTTTCCATTTTGCTACTACTTCCTTTTATCTTCTCATTTATATCGAGGAAGTCAGGGTTAATAGAATTCAGTTTCTCTCATGGTATATCTACTTGTTGGTCACTAGACAGGCATCTTACATTTAGAGTACTAACAAGTAATTTAATATTTATAGATAGAGTAAAAATCATGACTTTCTTAGCATCCTTCCCCCTGCTCCCATTTCAGCCTCTTCCCCTATCATTGCAGAAGGGGAAGTGTAGGCTATATGGTACTGAGGACTATTTTGCATTTCTGTATGTTTCATGGGTTACCATGAACAAAGAATTCATTATATAGTAACCAAACTCCTGCTGAGGAACTTCTCTCCTTTTAGCTAGGCTGGCCCTTGAAGAGCAGATGGAATCTGTTACCAGAACCATATTCAATGCTTTTTCCAGCTTGGTAGAACTTGTGAGAACTTGAACTCTGCCCACATAATCTTTTGAAAACTAGGGGCTCCTTCCTACCATGATGAAGCACTGGTAGAGGAATTAATACATTGAAATCATAATTCATTCTGAGGGCTGAAAGGGACATCAGCCCATGTAGCCTAACCTCATTTTACAGATGAGAAAACTGAGACCTGGGGAGGTTAAATGACTTACCTGAATTCACATGGGAGAGGCAGGACTTGAAGTCTCATCCTTTGCCATCAGAACCAGTGGAACTATACTGTTTGTTCTCTGCTAGGAAACAAAAGGGGCTATATCAGCAAAACATGTGTATACAGCCCAACAGTTCATCCATGAACCTAATTTTAGAGATGAGGACGCTGAGACTCGGAGACATGAAATGACAGTCTAAAATCACAAAGCTACTGAGTACATTGAGATGGGCCTTGGCTCAGACACTTACTAGGTATGTGACCTGGGCAAGTCATTTAACTCTGTTTGCTTCAGTTTGCTCATCTGTAAAATGAACTAGAGAAGGAAATGGCCAATCACTAGAGTAGCTTTGTCAAGAAAACCCCAAATGGGGTTATGAAGAGTTGGATACAACGAAAACAACAGAACAAGAAATTCCTCAGCCTTCTTTTATAAGGGACAAAAATTGGACTCTCAACTTCTCACTCCACATTGCATCAACTACCTTGCCTGGTTTCACCACCAGACAAGCAGATGCCTCTCCCAGGTTAAACTCATCACCTCGAATCTCACCACCATACTTTTCTAACTCAAACCTTGATTGACACCACCTCCCTCCCTTAGCTTCCCCTCTCCCCTTTGATTGGAGGGCTGGAGGTTTATTAGTTGTATCCCCAGTACTTAGCACAGTGCCGGGCGTGTGTTGTTGTTCATGCTTCATTTTTGAAGAGGACCAGTGACATCACAAGGTGATGCCTTGACTTGCCTGGAACTAGATCTAAGTGAGGCAGGGTTGCACAGAGTCTTCAGCCTTGCTCTCCCCCAGTCATCAAAGTTCAGTGGCAAGACAAAAGTCAAGAAAACTGGAGTGAGCCTGGGATGCTGTGGATGATGTTGGTGTCTTTAATGAATGAATACCCCATACACCCCATGTTGTAGATGTTTAATAAATGTTTCTTGGATGGGATTAGAACTGATTTTCTTCCTTTTTAATTTTTTTTTTTGTGAGGCAATTGGGGTTAAGTGACTTGCCCAGGGTCACATAGCTAGTAAGTGTTAAGTGTCTGAGGTCACATTTGAACTCAGGTCCTCCTGACTCCAAGACTGGTGCTCTATCCACTGCACCACCTAGCTGCCCCCTTCCTTTTTAATTTTAACGTCTAGCTTTTTTCCATTTCCCACGTGTAGATTAAGTATCCTTGAGGTGTTCAGGAGGGCTAGCACCTCTGGTGTGAGGGTTTGCAGAGCTCTTTTTGGAGCTACTCACCCACTTTTGGTGTCCACCTGACATGCAACCATCACCTGTGGCTCCAAGAAGCTGTACCATGTGCCAAACTCTAGTAAAACCATCTCAGTGGACTCAACCAGGTAAAGGATCACTGACAGGCCTCAAATCTATTGGTGAGTTAGGGGCATGCCTACCACAAGCATGTGAAGACTTCTCCTGGCAGATGAGAATAATTTGTTCCAGTGGCCACAAGGTGCCTAAATTAGGCACTGTGGAGTATTTAGAACTTGGTCAGACAATGAAGACACCAAGATCATCCACTGCATCCCTGCCCTCTCCAGTCATCTTGACTTTTGTCCTTCCACTGAATTTTTTTTCTTTTTTTTGTTTTTTGGGAGGTTATTGGGGTTAAGTGACTTGCCCAGGGTCACACAGCTAGTAAGTGTCATGTGTCTGAGGCTGGATTTGAACTCAAGTCCTCCTGAATCCAGGGCCGGTGCTTTATCCACTGCGCCACCTAGCTGCCCCCTTCCACTGGATTTTGATGACTCTGGAAGAGAAAGTGAGGCTGATGACTTTATGCAGCTCTTGCCTCAATTAAACCCAATTCAGTATAAGTGAAGATGCCATCCTATGATGTCCCTCATCCTCTTTGAAAACAAAGGATGAATAACAATCCTTACTTAGCCCTAATACATGCCAAAATAAAGTTGGCATAGAGGATAACACGTTAGACTTGAAGTCAAGAAGGCCTGAGTTCAAATCCTACCTCAGATACAAGGACTTATCTTCTCTCAGATCCTCAGTTTCCTCATGAGTTAAAAAAGGGGGGGAGGGGTTTACAAATCTACTTCATAGGATTTTTGTAAGAATTAAATAAGATTGCATAGGTAAAGAGTTTTGCAAAAATTAAAGCGCCATGTAAATGTTACTTATCATTATTATTGTAATTATTACTATCTTTGTTATTATTAAGCCTGCTGCCAATCAAGCCTACTGCAGTGTGCCAAAACAGAGCCTAGGATATTCTCATGAATTTAGTGTTCCGTTCCACGAGAGAAAGCCATTCATGAAATATGAGGGCTTACAGGGCTGGCCTGAGGCCTCACCTATATGGGGAAGAAAAGGGATTTTTTCATGTGTAGCAGGCAGCGCAAGGAATTTAACAAGCTTGAACCATGGTTGATACGACCCATTTCCTGGGAGTAACTAATCGGAGTGGAGCGGATTCAATAGCCCACAAGACAAAGGTAGACTAGGAAACCGTGTCAACATGACAATGTTACACCGCTCCTCCGTTCGTGGAGCAGGCCACCGGGAAAAAAATATTTTAACTGAAAAAGGAATCCATCCGTCTGCAGAGGGCCGCTTCCATTTCGACATCTCCCTTTTGCTCCAGCGTTCATCGACAATACAATGCATTGAGACGATTAGGAGGGTATTCCTGACGCTGCCTCCCAGCACCCTCTCCTTCCTCTTTCGTTCTTGTTCCTCTTTCAGTGAGGATTCCGGACAGATTGATACACCCATTCTCACACTTATACACACGTGGCTCAGGAGATCGTGTGTAAAATTTCTGGGGGTTGGGGGTGGGAGAGAAAGGGTTTATGAATCAGAAAACTTTTTTGAATTTTGATTACTCCGTGATATTGAAAATGGAAATTTTGTACATCGTGTCCTTATGACCATTTTTTTTTTTGTACTTGGTGAACAACAAAAACAAGGGGGGCAAATACAGAACAATTTCACACCTGAAATTGAAGGAGTTGATTACTGTCATTTTGATGATGTGCCTTTTATAACGTTTGCAGCGGTTAAGAAAGACTTTATGGTTTGGAGCCTGAGCACTTTAGAGTGATTCAAAATTATTGAAGAGCTACAAATTTTATAAAGTGCCTCAATTTGTTACTGACTCAAGCAGCCCTGGAGCGGCTCAGCAGAGCTTTTAGTGCTATGCACAGCCTGCAAATGCTCTCATAATCTTCCCAGGTGTCTCTCCTTCGCATGTGTCCATCCTGGATGCTCATGCTCATAGACACCCTCCCACTCCATCCCAGCAGCAGTTGCGGTGCTCTCACCCGGAGGCCCACACCACACAAAAGCAGTATTCTCACGGGAGAATCATTTGGGCAACTCAGAAAAACACAAAAGCAGTTCTCCATTGTCATCTTGGCTTTGCTGGGATAAAAACTTCTGGCCACCTAATTGGGAGTCTCAGGGGGAAGAAGACAGCTTGGAAATTGCAAAATGGGAGGCATCACGATTTTAAGTCTCTAGGATACACTTGAGAGACTAATGTTGAAAAGGGGGGTGCTTTTAAATGGACTGGAACTTTTTTAAAAATACGGATTAGTAAGTGCTTCTTCTCTGCTTTGCTCTGCACTGTGGACTCTGCCTCCCCAGGTTTTGACATGTGTCTGTTTTGGTACGACAGACAGAAGGGTCTGCTGACCTTGCATGCAACAATAAGGCATAATCTGGGAAAAGTCAAATGATCAAGGAGTTTAGATACTTGTTAAGAACTCGTGGTGCCATTTGTCACTCCTGCACGGGTTGTACGATTCCCCGTCCCTCCCCCGCTCCCTTTTTTCCCCCTTCAAGGTGTTTATGCAGCTTCTGAGTGTTTTTTAATACGATTCCTCCGTGTTGCTGACGTGAAAGTCATGTTTGGTCTTTTCAGAACCATTGTTATCCCTATCAAACGGCTCAGCACTTTTACTGAGGGGTTATACAATGAGGAAGGATAATCAAGGTTATTGAATATGAAGTAATTGAATGGAATAACGAAGCCTGTGTGGGGAGGGGGTTATTGGTTCAAAAGTAAACATATATTTGAGAATATTTTGTGTCCCTGAAACGCCACAGAATGTTGGAAGGAAACTCATTTTACAGGCCTAAAAGGGTGGAAATAACTTGCCCAAGATCGGTCACAAAGTTCAACCTTCCACAGGAAGCCTCCTTAATGTGCTTTTCCTCTGAGACATTTTATCCTGTCTATATCCTGTTCATACATAGCTGTTTTCATGTTGTCTCCCCTATTAGACTGCAGGCTCCTTGAGAGTAGGGAACTATCTGTGTTTTGTCTTTCTATCCCCAAGGCTTGAAGGATAGGGAGGAAGAGAGGGAATAAGTATTCATTAAGCACCTACTATATGCCAGATACTGTGCTAATCACTTTACAAATATTATCTGATTTGATCCTCACAACAAGCCCAAGAGATAGGTGCCATTGTTACACCCATTTTACAGTTGAGGAAACTGAGGCAGACAGACATTTAGTGACTTGATCAGGATCACACAGTTAGTAAGTGCCTAAAGCTGACTTTGATATTCTTCACTTCAGGTCCAGGGTCCTATTTACTGCACTACCTAGCCTTAGGTTTACCATGTTGCCTGGCCTATAGTAGGCAGTTAATAAATTCTAATTGACCAACTGACTGACTCCTACCTCCTAGGCTAAATATTATTATACTACACAATATTGTGGGTGATTATTCATTTGTAGAGGCATAGTATAGCTTTATATCAATGTTTTTATTTTTTATTATTATCATTATTGTTATTATTTTAATACAATGCCTTAAAGATTACATAGTACTTTTTCTTGTAACAGTCCAGCAGGTAGTACAATTATCATTATCTCCATTTTACCAAAGAGGAAATTGAGAGGCAAATTGAATTGCCCACAGTTAGACAGCAAACACCAGCCACTTTCTTGGATTCCAAGCTCAGTGCTTCTTGTACTATGCCACTTAATATGATTTATAAATGATTTTAAAATATTATTTTAGGGGCAGCTAGGTGGTGCAGTGGATAAAGCACCAGCCCTGGATTCAGGAGGACCTGAGTTCAAATCTGGCCTCAGACGCTTGACACTTACTAGCTGTGTGACCCTAGGCAAGTCACTTAACTCTCATTGCCCCTCCAAAAATGTTCATTAGAAATAAGTCCTTTGTTTACAGATATGTTAATGTATATGAAAGAAGAAAATGGAATTTATTTAAATGTACAATTTTTGTCTTTTATTTCAAAGTCCTAAAACAAGATACTATTCTCATTTTGATGATGTATTTTACTACAAATATCTATGTTATAAAAGGAAACAGAGTATAGCAGATATTTCTTCCATCTTATTTTACTTGGGAGAGTTTCCAGAGCAACAGAATGAATGCCTAGGTGAATGGCACTTTCCTCTCCTCCTCCCACCCCCTTTCACAAATATATCTCTGGAGCTATGGCCATCCTCAAGTGATGGATGCCTAGAGGTAAAGCATGGACCAGAGGATTTCTTTTGGCACTGAAATATTTTAAAACCTCTGTTAAGGGCTAAAATTCTAGCTAAACTGTCTAAAATATCTAATGAGTGGTCGCCAATAAATTATAAGCTTTAGCAAGAGTTAGACTTTTAAGCATTTATTAAGGAGAATAAGAATTTGGTAAAGAGAGAGAAAGGCCTAGATTCCTATCTATTAAAGGGAGAGCACATTTCTAGCCCCGCTCTCCACCAGCGTCCTCAGGAAAGAAAGCCTGAGACCAAGCGCCAGTCTCTTCCTTCCTCCTCCCACTAGCCCGCGTCACTTCCTGACACCAAAGAAAAGACTCCTGGTCTTGCCCTCAAAGACCTTAGCTTCATGGGTGGAACTCTTCTACAGTAAGTCTCCAGCAGGTGGCGTCATTCCAATCGTTACACCTCCAGCTCATCTCTAGGTCATATTCTTAGTAGCAATGGTTGGTTCCTTGGAAACAGAACCAGTTTTTGTTGTTGTTGAGTGTTTTCAGTCATGTCCAATTCTTCATGACCCCATTTGGGGTTTTCTTGGCAAAGATACTGGAGTGGTTTGTCATTTCCTTCTCTAGCTCATTTTACAGATGAGAAAACTGAGCAAACAGTTAAAAGACTTGCCCAGGGTCACACAGCTAATGTCTGAGGCTGGATGTGAAATCAAGATGAGTCTTCCCCATTCCAGACATGGCATTCTATCCACTGCTTCACTTAGCTAGTATTATATTAAGTACTTAAACATGGTAAGTACTTAATACACTCTTGTTGAATTGAACTAGATTGAATTTGGTAGTGGTAGGGGGATTTCAACTATGTGTTAGAGTCCTTCTTTTGGATTCCTCTCTATGCCAAAAGCAGAGCTGTTGATAAATTATTTATTTCTATTAATCATGATTTCATTTTTCAAAAGATGGAGAAAATGAAGGGTTTGTCTATTCTAAGCTTGATTATGAACATTTTTTTAGGAGGAGGTAGTTATGGAAGTAGAAATGATGGAACTTGGGAAAAAGTGATCGCTCCCTGTTGGGAATTTGTGATAGAGAAGAGAAAGTCATTCCAAACCAGTGGAAAGATTTCAATCTTGAAATGTTAATGATATGAGCAAAGAATTCTGATGAAAAAGAAAAGGAGCAGGAACAAGTCTAAGATTGGTGTGGAGGAACACTGGGAACTTCTCAAAGATGTTTGATTTTTAAATCACACATATTGAAGTT